>NC_137646.1:20982127-21139627 GCF_963383615.2 Lipophrys pholis
CAATTCAGCTTCCGGGACATCAGACCGGATTTCTACAGACACTCGTGTCCCTCGTGTTAACACTTGCAGGGTGTTTACTATTTGTCAGAGGTTCCACTACCTCCTGCCGCTCTTTGTTTCCCAACACCCCGTTCACCCTTCACCTGTTGTAAACTTGAGCATGTTCTCTACATCCTCACTATCAGAGGTTAAAGATCTGAACAAAACACATCCAAACAAAACTGAAAGTGGTAATTTACTCCGTGCTGCTCATCAATCAACTCACTCAATCTGGAAAATATTGGCTGGATTCTGTATTTCATTTCTTCTCAAAATGATAAATCATTTTTGTCAACAGATGACTTAAACCCAATAAATGACATTTGTTCACTGGTGCTAGTTAGAGGCTTTAACTTTAAATCTGAAAAAAAGTTGTACGTCTCTGAACTTGGTGCACCTGAAATATACATTATAGGCTTGTTCTTTAAACTATATTACATTATTAAACGTAAGACATTACATTTTAATAAACAGAGTTACGATGAAGTTGTGTTTTCATTTAATTAAACACTCTATCCATTGCCCCCACCACACTGTAAGACATGCAGGCTTCACAAAGGCTCTTTTGACAGTAAAATAAATGGATTTTACTGGATGAAGCACTTCAGCTGCTTCAGCGTGTTTTACGCCATCGGTCACACAAACTTTTTCCCACACTCACACACCAACAGCGACAAATTGGAGGCAGCTCGTCAAACCACCGCGGCCAAGTTGAGGTTCAGTGTTGCACAAAGACTCTTTGAGACACGTACAGGTGGAGATTATTATCGAAGCATCGATCATGAGATCGACAACTGGCGTTGCCTCCTGATCCACAGCCGACTGAACAGTAACCAGCATTTGTCGATTAAAATTAATTTGATTCAGAGAATCGAATTAATTAGTTTAAGTCGTCATGACCGAAAGACTGCATCTATAGCTGAAGTTAGCTGTATATATGTTGGATAAAAAAATCAGTGTCAAGCATGCAAAATAAAATTCCTACTTTAGTGAATTATTGTTCATTTATCAGCTGTTCTATTAAAACTTTAAAACATACTCCGTTTCAGACATGCAAATCAGCATATTCTATACACCTAAAACAAAACTGGCCAGATACATTTTATTAAATTTTTTTGGTTTTATGATTAGACATTCACTCATATTCAACAAGGTGAGCAATATATTTGAATTTACAATAGTGTCGCACTTCCATTCATTACCTTCTCATTTCTGAATTTCAGTTGGCTGTGGTGAAGTTTGACATTCTTCTCTTCTCCCCTCCACAAAACTTTGAGCCTAAACTTTTATATCAAATAGTTAATGTATATCGATCTTTGGCTGATCAAATACAAAAAAAAGAAGAAATAAGAAAAACTTGATAAAAAAAACACACGAATGCAGAAAGCTAACAAAACTCTCGTAGTTTCACATGTTATGTAAAACTGGTCTTATGTTGTTTACCGTTACAACCTGATTGATCCATCACTATTGCAACAAGTACAAGTGATGTATATAGCTTCTCTTGGCATGTGTATGCATGTCAACAGCGCACCCTTGAGCTTATTGTCACATTGCCGAATATGAAGCAGTTTAATGAAGGGTTTGAGCTCCTCATGACATTATGCCTGTGTGGTCACGCTATGGGAGAAGCGTGAAGGTTCTGAAATATATCTTGTCTGGTCAAGTTATGCTGCACAGACCTTGTTTGACTTATGAGGAAGTACAGCTTCACCACTGTTCCACATATATACATATATATTTCCTGCATGGTCAGACTGTGTTGAGAATGTGCAGAAAGTCGGACACCAGTAAGAGGAAGGTGTCAGAGAGGGACTCAGACAAGTTACAGGAAAACAACGTGACAACACATGGACATTAAAAATGTTGCTGTGTGTGTGTGTGTGTATGTGTGTGTGTGTGTGTGTGTATGTGTGTGTGCGTGTGTGCGTGACCACAGCTCAGTGCTAAGCTATGTGCTCCTCTGCATGCTGAATGCCATCCACATTCCACGGCTTGTATTCATTACCACAGATACATGGAGCCTTTCTCACTATGACACACATAAGTGGACGCACACATGCTCACACAAGCTCATGCATGCTGGACCCCCGTGCTGTGAAGATATCCAAATGTGAGCATTTGTACAGTGACTGATACTCGAGGCTCGGTGGGTTCGTGTGGTTGTTAAGAACTTTAAACTGAATAGAAATACCACACATCGAGATGTATGTTGTCCATGAGCACGAGACATCCAGAAAATCCCCATAAATGTGCTGTAAAGACCTGAGCTCACACCTTCTGACAAGGTAAAGAGAAGCGAATGGGGACACAGTCATGGAGACACGCTGGCGTATTTCTATCCGCCTCGATAACGCAGCCCCGTCTCCCCCACAACTAAAACAGCAAAAGCCCCCCCCAAGCGCCTATCACTCAGCAGCGGCCTTCCTTTCGACTCATCTATTCCTCGCCCTCCCTCCCTCCTTTGAGCGGGATTACCGCCTAATGCCCAACCTAAACAGAGGCTTAGAGGCTGGCGACTGTGGACGGGGGTGTGCGGCTTAGCTGGGGCTGAATCTGATGCCTTTGGAACGGGATGAGAGATGCCCAGCACCAGGCCTGGTTCAGGGTGGACAGTGGAGCTGTTTATGATGCAACGGCTGGGTGGCAACGCCGAAGCCTGCTCACAGATTAACCAGAGTGAAGCCAGTAATGTGGAGGAGACGCTGTAGTTTCTCACAGGAGTTTTAATTAAGTCTTTATTTCTTTACAAGAATGCGACAAATGATCAACGTGACGGATGTTGTTTCTATTTACCTCACCTGGTTACAGTCAACTACAGAAGTGATTCACTACTATTTTCCCTCCTGAAGGCCTATAAGAAAGGCTCATCTGTCCCCCAAGACAAACCTTGGGAGAGAGACGCTCGCTTGTGAAGGGAAAAAAAAAGCAGGAAGTGAAAGTGATGGACAATTTCTCAAGTCAGCGTTATATTGTAGAAAATGCTCATCAAATTGATGACATCATCATGTCTAAGCTGCATTAAATGTCTCATCATGATAAATTTAAATATATGGAAGTTGGATTGTCATCTTATTAACATTGGCATTGTACAAAGTCAACGACTTCAATCTACATGCCATTTCGGTTATGCGTATTTTAGAATAGGGTATATATGTGAATTCAACATTCAGTGTTGCAAATAATAATGTTTTAAAATCCACAGAGTGCCAGAGGATTTACAGATCCATGAATGTACATACGGTACATTAAATTAATGGAAATATCCTGCACACCTGAGACCAGGCGGACAGAGAGAAACATAAAACATGGCATTTAGCTCATTCAAGATGGTTCTGCTGGATCTAAATCTTTCGTCCTTATCACTTTAGTTCATTACAGAACCCTTTTATAGGGCTTTATTAAATTTGGTATTAAATGTGGAGGGCTGCAGGGAGTGCACGTACTCTTTGAGTTTTGACAGATTCTCTCCGCCGCTGTGATGATGGCTGTAATTCTGCCAGCGCCGGCACGCAGTGTACTTTACTATAAAAGCTAATCTGGCATCGGATCCCACATTCACACTTTGGCACGCTCTACAAAGAAGATTCATTTCCGCACTGGCTTTTATTAACATTAATAGAAATGGCTTTCCCCAGGTGTAACATCAGGAGCAGCACATCTCAGCCTAGAGAGAGGCCGAAATGGGATGAACGACCAAATCTGTACTTGTGCTTGACGCCTTTTAAAGATGTTGACAGGTAAGAAGATAAGGATGATAACTTTGTGGTTGTTTATTCCATTTTTATCACTCAAACCACTTTGTGTTTTGAAGTGTAATCAATACAGCTTTTACTCAAACCTTAACTAGTATGTGGAATGTGCTTTTACATTGAGAGACTTTTCAGCGGATGTGGTCCTACCTGCCTCTCCAGGGGATGACCAGATCAGGGTTGATCTTGCGAAAGAAGTACTCCCCTCCCGGTTGTCGGCCATTGAAACTTCGAGTCGGGGTGTCATCGTCCGACTCCTCCTTCAACATGGGCTCCTCTGGGTTCGGCCTCATCATGCCGATGTACTTGGGCAGGATGTGAATGAAGACCTGAGAAGTAGAGGGAGACCAAAGAATTGAAGCAAAACTCTGCAAAAGTTGGGATTTTGTGAAGCCTGTAGTTTTGAGAAGAGCATGTTACAGTAATTCCAGGAACAAGATAGTTTAGTTAGTAATCACTATCTAAAAATATGTCACAGTTACACTATTGTTTGCCATGAAAGTGAAGAGCACCTCGGTTTCTCTTTCACTAAGCTTCTTTTTACTGGAGGAACAGTTTACATATTCTTCCTTAGAGCAACTTGTAATATGTTCCAGTAGCTTTAATAAAAGTCTCTGTCTACGGTACATAAAAAAACCAAAACATCAAGTTTACAGTTTTTTATAAATCACATTGCGTTTCACTTAATTACTTCAACATTACATTGAACATGCTGACAACAGGTAAGAAGTCAGAAAGAAAAAAAAAAGCACCAAAAAATCCAGTAAGAAAATATTGAAAACAACAAATTTCACAATTTGGAAGGAACTGCAGAAGCACGTGAGCTGAAAAACAGACGAAAATTTTTTTTTTTTACATTTGGAAGAGATGTTATTCATCCCAAAACATAAAGATGTCACCGCAAGCGTTTGTATATTTAACACCACTCATATCACTGAGGTCAAAAGTGTTAATATAAGACTGAGCTGATTTGGACTGACGGTTTATATTCGATGGTTCCTCGATACCTTTCGAACCCAGTTGGGCATGATGTGCGTGCTCGGTGTCCGGTGGTGCAGATTGAGGACGACGACGCTCAGGATGACAGAGAAGGTAACCAGGATCATGGTGAACATGACATAGTTGACGATCATCGGGATGCCGAGCGACGTTTCGGGGACCTTGTCGGCCAGCAGCAGCATGAAGACAGTCAGAGCGATGAGGACAGAAATGGAGAGCGTCATCTTCTCTCCTGCACACAGATGGGGTGTTTAAGAGGATCAATTACAGCACTAAAGTGGAGAATATCACTCTGTCGGCTTGTTTTTGTCATGCTGACAAGGCTGAACTTCAGGATGTGTGCATTAACTTTAAAAATGTGTCAAGAATGTTGTTAAAAACGTTTCTGCCCCAATAAATCACCGCCATCAATAATGCTCCATTTCCACTGAATTCAGACTTTTCTGCATCGTCAGTGAAACCGAAGTGACCGCACAAGGCCAAAGGCTGACAAAGTACTTCCCACACCATGGTCAATTGCTTCCAATACATTGCACATCAATATTAATTGATACTCTGAAGGCTGCCCGGACACATGAGGCGGATTTCCTTCGACACATGTTTCTGGCCATGACACCAGACAACACTTTCCTTCCTCCGTTTGCTCGTGGCGGTGATGTGTGGCCACGATGTCAAGTCAAATGTGCTGACCTGCTCCAGGAGGCAAGTAGAAGACAAATATAGCCAAGACGCTGGTGAGGATGCAGGGCACGATGATGTTGATAATGTAGAAGAGAGGCTTCCTCTCGATGATGAGATAGAAGGTGATGTCCTCGTACAGATCCTCCTTCACAATTTTCCTTGTCGGTTTGTGGCAGATGTTCCATTCGCCGTTCTCTGTGGAGGGAAATAGACCCACGCTCTTTTTTTAATAGTGTGTCAAAGTGGGCTGTGTAAAGAAGATGGTGTATTTAGGTTGATTATTGCATTTGTATTCATGTGAGTGAGATTAAAAATATAATATTCTTTTCTTTTGGGCTTTATGTTTCTGCAAAAATGACATTTAATTTTTTTTAATCAACCTTTTTGGTTAAATAATCTGATGTACTTGTGATTGTCTCTCACCCATAAGCTCTTGAGTCAAGAAAATCCATTAAGAAATATAATCAATCAACAATACAGGATGACACTAAGGAGGAGCTAAAAAGCCACGAGTTGGAATTAGTCATGGATGTAAATCTGTTTTGTGCTTTTCCTTTTCATGCCCTTTATGTAAACGACATTTGTACATTACAAATAAAAAAAATAGAATGTAGGTTATTAAAAAAAGCTCACTTTAAACACTAACCAGTGAAAGCGTTCTCATCTATCACAATCTCACGGATCTCTTTGCCGTCATCATCCAGAAAGAATTGCAGGTCAACTTCAGAGGCATCGTAGGTGTAAGAGCGGAAAACCATACTGCAGTTTTGCCAGTCAAATGGGAAATAGGTCACCTAAATTGTTGGATGGAAGTAAAGCAGAAACAATGCACATTAAGAGGAAACCCAAACCCTTCCTAACGACTCGTAGCAGCTTATAGGCAGTACCTCAATAGAGCAGCTACTGCGATAGATGGCTGGGGGGAGCCAGTTGACCGTCCCGTCGCTGAAGACTAAGACGTTGACGTACAGAGCCACGTCAAACTGACCGTCGTTACTGTGGAGATGAAAACAGAAATCAGAGTGTGACATTATAGTGGATTATGAGTCGATTCCACCTGACAGCAGGCAGAAGCAGGACACACACTGGATGGGACACACTGGATCGAGAGTTACCAATTAACCAGGAATGCATGTTTTAGGACTGCGGGAGGAAACTACGGTACTCGGAGAAAACCCACTCACACACGGAGAGAACATGCAAACTCCTATGAGGCTTTTATTAGACACCGTGACACCACTGTGTGGAAGGTGTTCATCATTCCACATGAAAAATACAAACATTTGTGCGTGGATATGAAATTAAGTGGTGTCTGGATGTTGTCGTAGCAACATATCAAAAACATTGTTTTTTTTATGCAATAATCCAAACATTCATTTTCTTCCGCTTATCTGTTTCCGGGTCGTGGGGGTGACAGTCTGAGCACCGTCACCCAGATTGCATCGCACCATTTAAGAACCTTCCTGCAGGTGGTGAGCCCACGGGAAGGTGGCACCCAGCGTGGGACATGAACCCACTACCCTGAGATTGTGAGTCTTGTGCTCTACCAACTGAGCTAGCCGGGGGACCTTAATCCAAACATGAGGTGAAAATCTAATCAGATTTTTGCTGAGCTGACTTTAACTTCATCTGTTATCTCTGTAGGACTCAGATGCTTGATGTCCACCACAGTTTATGAGATGCAAAAAAAGTCTAATAAACATGAACAAAGTACAATTAGATATTCATTTGAACTTGAAATCTACTGACAACGTCTTAACGACAGGCCTCATATTCGACATCTAATGAAAACACCCTAAAATCCAAACACTTCCTGAATGAATAACCTAAAAAGTTCAACTTTTTTCACTTATTTATTATGATCAGATTAGATTATAGTTGTGATCTTCCTTTCATGTCGCACGGGACACTCACTTGTTTATGAGGTAGATGTCGGGACGCCACACCTTATTGGGGGGGATCCTCAAAACATCAATGTCGTCGTACTCTGCAGGGTTCCACGACAGCCTGTAGTCCGTCCATGCCTGTGAGGGATTGAGCAGCAGTGATGAAGGAGGGAGGAAAAAAACTGAATATAAACAGCAGAAGAGACAGAGGTGATGTCGCTGTCATCCCCGTCCTTGTTTCTGCCGCCTGTGACAAGTCTTTTAAATCCCACTGATGCACACAGTGCAGTCACAAACTGTCCCACCATCCTGAATTCTAATCAGGAGCAAAAGAACGGGGGGAGACGCTCGAGATGAAGCAAGAAATAATTTTCATTTATAGAAAGTGACAAGTCCATTTAAGGGCCGAGCGACGGTGTGGAGAAGAGAGGAGTCAGAGCGACACCCCGCAGATGAAGATGAATGTTTGCAGGCTCGTACCAGATTCATGAACACGTTGGTTGTCATCTCGCCGTTCTTCTCGTTCTGTGGCAGGATGGAGAGAGAGAGAGAGAAAGAGGGAGATAGAAAGACATGCATTAGTGGTTTCACAATTTGTTGTGACTTTCAAGCCTCTTTCATTGGAGCTGATTGTCTGCGTATGAAAAACTGAATAATACAGCCCCGCAAACACCAGGAGCAGAGTTTTTTTTTTTTTAGCAACAGTGAGATATTTTTCAATCATTCTATGTTTGCGTGTGTGAGTGTTTATGTATTTACCAAGCTGACAAGCTGGGAGAGAGTCATGCCCACCCTCACCATCACCTTCTCCTCCCAGGAACGAGCTGGTCTCACTTTCATGTTGTAGTTCTGAAATATCTTCTCATGAAGCCTGCGCTCGACTTCTGAGGCTTCTGGATGAAAACAAGACTGGCTGAATATGACGGAGGGACATGATCAATTATGAGCAGAGACCAACAAATATAGAAAGACCCCTGTATAGACCTCCAGATCACGAAGTGATGGAATGTTATTAAAAAAAAAGAGTCATAAACCGGCACAAAATGACCTCAAATTATCATCATATTACACAAAAATACCAATTTGTCAAAGTCAACACAAAAAGTCACAAAGGTGACAAAAAAAAGCACAATGATCACCAATAAAGACAAAATGGCACACAAAGACTACATGATTCATTGCAGTGATGACAAAGACAAAGTGACCACCAAAAGACAATACAGAAACTGAAATAAATTGTCAAAAACTGAAAAAAAATTAAAAATCACATAGAAACAGAAAATGACAATCACAAGACACACAAAATGACCATTAAAACAGGTATTTCTGTGACAGAGAAAAAGTGACATTTAAACAGCAACCGTGAAGCACAGAGACTCAAAACCAACTCAAAGTGACAGAAAATTACCTGTGAAATTCTACTCGACTCAAAACATCCACCAGGAGACAAATGTCGTGACAAAGATGCCGTAAAAGGCCGTAACAAGGTGTATTATGGATACAATTAAGACAGATACAGAACAGTTTATGTCAAAACCACTGAAAGGAGGAGAATCCCATCACAAAGCCACATTTGATCAAATTAAATAAGAATGGGCAATGAAGTATTACAAAAAGAGAGAAAAACCAACTTTTTCCAGCTTAAAGAAATTGATAAATCCCCAAAATTCCCGCTGCGGCTTCATGTCCTTGCTGGTTAATTCCCATGCTTGTCTAGCATGTTGTCACCACCAGTCATACAGCAGTATGAAAAACAAATTTTATAAACATTTTTTTTTTACTTTGCCTCAACAACAACTTCTTGAGAGCTGAGGTATCCATGACAAAAAAAAGATAGTGGATGGTAAATTGTTTAATTAAGATACAAATATTTTAAAGGTTTATAATTAATATTTAGTTTAAAAAAGTCATGTTGATAACTCGGAGCAAAATAAATGATATAATTACCTTATAATTAATGATTATTATTGTACCAGATGTGGTGGTTGAGGGAGGTTGTTTGTGACTTACCATGCTTCTGACTTCGAACAGTAACAAACCCAAAGAGACACAAAAAGCAATAAAAACATACCCAAATTCCCTGAAACAGACTCTCTAAAGTAGGCCCAAGCTCTTAGAACTACACTTGTACTTAACATCTGGACTTTTTAGTCCAGTAAGGTCAAATGGGAGTTTTTAACCCAGATCTTTTACTTCACTACATTCACAACATGGGTGTGACTTTAGAGATAATAAGATAATATATGTGGACCAGTCCTCATAACAATTATTGTTTACCTCTTTAAACGGATGCACAAAAAAACACAGCCAGAAAAGGAGAAATAAAAGAATAGTTCTATATTGACCTGTGGCTTCAGGCCACTGACCACAGCATGTTTGTCGTGTGAGAATCAGTGAGTCAGACCTGCAGCAGTTCGGGATTCGGCTCATGCCAGGATGACCTACGCTAAAAATACCATCTATTCTACACTCAGGGTGGACTCCTGCTCTGTTGTGTGATTCATACTCTTCAGTCATTTGTCATATGTGAGGGACGTGGCGGGGCTGGAAAAAAAAAATCATTACGTCTTGTTCAGATTGTGCATGAGAACACTCGGCAGCACAAATTGGACCTCATTAATTCTCTCAAGGAAAAGAGGGAAGGTGTAAGATTACTGGGAGTATCGGCGATGACGTACATTGCTTGAAATGTGTTTTAGCTATAGATGAGAGACGCTTTCTCTAAAATAAGGCGTAGGACAGGCAGGGAAGGACAGGCAGGACATGTGGAGGTAGCCGCGGCGTGCTGCGATGAGTAGCAAAGGTGACTGAGCTAATGTAATTGATATGCAACAAGGGAATGGGATCAAAGAGAATTCTGGGATACCGGCTTCATCGGAGACAAAAATAGATCCTGATTAGCAAACAATCATCTGTTAATATGGTTCATTATTTTTCCCAGAACGTATAATGAGAAGTCTAATCTTCTCAGGTGAACCCCCCCCCACAACAAACATTCGACGATTATAAAAAACAAGACTTGGCATATCGAACAGTCAAATCACAAATCAAGGCCCGTGTGGGAACTTTCTACTCCCTTTGTGGGGTCAAGAAGATCAAAGTCAAAGCCCATCACTCGAGCCCAGATAAGAAGAAGCCGTTACCGATCGATTGCAATTATGATTTTAACTCTCACCACCTCCTCGTCCAATAAATAAATAGATAAATAAATAGAGAAGCAGGGAGGAAATAGAATCAATAGCAATTTAAAGTAACTGACAGTTTAATGGGAGATGCTTGTGTGTTATCTGATCCCAATGTAGCTGTCAAGCTCGCTGAAAAAAATGCCTTGATTCCCAGAACTGAGACATTTGGGGAGGGAGTGTCTCTCCTGAGCCTTAGTTGTGGTCTGGACAGATGCAGGGATGGCAACACTGCAAGCCTAACAAGTGTAACAAGGCAACTCTATCGCCTTTTTCAGCCAGATTTAGGGTCAGAAGTCAAGGTCTTTTCAGGTCTGATGTTTATATTTTCCTTCCCCTCTCTTTCTGCATGTGCATCTTTGTGCACAGTTACAGTTAATCTTACAAGTATGCCCAAACTTTTACCTAAACTGACCCAGGAACTCAAACGTCTTCTTTTTAAATGGATGTGTAGCTCTGTAAGTGTACATTTTCACATTTATTTCTGCCTATAAATAGAAACGGCAGCAACATATTTAAGCTTTAAGGTTGTGGTGCTGGTACAGATACTAGGGATGTCTTGCATATAAAGGCAGGTCAAAGAGATTCTGTCGGAGTCAAAGTTTAATTAAAATCTCCTTACATAAAGTCCAAACATCTAAAAACTCTGCTGAAGATGTAAGAATATCATCAGCGTAAATCACAAGTTCATAGGTGCACCAAGACAAGCCAACAGTATTCCTTGCAACGTTCTTACCTGTGGCAGCAAAGCAAAGGCAGCACACAATGGAAAGAACCGGGTACATCCTCCTGGTAAAGTTCAGAGTCATCTTCATTTGCTTGCTTATAACCGGCATGGCATCTTTTTACTGTTCCCCTGTGCTGGCTGATGGCTCTTCCAATCCACAACCTTTCACCTGGGACCCAGATGAGCGAGCGTCCACTTAAGATCAGGCCCACCTTTCCGGCGCAGGTCGACAGATGCACACCTCCGGCTGGATCGTAGCTACTTGGCACGTCGTGGAGCACAAACTGTCCCCCTCCTGCCCCTTCAACTCTTTGTGGCCATGGCTCCATGGGTGAAACCACGGCCTGATTGGGTGCGCGTGCTGGGAGTGACGAGAGGGCGGAATGTGTTTGTACTGGGAAGCCTGTGGGGCAGGCACCTGTTGGTGCTCACCAATGTGAGGTTTAATCGCGTGGGGAGGGCGGGTGGGAGGAAGAGGAAGTGAAGGGGGGGCAAAAGGAATGGCAATGGACTGTGGGGTTATGACAATGGAGATATTTTTGGGGTAGAGTACAAGTAGGCGGGTTGAGCATGAAGTTGAATGTTTCTCTGAATGCCTTCTTCCTGTAAGTGATCCTTGCTCATTTTCTTTCCAGTCAAATCAAATCTCATTTGATGCCTTCACACACTTGCCTCTCCAAGGTAATGTTGAATTAGTTTTAAAAATGAAGATCAAATGGCCCTATTACGTAAGAATGTCACAAATCCAATAGACTCTTTTCAAATACCTGACAGTTAATTTGTTTAAGAAAATAACTTGTCCTCACTGTGAATAACACTTGTTGTATTTCAAATTAAAATATATTTATTGGACCTCCAGATCATTTTTAATTCAGCACCTGTATCTCCGTTCTACAAAGATTTAGGGAAGCTTGTAATCACACTGAGGAAGTGTGTGCATGGCGTATACCGGAGCCACAATTTTAAGACGACTACATCACTGCTTGTTTCTGAATAGAAGTTAAACATAGACCAGAGCTAATGCTAACTGTGCTAATCTACATCCAAAACATCTCATGTTGTTTTCCTGCTCTGATTGGTCTGTTGAGATAGAAAGCTGACTTTCAACACGGTCTTACTGTCCTGAGAAATGATCAGCGGCTAAAAACAAAGGTGGAATATTTCCCCCTCTACGTTTAAAAAAACCCAAACACTCGTCACACCAGATTAAAAAAACAACAACCAAGTTTTCATTTTCACTAACCAGCATGAAAACTTTGTTAAGCTGGGAACTGGGAAAAAACAGGACTGAATTACAGCTGTAAGGCAAATTAATCTAAATAGCCCAATTACAACGTGAAGAGCTTTACAGCTGCACAGAATCGCTGGGAAATCAAACATCAAATTGTATTTCACACACCGATGGGACACTTTTATTGATAGCTGTGTTAGATATGTTCAAGTCAATGAAAAAGCCTCATAATGCTTTATCTTATGGCCTTGACTTCTGCCTTAAAGGTTTACTTTTTGCACGTCTCTAGGCCAGATAGCATATGTTGATTTGAAATATAGCAGGTTTGAAATCTTCCGGCAAAATTAGTATTGGTTGAAAAAATGAGCAAACCATTGGATGTGATTTAACAAGGTCCTGCATCCAGTGTGCTGACACGCACATGCTTAAAGACAGTAGAGGGGTGAATGGTGTGATCAAATGAGGGTTTTGTATGCATTAGGCTCTGTTTAACAGAATAGACTTACTAGAAACAATTGTTTCAGTGTTTATTTTCTTCTGTTCAATGTGAAGTGATTGAATACATCGCAGCTTAATTTGGCTTAATTTTCCTAAAAATCCAGACATTACATAAAACTCTAAGCCATATCCAGGGTTCTGATGCACTATATGGACATTGTTTTCGGGAGACCAGAGAGCTAATGGCGAGTAAAATAAAAAGAAAGAAAGAAAGGTAAGGTAATTATTTGGAAAGCAGTTAGAGCAGAAAAGATATAACTCACCGTGGCAAGGCTGACATAATGTGACTTTATGTGTCGCTGAGCCTTTAAAGCTAAAGTAAGTGGCAGAATTTAAACAAGATGTGTGGAGAGACCACGGCGGAGTGAAGACCTGCAAGATGAAGTGTAAAATTACCAAACTACTTGGCAGGAGCAGCGCAGTGATGTCAGCCGTGATGGAGAGGTCTTGGAGGATTTCATCAGAGAAAGAGCACTACAGCCCTCCTGATGCCGAGTCAGAGGTGAGCTGGAGGCAAGAAAAGATGGCGAAGAAAAGCATAAAAATGGAGATGGATGTTGTTGCCATAGAAATGCAGCGGGAAGATCTGAGACGTGAAGACTACAAGTGCAATGATCGATGAAGCGAAGGTCTCGGAGTGAACTTCGGATTGTGCTGCGACTTGAATCCTTTTCATGGAGTTGATGTCGACATTTCAAGGGTCATGAAGTTCTCGTCATCTGTTACGCTAGACAAGAACAGGCCCGCTCTGCCACCATCTGCCTGCTTTTGGTCCGACTTGTTCTATTCTCCCACATGCCGGTCCTTCAGGTAGTTTCATGAAGAATTAAATCATGTCTCCTGCTTGTTTTCCTTCATGTTAATCAGCTCTCGTAGAATACATCAGTCTGATGACTTTAGGCAGCATTTCAAGATGTACCACAGTTTCATGCAAGCTTAAGGCTGAGCTGAAACAGTGACCTGTCTAATCCAAAATCGTGTAAGATGTACACCAGCTCTGAAAGTTCAATGAACTGTTGTGGAGATTTTAATGAGAGTTACTAAAAAGAAACTAATCAATGAGAGGATTCTCTGTGTTAATCTCTTCGGCATCTCTGAATCACACAGAGGTCCAGGAAATGATCATTCAATTTGTATTCTGCTGCAACAGTGAAGTGAGATGACGACATAAAATAGTGGCCAATGTTTTCCTACCAACCTAATGAGAAATGTAATACACAAAAACAATTCAGGAATCAGGATACAGTTTTCTTTTATGAAGCCATTCACTGAAAACCAAGGTGCGAGTTTGTTTTTATCTTATTCTATTTTTTATTTGTAGAAATCTCTGTGTGAATATGTATATCTTTAGATGCAGTTGACTATTTATTGGCATTTCCAAATCTTGGTCTGGACATGGCCACAAAGAGTTAAGATTGTTTATCTCAATTTACCAACCAAATAAATTCACTTATCAATAACAGTTTTAAGAACAAGACCAACTAAAACACGAAGAATGAATTTGCTGCTAAAACATTTTACTCCAAATGTTGCGAGCATCGCTTAGTCAGAAGGAACTCAAAGTAAAGGTCCCGCCCCCGACGACGACCTCAACTCCCAGTTTAGCAAGTTGAAGGATCTGACTGGAATTCTGGAAGACCTTGATATTGGCTCATGACCGTGGACAGGTCACGGTTGTGATACCACCGGTGAAAGTGGTGAAAGTCGTCTTTGCATCTCTCTTCACTTCGAGTAGTTGTCGGATAAAACAGTGATGGACAGATGGATGGATAGATAGATTGATGGATTTAGGATTAACTGTTTTCCTCATTTGTTTGACTTTCCCTAAAGTTTTGATAGTTGCGTTCTATGTTGTAGACATACTATATACAGTATATACTGTATCATCCTGGCTCATAACAATAGTGAGAAAATGTATTATTATTTTCTCAGGTTGAGTGTATGGGTGCTCTCACACACACAAAAAATAAATATCTGGGATCTACTGTTCTGTAATCTGACCCCGTGTGTGGCAATCACGCAGCACAGAAGTCCATGATATAGAAAGACTATCAGCACTATCTCTGCAATGGGCTGATGAGAATGACCGTAGACTTTTAGCCTTCGCATCTTTCAGCGAATAGAGCTCATGGTGCATATATGCATGAGTGTGTTTACAGATAGAAATGTCAGGGAAGCCCATGCAAGCAGTGTCCGGTAACCAGCGCCAGCGTGTGGGTTATTATTAGCGTGGCGGGCAGGTGATGGGTCGTGGCTCTCACCGCAGCGTTCTGACAACAGATGGAGCCTTTGATATCGTTCCCTTCAGATCATTATTTAAAAAACAAAAATCAAAATGAATGCACAACATTAAAAGGGCGAGTGTGTGTGTCTGTGCCATTCAGGGTGAACACAAAGGGCAAGTGTGTGTGAGAAAGTGAGACATTTAGGGACCTCCTTTACAGGTGGAATTCTGGTGCAGCTGGTGAATCAAGGCGGCGTGCAGCTCTGCACACGAGAATAGCCTCTATCGAAACCCACTGGTGCCTAAAATACAAAGAGGATGACTATGGGAGCAGAAATATCCACAAAGCATGTGCCACACTCCGGCACATTCTGACACACTGAAATGAAAGGCATACAGCAGGCTCGTTATAGCATCTGGTTTGTCTCGGTGTTTATGTGTTAGCACCACATATGAATTTCCAGAGTTGGAGCCACACTTCAGAGCTAGACTCCTAATGAAGCGAACATGCTAAAAAACACACCAATGGTTTATATTGTAGTATGTATTTATACACAAGCCCTGTCTGCTAACATTAAAGTGGTAACTATATTTCACGCAGAAGTCATTGCCCATACGCAAACACTTTATTGTGCCTTGATCTTCTTGTTTCATGAGATATGTAAATGCTAAGCCTTTTTTTTTATTTCATTCTTTTCGAGATTAACAAACAGAAAACAACTAACTGATACAACGCTGCCATTAGGTGGTGGACAAAACAGTGACAAAGTTGAAGAATGAAGTTACAAAACAGTTCTTTCAAAATGTTGCACGCATGCAACCATCTTAAAAGGTAAATGTTTATTTTATAAAGTCAAAGAAATCTGCATTCACAATATTCATCAGTTGAGAGGACTATTTAGCAACGTCAACATCTAGTTGTCAAAACTGCAAATTCAACGATTTATCAACCATCCTATGTTCTTGTAAACAGTTTACTGGCTGGGCAGTCATTATCAAGGTAAATCGTATGACTTGAAACTTGAAACATGAAACAATCACCTAAGTATTTGGTTATCTCTGTCACACTAACCTTAACCATTACCCAAATAAAGACTTATTTGGTCTTTGAGAATACTGTGGAAAGTATCTGGGACATGCAGTTGGAACAGTTGCTTCCCTAAATTTGAGTGAATTGTTTGTTTTTGCATTGGGAATTGTGGTGTTGTGGTGACACACTATGGCCGATCTGTACACATGCAGACTGAGATTGTTGGACTCCCCGTTTTTGAATGGCCGGTTGGAGGCAGAATGAGAAAGCCAAGTGTTTCCGCTCTTCATTTGAAGGGGAACGGATCAGTGGGTGTGTGGTTGAAACTGGCGTCGGTGAAGATAGCCAGGGTGCCCACGGTGGTGAAGACGACGAAGATCCAGAGGAACATGCGGTCTACCACCATGGCCACAAACTGCCAGTCCTCT
The DNA here is from genome assembly GCF_963383615.2 of Lipophrys pholis. Lineage (NCBI taxonomy): Eukaryota > Metazoa > Chordata > Actinopteri > Blenniiformes > Blenniidae > Lipophrys > Lipophrys pholis. The sequence goes on from NC_137646.1 coordinate 20,998,805, forward strand.
TTGAGCTGGGGAATGGTTAGATATAAAGAAAACTCAGTGAGGGGAACCAAACTACATGTTATGAAGGGAAATGGAACAAAGAGCAACAGTAGTACAGAACTTACGGCTTCGTAGTCCTTCTCAGCCTGCAGAGCCTCAGCGATGTATGTGATGGCGTCTATGGCTGACTTGAGCTCGTCTGGTAGTGTGAGGTAGCTACTGGGGCCATCGATGAACTTCCTGAGGTCCGTACACATGCCCTCTGACTGGAACCTACAAGACACACATAATGAATACTAGTTAGCCTGCACAACATGGTGGTTAGAGAAGGAGGGTCAAATTAATGTCACTAGTTCAAAAACCTAGACCATCAGCACATTTTAGAAGAACGCCTCTTGCACCTTGACCAAGGCCACAAAATATTTTTCAAGGAGATCAACATTTTAAACTGCTAATGTATCAACATGTGAACATGGGCCAGCCAGCGCGAAAGAAAAAGTATTTATGAGCGATCTCGCACGTCTCCTTTTCGCTCTTCTGTCGGTCAAATACCTGAAAGAAGGTGAGAGACGTTGGCAGTGTGTGCCCCTCTGCTAGTGTGGCATGCCCTCTGCTCTGCATGTGCTGACTGGGCAGCACCGGCTGAGAAATTCTATGTGTCTCTGTCTGTCTGTCTGTGCATGCTTTGTGTTTACTTGTTGCCCTCAGTTACCACCAATCAGCTGCGGTTGGGTGCAAGGAGTTGCTGGGGGAAGTTTGGAAAAAGTTGTGCGGTTACCTTCACACCACCGACTGACTGCTCATGAATCCCACTCTTAATCTCTGCAAGCACGGGTGACTTTTCTTTCTTCGGGAAGTTCTGCAATATCACTTTAACTCACAGATATTGGTGTGACCTTGAGGCATTTTACTCATCTTTTCTGCTCTGAGTTTTGCACTGTCTAGTGCAAATGTCCTTCAGCAATGACTTATGGATTACCATCGGCTGTTTCCTGTAGAGAGACATGCCCAGAGCTTTAATGCTCCTGGAAACTTAAGCTGTGATACATCATGATTCTCTCTGCAGGACACCACATCTAAAATGCTTATTTTAGAAATGCTATTAGCTCTTAAATTTAAGGTGATTCTGATTACTAAAGAGGCAACCTGGGCACCTGTTTAGGGACCAAAGGGGTCAATTTATCCCCAAAGTAATCCAGAACAACCTTAAAGAACCTCGGAAGTGACAGAAAACCATCACTTAGGACACCAACAGCATGCATTAAAGGATATGTATTGAAATCTCAAAACAAAAGCACATTACAAAGATGGAAACTAAAATATAGAAAATAACAAGAAACAAGCAGAAACTGTTGACCGATGGAAAATAATCACAAAAAGAGATCAAAAAGACCAAGAGATAAAGACCAGTTATACCAAGAGATGCAAGGAAACACCAAAAAGACCAAAGTTCAATCAAAAAAATAAAACTCAAAGAAAAAAAAACGACAACAACTTTAACAATACATAGAGTAAATATGATGATAAAAAAAGAACCACAAACAAGCACAAAATGTTAACGATCTGTTTATATTTGGCAAACAACAAAAAAAAGGCACAAAATGGGAACATGTGTGATGACTGAATTTACCACTGTGGGATGAATGAAATTGTCTTATCTTAAAATACATCCAGAGAAAAAGACTAAACCACTTTAATGCTCAACTTCAACCAACAGATGCAAAGCAATAACTAAGGAATACAAGATGAGCAAAATGTTACAAAAAACAACTGCAAATCTATAAGACACAAAAGAAACACATTACACAAACAATCACATATAAAACAGCCACAAAGAGACTCTAGGGAGCCAGAAAATTGTACAAAACCACAAAGAAGCAGTTCAACACTACAAACTGGTGGGAAACTAAATAACCAGAACAAAACTTCAGCAAACGACACACAAAAAGGCTTTCATACACAGTTTCAAACTAGTCTGGCACCTGGGGGCCCTTAGTATTCGAAAACATAAAGTATTAATCTCCTTTAACTAACTTAAACTTTCCCCTCAAACTATGTCTCCTTGAAGGTTTTTGACCGAGTCCAAACAAACACAACATTCTGGTAAATTAACATTATCCTCTCTGCAGAGCAGCTGTTGCTCTTATGAAACACCTCAAATATTAAACACCTTCTCTACGTGCATTTCTTAAGCAAACACACACACACACACACACACACACACACACACACACACACACACACACACACACACACACACACACACACACACACACACACACACACACACACACACACACACACAAAAGCCACAGTTTTAATGAGCTGCAGATGGAGCAGCTTCATCACCAGAGGGCAGTGTAGCACCTCGGTCCTGATTGGACATTGCGAGAGTTAACCTGGCAGGCAGGCAGGGCCAGAGCAGGTAGCTGCTTGGTATTCCGCGCATGATTTGGGGAGTTTACAATGCAGTGCTGCGGTCGCTGCTGCTTCTGCATGTGTGGCAGGTGAAGAGGCTGTGACCTCTGAGAGGTGAAAACCCCACCAGGTTCTCAGGGAGAGGGAGAGAGATGACAGGAAAAAGGGAAGAAAGAGAGCTGGAGAGACACTTTGCCCTCTGAACCCCCTTCTCCTTTCCCCCCTTTACGACTCAAAGTAACAATTCATCAGCGAGAAGTAAATGACTGTCCAGGAGACTAATTCGACTAAAACTGGTCGCGTCTGGTGCCAAGACATGCACTAAACCCAATTAAGAAGGCGTGCGTGAGTGTATGTGTGGACTCGGGAGAGATAATGCTGTCTCATCATATTGCTTTAACGCAGCCCCGCCACTCCCACCTCCACCTCCACCACCTCCTCCCATCACCCATCCCTTCACCTAGTCGCGCAGCGTCGCGCCCCAAACGTGTCAGACTCGATTTGTAGGGGTCATTATTATTTTAGCAGCGATTCTCTCCCTCCAGACAGATTTCATTTCTCACAGGAGGGCGGAGAGGGAGGGGACAGCCACACACTGCGAGGAAGATTTTGGGGTTGTATTAATAGAGCAGCAGGATGGCGGGCCAGTTAAGGATGTCACATATCTGACTGCCAAGACACGCAAGTCTCCGCGCTAACTAACTACCTGAGCAAGGTCACGTGTTCCCTGTGCACAAAGGCTGGAGACGGAGGGGTAGACTGATAGAACAGTTTGTCACCAATTTGTGTGCCGGGCAACACTGGCACCAGTCCAGCTCCTTACTCAACAGCTCCAGGGGCAGCACTCTGTGAAACCTTTGATGAAAATCATCAATCTGGGCCTCACTGGAAGTGTCTGCATTCTAAAGTCTAAACGGCTTTTATAGACGCCGGTCTGTCTCATCACAACTAAGTTTGTTTTGCATGATAAAGCTCACGTGTTAGATTGTGGTTTCAAACTTAATTTATTTCTGGGGCCAATTTTAGCATAATTGGGCTGGAAAAAGGGCAGGAAAGTCTCATTTCAATGGTATGCCATTTTTAGTGTCGTAAGAAATGACTTTGGCCTTTATTAGCTCTCTCAGGCCCCAGTGAAAACTGAAAACTTTTGTTGCTCTATGGGTGTCCGTTTATTCGACAATGGTGCTTGGAGACACTGAAAACACAACTTTTTGGAAACACTGTTAATGCGCATGTCCAACACGGTCTTAGTAAATAGTTTTTCTGAGCTGGCGCAGGTAGATGGAGAATAACAACGTTTACCTCCCGAGTGTCGTGACTCCAAGTCCAGACTCCCACTACTGGGACGGTAGTTTTATAATTGAGAGTCGCCTGTAATAGCAATCCAACCTTATGTTCTGTCCATACAAATGTATGTTCCACACCCCTGTGTTAGATACTGAAAAGTGTTCTATGTCTTATAGATGTAACCAGAGACCAGACATTATGAAGCGACTGAATTCACTTTTCAATCAGTTCAGTTGAACATCAAACTTTGCCAATGGTGCTACTGGTTTATGAAGAACTATGCTCTCAAATGCTCCATGCTTTGGTCATGCTCCTGTGGTGTGCAGAAGAAATAAATACGCTCAGATTTTGTGATGGTCTGTAGATTCACCCGTGGAAGACTTCAGCTCTAAATGATGGTATTCCCTCTTGCAAGATAAAGCACACATTTTGATTGAAGGATTTGCTGTTTGCTCATCGGACCAAGAGAGATTTTCACTCTATTTCTGTGTTTTCTCTCCCGTCAAGTATCAAGAGCAAACCCATGCCAGTACAGGGAGAGCCTGCAAATTTCACAGAGCAGGTTTACAAGCTGAAGCCTTTCCGTGTTAAGCATGTACATTAAACAAATAAATTCAACTATATCCTTACGTACAGTGGCCGGTACTCACCTGTTGGGTTTCGGGAACAAGATGGAAGAGTCCGGTTTGCGTATAAAATATTCATCGGCTGCTTTGCTGATGGCAACCATCTTTTTCTCCCGCCGGGGCAAAGTCTCCAGGGACAGGGGCGTCTCCACTTTTGGTCGCATCATGCCTAGATAAGGAGGCAGCATGTGGATGAAGATCTGGGTGGATAGGGAAGATGAAGATGAAGACTTTTGCTCAGAATTGATTGCACAAAGACACACCAGAAGACAAATGGTTAATTAACACTACTGTATGTTTTCTGTCGATAGCGCATTGCCTTCCGCCAGACTTTGTGCATAAATTGTCTTTCAGGTAATAAAAAGCTATTTATTTGTATTCTTGTTTCATGATTTATGAGACAGCAGAAGTGTACTCACTCTGTATTTACCTATTAAGGCTGAGAAATGAGTCCAAATGTTGAATTTAGCAGTGAGATAACCTTTGAGAACAGTTGCTGCTGAGTGATTTGGGTGGAGGAACCAACCGGGTAATGAGTTCCAATTCCTCAAAGTCTATTCTGAAGGTGTCCTTGAGCAAAACACATTGTTGTGGTGGAACCATTTGCATTTGAACATTTCAGCGAGAGACTAGCGTTTTACCATAAACCTCTCAAGTGTGCGTCAATGGATAACTGTTGGATTATCTGACAATGGAGCCACCTATCAAAATATCAAATGACTCAAGGGCGAAACATCAAAATCAATGGTTCAAAAGTTGCTCTTTAATTTCTCTTCGAAGTGCACTGCTACCGTAGATCTCTTGACTGGCCTGTATTGGCAGCTGAATGCCAATAAAAGGCCACAGGCAAGAAACACATGATGACTACAAGTGAATAGTAAATTTAGGTCAGACACCTGAACTTCAGAAAATGCAAATGTGTCTTCATGTGACTTTCTCTGACTTTCTCTTTCACCAGTGACGACATAGCACCGCTCAGCAGTAACAGACAATCAGAGACAAGCAGGTGAACGGGGTCACATTTAGAAGCAACAGATTTAGGAACTGGTCGACACTAAAACAAGTTACAAACCAAAAAAGGAAATTAGAAATGTCTTTTTGGATTATTCTCCACAATTTCAACTGTATTTATCATTTATTCACAAGATACAAGAAATGATGTTTCATATATTCAACATCACTTACTCCACAGGGACAGTATCTACTGCCCCCTTCTGGCTTAAATGTCATGCCATTAAATAGTTTATACATTTTTTTAATTGCCTGTATATGTCAAATTTGAATGTCTTAAACAAATGATTTACAAAGCTATGAATTATATAAAGATATCTCTGCTCCATACACAAGGTAGTCGTATTACCTTTGGTAAGTGAAGACAAGGGTTCCTGCAGATGACTGTTAGCAGTACATGCCCAACAATGCCTACTAGTAACTGAATATATCTGTATTTTTCTATTTTAACTGCTCATGTAGTTTCCTTCCAACACATCTCAAAACATCCATTATTATCACTTCAATTAATCTCCCCCCTATATTTCACACTGTCAGATTGAAAAGGAGCAGAAAACACAATGGCCTCTTCCTCCCATTAATCCAGTATCAAGCAGCTCGGTTCCATTAAAGTGTGCAAATCACCTACAATCAATATGAGCATTTCTGATTTGAATGTCGCCCTGAAATGGTGACAGTGTCGGGGTGGGGGTGCGGGGTGGAGTACCGAGCTGCTGCTCGCGCCTGTAATTAGCTCCACATAATGTACAGCGAGGGCAACAGCCACTGATGGAGGTTAACAGTATAACAGGGTGATTAGAATCTTGAAGCCTGTGTCGACTTAATTCAGTGGTCCGCCTCAACCCAAACTACTGCCGCCTTCACTTCCAATTGAAGACAAAAATTAACATTGCATTAATGAAGTACTTCAAGGCCACAATTTATTTCATCATTGAGAGAAGGACCGCGTGCCTCCAAAACAAACATTGTGCTGAAAATCAATTAAAATTAGGCTCAAATTTATTTTCTCTGGCTAATTGACAGCTTGATTGCCTTTTTTTGTTTGCCTTGCCCTTAATTGGTCTTTACAAGTGCCCTAGACATACCCAAAAGTGCAAATCCTGTCTTGTGTCTTTTCTATTATAAAAAAAAAAGGCACATTTAAACTATCTCTAAGAGTCTGCTACATTTTTAGAAGCAGCAGCCAGTGTCTTGAAAGGTCTTTTGAGGACATGCAGTAAGCTTAATGGCATCACCCTCCCTGCCGCTTTCTGATACAGGCCGCCGAGAAAATGAAGGCTGAGATACTACAGATATGGCACTGCCTTTATTCCTGTGATTGAGCGGCTGGTGCTCTGCTAAAGCTCCAGACAACAGCAAAGAAGCTTTCTTGTGCTTAAAACTGGTCTGAGATGTGGACCAGCAACAGTGGTGGCATGAGTCATTGGCAAAGCAAAAATTTAAGTGCAGAACCAAACTTATCCAAAGAATATGCACAAATTAATTCATTTTGTTCGTAAGAAAAGTTGACTTGAAACTCATAAGATCTTTGGCATTCATGTCGTATGCATCAATTCCAATTGTTTTATTTTGTGATAGTAGCATTTCTGATGCCTTCATCACCATACAAATTTTAAGTCGTTCTTAAAAAAAACACAAGTCATTAGTTGATTAATCTCATATGAAAACTGAAAACTGGGCACAGATGTGTGACGGAATGTGACTCATATTATTTCACCTCTGAAGCATTGGACCTTTTAACCCAAGGGACGCTATTGTAATACGGTGACGTAATTAAAAACTATTTAGAATTTTGACGCTCACCTTGCGGACCCACATTGGCATCTGGTGGGTGTTGGCGGAGCGGTGGTGGAGGTTGAGGACAACCACACTGAGGATGACGGAGAATGTGACCAGGATCATGGTGAACATGATGTAATTGACGATAATCGGGACACCGAGCGAGGTCTCGGGGATTTTATCGGCCAGCAGGAGCAAGAACACAGTGAGGGTGAGCAGCACGTTGATCGACAGACCCATCTTCTCACCTGGCACAAAGGAAACAGACACTTAAGCAGCTATTGAAATACATGAGTTAAGTCTTCTGCTCCACTGAGCTCAAGCGAGGTTTGTTCCACCTTCCAACCACTGGGAGCAATTCTTTTAGCAGCATCTGGTCCATCTAATTTACCATTAATGACTCTAATGTGGAATTAATTTCCCATTTTCCCACATTATGCGAAAGGCCTACAGTATATATTTAGTGGCCACATTTAGTGGTTGTTACCTCAGATGGGTTGGATCAAGACCAATGTTTAGTCTCTAACTGAACAGTCACATCAAAAGCATTTCTTCACACTGCATCACCGGAGAGTTCTCACAACATTTCATTCATTCTCTTGACTCAGACAGAGACTTTTGGGTTTCATGTGTCTTTTTGTTGTCAGCTGAAAGGTTTTACCTCACATCGTCTTGAAGAGAAACACTTAAACTTGGAAGAACAGCTTCAGAAGACCGAGCTTCCTCTGTCCTGTTCTGTCATAATGTGCCAAATGCTCTCAACTGTTGACAGACGTGGACTGCGGGACGGTTTATCAAAGGGTCTCTTGATGTTTTACAATCCTGTCGTATCACATACAGAACATCGTTTGACAAGAACAAAAGCATCTCCCGGATGTAACAGCCTTATGTTCGTAACCCAAAAGCAAACAAAACGTAGTACAAAGTGAATGGAGTCTTTACCTATGTGATTTCAACCCATGACCATCTACATGTCCACACCATCGAGGATGGTGGCTATGAAAACGTGCACAAAGAAAATACTGGATGGCCATATTCTATTCTTTCAATTATTGATTCATATTGTTGGCCTAAAGAAGAACTTTGCATCTCATAAACTGCTTATGTCTTGTTCTTTGCTTGTGAAGTAAAGTTTTTTTCTGAACCAACTGATCTTCATGAAATTATGAACTCGCTTCATTTTGTTAAATTTTTAGCTTCTGACCTGAATTTACTTGTGAAATGGTAATTGGTACTTGGCACATGCATTTTACAGCTGCTGTAGTCTGAGCATGGCATTGTCACTCACTTTTTATACTTTTATTCCCAGTGTCCCAACTGATGAGAGATTGCAAATGTAATTCAATGGAGCAACGTATGGTATCAAGTAATGTCACGAGCTATGCTGTGAGGTAACATATTCATCTTTGAGGTTATTGATTCGGCTCTTCTCCAGGAAACAGGCACCTAATCTCAAATTGAATTCCTTGGTAATTGGACAAATGTGTGATTGCTCAATTTAAAAAGACCGCACAAACACGCTTGAGAAAATGCCATTGAGACGGTGGGAAATCAATGGCATGGCGGCTTTAATCTAAACCAGCTTTACATCAATGGGGAAACTGTATGGATGAACTGCCACAAGAGGAGAAAGATACAGTCCAGTATCTTTAGCACTTAAAATGATTTAAATGTTGTGTTTTGTAAATTGTGTACCTGCATCAGGAGGCAGGTAGAAGTTGAATATTGCGATAATGGTGATGAGGATGCAGGGTAGGATGATGTTGAGGACGTAGTACAGAGGCTTCCTCTCAATGATCAGGTAGAAGGTCACGTCCTCGTTCAGATCATCGTTTATGTTCTTCCTGCTCGGCTTGTGGGTGATGTGCCACTCGCCACCCTCTGGAGAGACAGTCAGAACTCAGGAATGATTTCAGCGAGAAAATGAAGCAAACACACCCCCATTAGAGAAATGGGAAGCTGCGTCATGATAGCAGTGCTCACCACTGTATGAGTCGTCTAACACGATCTCACGGATCTCTTTGCCTTTTGAGTCCAGAGCGTACTGCAGGTCAATTTCTGTCGCGTCGTACGTGTAGGATCTGAACTGCATTGTGCAGTTCTGCCAGTCAAATGGGAAATATGTCACCTGGACAGAAAGACAGAGCTCATGAGAAGGATAAATGCAAGACAAAAATAGAGTGGAGTTTGTTCATATTGGCGTTTTAACCTTGACTCCACAGGAGCTGCAGTAAAGAGCAGGGGGGGTCCAAGTCACCCTGCCATTATAGTAAACCTGGACATGGACGTGTAGGGCCACATCGAACACTCCATCATTACTGCAAACAGAGGTATGGATTAATATCATTCAGTTTTCTACTGAATAAAGATACAGAAACTTTTTATATATCATATCGCGGTTTTCAATATCGTGTCACATTCTGTTTGTGCCACTGTATCATATTGAAACACGTGAAGGCTTTTGTACCATATTATGTACTTTAATTTAATTATGTATCACATCACATTGTATCCTACTTTATCATAGTGTATCTGAATGTATTTAGTAGCAATGTCATATTATATTAGTATCATTTTGGATGGTACTGTATAATGTATCTTCTGTATTGCATTGTACCATGCTGCGTCAAAGGAGATCAAATTTTATTGACGTGTATCATAACATTTCATAATGTATTGTATCATAGTGTATGCCATTCTAGTTTATTCTTTTCATAGAATACAATCGAGTACAATAGGTATACTTTGCCAGTGTCAGTGGGAATTAAATAAATGTTGTGAGTATATCCTATCAGAGTGGATGAAATCCTAGATCACACGAGGGGGTCAGGGCTTTTACCTGGCTGTCAAACATTTGTCAAAAACCTGATCTGAACATATCGAATCCTCAATAAAACACTTTCTACAACCTAGAAATTATTTGCATCGCTTTCATTTTGAAAACCGCTCTTTATGTGCTCGTGAGCGTACACTAAAGACCGAGTTCACATCCTGTTTTAAAGTGAGGAGCCGTGGTGACGGGGTGCATCGCGATATTTCATATTGCATCAAAGTGTTTTGTATGGTATCGAGATTCATGGTAGTGCAATTAAATTGGTATTTGTAGTGTATTATATGGTTTCATTGTAAATCAATAGTACTCTATATTATATGAATGTATAATGTTTTGTCAATCATACTGCAATGTTTAGTATAATAATGGATTGCATTGTATCATTTAGTGCATCATATGTGAGACTGTTTGTCACTTATTTTGTTCCGTTATATTATTCTGAATTGTACCATGCTGTTTCATATCATAGCTTATCTTGCATTGTAGCAGATTAAATGACGGATTGAAGAAAGTAGAATGAAGAATGCAGAAGATGCCAACAAGAAGAACATAAGGCTCGAACAAACTTAACAAATTATCTTGTACATAAAGTTTGAAAGCTTGAGAAGTACAAACAACAATATGTATAAATCTGTGAGATGTGCTTGCAGGGAGACCAGACACCAGATCGATATTTACAGACAGCAGCAGTATAAGTGCGTTCTGCTGCAGACTGAGATAAATAAAATCAATCTACTTTCAATAGCAGCATTCAAAACTTTACTTCACCTGCAGCCTTTGTTTTATGTTATCTCATACATGTTTGGCTGCGCTCCCATTATGCACGAATCCACCTTAAAACATTTTAATTGGCATAGATGGAAGGTGGTACTCGACACATTTCGCAGAGCGTCGCTAAGTGCACGGCTAATGCTGGCTGTGTACAAAGCTGTTTGGGTGCTTAAGCTCATAACACAATGCACAACAAAGACACTGAGTCAATTAGACACAGATTTAGCCCTCGGTCTGTGTGCAGTCTTGGGGCTTTTATGGCTGTGGTAATATAACAGGGAGACGCTCGTGTCCTTTAAGTGGGCTCTCCTAAAAACCCTGTCCCTGTGAAGGCGCTGCTGCTGCTGCGGTTAAAATTACCTGCATTGATCATACAGACACAGAGAAGTACGTGTGTGCTTGCATTTGTGTAGGTTTATTCATTTGTGTGCGTGCGCAGTTCCAAATGAAAGCATCACAAGCTGAAGTAGCTGTGCAGTGCCATGAGCTCAGTTATTAGGGAGCCATGCTGCTTAATCGCCTATAAAGTGTTGATGAATGGAGCGGTGTGGATATTTACAGTGGCATTAATGGGAGTGTGTATGTGTGTAGGAATGAAGACTACACTCACTCTTCTTAGTATCTAAATCCTTTGACATTACACTGTGGTACATAGTTTTTAAAACACTATAATGTAAGTACTTTGTGTTTAGTCATGTTCTGGTCTACTCAGGAATGTTTCTCCCCTGCTCGGGCTCACAATTGTCAGCCTTCGATAGCTCAGTTGTTCGAGTGAAGGATTGTAGTGGGCAACATAGATATCTGTAGGTTGCTGCTTCAGATCCAGCTTGAACGAAGGCTTTTCAGAAAACTGTCTTTGTATTGAAGTGGGGATTCATTTGTCCGTATCAATCTCCATCAACATTTGCTCAAGGGTCGATGTTACAGTGGTGAAGAAAAGTGCTCCTGAGGACTTGTTGAATGTAAAAGTCAAAAGATAAATCAAGTTCAAAAAGAACTCCCAGGATCCTCACATTGCTCTTCCAGTTAAAGTAGTTGGCTTTGTGAGATAACAGGTTGAGGGAGAGTCTTTGCAGGCAGTTGGGGAAGTATGCACAACTTAATCCAGTCAGATCCAGTGTCCACCTTCGCCTGTGTATATTCCACATGGAGAGTTTTTGCTCTTGCTCGGACTGACACCCTTTGATGGCGCTACCTGACAACCGCTCGTTGGCAGAGCCTTTTTTTTTTTTAATTAAATAGGAAATAAGTCTAAAAAAGAGAGGTGGTCTTATATTCAGGGTGTAAAGAAAAGAACATATCTACCTTTTTTCATATTGTCTTTTACATGTCATTAAACAGGATCTGATACAGTTTATGTTCCATAAAGAAGCAAAACTATACCTAATATCTAGATGACAGTAACCTGTAGATGGAAAAATGGAGCAAAACAGGGATCACCTGAAGAAAAGTGGTTTAAAAGTAGGTCAAATTAAACAGCCACACAGGAGGAGTTATGAGGCTAATTGTAATCTGACGCTGATCAATGCAGATGAGACTAATAATAACTGTCAATCTGCTAAAAAATATGGAGTCATTGAGTGCAATGTGAGACGATGGAGAGCACAAAAAGGGCAAAACTGTCCTGAAAGACATCAACAGGCTTCATCATAATGCATGAAAAGAGTCTGCAAACCTTTATTCCTGAATATCAGCCTTATATTTGGACCATACTCTAAACTGTATGTGTAACAGTTGCAGACTATATATACATTTTTAGCAGAAAATAACAATAATAATAATAATAATAATAATAACAGGAAGTGTTATGCATTTTTATTGCTCTTGAATCCCAACAGACATTAATAAAGCATTTTCTTTGAAATCCAATTTCACATTCAATCAAAAGTTATTACGAGGTGTGAGAAATTACAACTTTAAACAAAACAAAAAAAAAATCCCTTAAAACACAGCTAATAATTATTCAAGGAGAGTTTCAGCTCACTTATTGATGAGGACAATGTCCGGAAGCCAAACCTTCCCAGAGGGAATGCGCAGGACCTCAACCCCATCATGGTCTTTTGGTTTCCACATCAGCCGGTAATCTGTCCATTCCTGTTTGAGAGGTGCAAGAAGAGGCTTTGTACGCGGCCGATTGACAATTACACCACAACACATGAAAAGCCGTCGGCAAGCTCGTGAAACAGAAAATGACAGATGGTTGAAATCGAGCATTCGCAAATTCAACCAGTTTGTCATGTGATCAGTTTATTTGTCATTTTTCCAAGCTCGTAATTGGATTCTTCTGGAATGGGCCCACCTGTCCTCGAATAACAAAACACTATTTACATATTTTTTTCATTTTACCCCATATTACTGCTCCTCCAACTGTTCCTGTGGTCGTTTGTACAGTGTGTGCTGGCACTAAATGGTAACATGAGGGAGGCGAGGTTGCATGATAATCAACTTATCGCCACTGGAGAAGTTGCTCATCATGACAAGAAACATGGTCACACGTGGGACACCGACAATACGATCACATCACTCATTGTGTGGGAAGTGGGGGTAACTTAGAAAGAGACTTACCAGATTCATGACAACAATCGTGCTCATCTCTTCATTTTTCATGTTCTGAAGAAACAAACCGAAATAAGGAAACGATGAAGGAGGGAAAATCCTTCAGTTTGAAATTCACATTTCTAATCAAATGTGTCGGACAGAAAGTGAACTTCCATTCAACACTTCGCTGTCAGATTTCTCGACATGGTTCGAGTATGAAGCGAGAAACAAACAGTTTGTTTTTCTCTGGCAATCAAACAAAAATCCTCTGGGGTGTTCGGCAAGTTCAGTCCAATTAAAACAAGATTTTGGTGCAATTGTGGTCTACATGTGGCCCATCTGTGGCACTGTCATCTGAGCCCTGATGTGCACCGAACAAGCTGGTTTTCATTTCTCAACAAATACTCAAGCATACTTCTAAACATTTAGAGCAGCTGTGATCAGAATGGCCAAACAAAGGCTCAACTGACATTGACATCAGTCTATTTTCAATGTAAATATTCAACATGGAGCTTTAAGCTGGTGCCAATGCAACTCCAATATGTGCCTTAATTCCAGCTCGCAGTATTGGAAGTTTGAAAAGTTTTGTACCAAGAATTTCTGTTGACAACTCTGTCCATCTGTCTAGATCCATTATACTTACACCTACAACAAACTTTTAACAAGTTTAGCCATAAATTATTTATTTTGAAGATTTCTTTATTAAAAAACAAAGGGATTTGCGACTCTTTAGTGAGCAGCAAACTTAGCAAACAGCTGCTTTTGAGTCATTTCTCTTGTAGTTTTCACGTCTATAAAAGTGGACGCACAGCATTGTGGGAGTCCTGACAGAGATCACACGACAGGAAGCGGAAAGGCTGAGCTTCGATAAGCCGGTCCGGCTATTTAAAACTGCAGGAGGAATGTCAGGGAGACAGCTGGGACTCAACAAGAGGGAGGGGGTCCCTCTCTTTCTCTCTCTCGCTCTGTCTCTCTCTGATTTGACCGCAGACCTATTGCACAAATATACATCCTGCTGCGGCTCACCTCAGGGCGTCCCTCAGGGCCAATGTTGATAATAACTTTGTGATTACCCAACTGACTAGTTCTGTGCAGACGCAGTAGAGCCGAGCGTCCAAGTGGGTCACTTTTCAAGATCATTCCAGTCCAGAGGTTAAGGGGTCCCGGGTGACTCCCTCTCCAGTGTAAGACTGACCTTGAATGTGTGGTTGTTTTTTTGGGGGGGGGGGGGGTATGAGGAGCGTACTCACTGCAGACGCTGTGTGGATGTGCATGCCACACAGAGGAGAGCCAAGAGGAGAATAAAGAACAAATAAAGTGACCTGGTGTGTGAGTGTGTATGTGCAATCACTCCTTATCATATTATACAGTCGCATAAGCAGCAGCCCAGTCGGTGCATGCTGCGATAACACTACTTCGCAGCATGGATGAATAAAAATACAGTATTCCACTTCAGTAGTACTCGTTTGCGCCATCTGGTTCTGCATTTGAACCCAGATGGTACCCAGATATATTCACAGAGCCTTGAACACAAAAGTTTATCTGTGGATTTACATTTCAGAAGCAGAGCCGGATTTAAAAAAAGGAGAAGAAGAAGAAAAAAAAAGAAGGAGTTGTTTGTGGCCGGGGTCACCAGCGGGATCCGTGTGTCGATGTGTGCAGTTTGCAGTGTGGCCACGCTTTGGTCCTCGTGACAGCTGACATAGTAGTGGGTGATGTATACACAGTCGCTGGAGTTTTCATGTTTAGTTGCTTCTTCTCTTCAAAGAAAATACAGCCAAAGTGATTATTGGTTAAGAAGGAGGGCCGCAGAAAAGCAGAAATTGCTTGTTCGGTTTAAAGTCGGTAATACTGTCTTATACATTTGGCTGCAGTAAATAACTCACTACTATTAGGAAATTAGTAACAGAGTAACAATTACAAACAGCTTATCTCTTCTTTTGAAGCAGAGCTGCTTTATTTTGTTTTCAGAGCTGAACTGTTTGCTTTTCCATCAGCTGAAGCTGATCAACTGCAAGTTTTCCGCACAACATGCCAAAGGAAGTAGAGATGTGGACACAGCTTAAACAAGCGGCTCGATCCAAACCTAGCACAGATTTTTGCACTGCACTTTCGGGCACTTTGAGCCTCACCAGTCCAACAAAGGAAGAGAGGACCATCCCCACGCGGACCACCACCCTGTCTTCTGGGACGCGAGCCGGTCGGACCTTGACGTTGTAGGAGTTAAAGATGTTCTTCCAGAGCTCCTGCTCCACGTCTGCAGCGCCTGAGTGACACACGGAGAGAATGAGTGGCGACCCTGTGTCGGTAATATTTTCATTTACTGTATTGATAGACTGTCTGTGGTACGATCAAGGGATTTCTGTCCTACAGCAAGTTTACATTTATAATCAACACTATTTGGGGTTATTTCATATGACATTTTTGACCATTTAGCTGTCCTGTCCTTATTTCTGATTATTCAGTTTTGTATTTGGTTCATTATTCATGTCATTGTTTTTGCTCTATCAGTGGATTTGCCACTCATTTCCCAAAGTTCCTGAGCCAGTGCCCTTTAGACTGATCCGGAAGTCTCTTTATGCATGTACAAGGAAGCTAATTACCAACGAAACTGTGGGTCAATTGAGAGAACGATTGATTATATCTGTAGAAAACTCAAACATTCCGGATGAAAAATGCAGCTCCGAAGGCGCCCGGCAAGACGGGCGTTTCACCTTCTTGCCTCACCGCCTGTTCGAAGTGACTGAAGCCCCCACAGGCAAAGTAGCAGGTAAACCTTCAGCTCAAATGAGTGTTGGGAAGGGAAAACGAGGTGATGGCTGGAGGAGAACGTTCGACAACTTGTTAACAGGAAAAAGTTAAAGACCGAATATGTTCAATACCTTTAAACACTACCAGTCTTGGTCTCAGTTAGAAAAATCCTCAGTCAAATTGATTATTTTGTGTTTTCGAATGTGGATTGCCATAATAAACACACTCACTCAGGTACTGCATCTTAGAAAATCATATTCAATAATTCAAATTCCATCTGAAAAAGACTACAGAATTCAAAGTGTACATCTATGTGACACTTTGTCAGAAGTAGGGATGGCAACTACACTTCAAGATATCCATAAAATATCTGTATAACGTCAAACTATCTCTTTGCTTTGATTATGCTCATCACCGTTAAAATTGTAAAAGTGTTACTATGTGTAAATAATGAAATGCATTATATTTTATGTTTGCACAATCACCATGCACTATCTATGCACTGCTATAAGTGTATGAAATCCAGGTTTTACGCTCCGTCTCTCACTGTGGCGCTTGTACCTGTGGAGATCTCACACCTGGTGGCGATGCGCCTGGCTGGGAGCTTCTATTAGGAGGTGTTTTTTCTCTGCAGTGCATGTCTCTGGGTGATCAACACCTTCCGCCGGGTGTCTCCGTTGAGGTTTGGTGTGAAAATGTGACACAAAGTCGGAAAAGTGTTTTGTCATCCTACAACTTCATTTTCTGCTCAAACTTTAAAATCCTCGTTTTTATTTCTATATTTTTTGATTTGTTCATCTGTAGCAGAGTGTTACAAGAATTATCATTATATTTGCAAAACCCTTGAGATCCATTTTCTGTGTTAAGGGACCTTTGATTGATTTGTTAGCTTCCCATGGCCTTGAGAGGAATTATAGTGGAAAATGACAAAGAAAAGACATTACGTGCAACTTGACTGCAATGACTCATGCGGCTATCTTATTCTTAAGTAGGGTATTTCTTATTTACCTTGTGTTATTAATCCCGTTCATTACCATACCACCAACTTATGGCTCAGTCGCATTTCTGTGTGGACAGTAATCAATTTAAAAAAAGTTGCTGTTCGTACATGAAACTTTTATAAAACCGAAAATGGAATAATGACGCAGTTAACAGCCAATTTTTGTTGAGCAAACAGGACCTTAGAGTGCAAAGCTGAATCCAATAGCAGACTTACATTGAATATGACTGAACTGAATCATTTTTCTCTGGGATTATGCTCCAAAACTCCAGAGTTTACTTTCAAATAATTACTGGAGACCTTAACACTTCTCTGTTTTGCCCAATTACAGTGTGACGCTTCACCACAGGCTTCTTAGGGTTAAAATATAGAAACGCAAATACTTCCATTCCTTTGCATTTTAAAGCACAACTGTGGCTCTCCCCTTGCAAGCATTTCCTCCCCGGTGTTGGAAGGTTAGAGGCATTTATAATCAGCAGCTCTGGTGACGCGGCATTCATCACGTTTGGCATCGGTGTGGCCCCGGCAGGATCTGACCTGACAGGAATAAATGACGGCGATCACCCAGCAAGGCACCCCCATTAGCTAGGCATGGGAAAACATGGCTGCTGATGGGCGAGGGATGCGGTGGGAGGCCGTGGTTGAAGGCTGAAATTTACCATTTTTATCTGGCTTTCCCAGTTCAGGCGACCTAGCAAATGGCGAGGCTGATTGCAGCACATGGAGATGCAGTGAGAAGGTAAAATGTCGGAAACACATTGCCCAGCAGCATCGGTAATCACATTTTAAAGTAAATTCTGACAGTAGCGCCATTATGTTTAGTTGTAATCTGCTAGTAACTGGAATTTATTTTCTTACATTAAGTAAGTTATACAGTTGTACATTGTATCCACATTAGCAAAGTTCAAAACTATTTTCAAAAAGTTGTGTTTTCAGTGGATTCCGAGCACCAGGGACAACATGTTAACTCAACAACGAAATGCCTGGCTTGTATTTAAACCCACAATCGTCATGCTGAGGTGAGAGCGATAACCATAACTACGTTATGACTGTTCCATGCACATAATAAACAAAATTAGCCTAACCGAAGGAAACCATTAAAAGTAGCACAAACTTTATCAACAAGCTGTTTACAGAATCTAGTAATCAGTAATCACATACCAATCATCAGTGTCTAGTACATGTTAACAAAAAGCAATAATTGAACTTGCTACTTTACACATGGTGTTTGTGTATTTCAGGGTACGCATTAGACGAGTCCTCTAACTCTGACACATGGGTATGCTGTGCCAGCTTGCGTCTTACCTCCCAGAGTGCTCAGGCTCCATACGCAACAGGCGACCAGGAACAGATCCAGGCTTTTCATGGTGACCACCTCTCCTGAACCTTTCCTCTCAGCTCCCCCTCAAAACAAGATCCTCAGCAGGGTTTACCAGACTTCTGTATCTCTGCTTTCTGTGCTACTCAGTGGAACTCCTCAGCAGTTTTGGTTTGGTGACTTTGGACTGTTGTTGTCTGTCAGTCAGGCCTGTGAGGCCAACTGCTGTCTGCTCCAATTACCTCCAGGAGGGAGGGGGAGAGAGGGGGGGGCTGTGCATGTCCATGAGGGGGAAGCAGGTGTGGCTCTGCCCATAAAAAGCTTACGATACAGCAGAGTTCTTAATTTCTGCTTTCAGAGTCATTTTGGGTTTTTATAGGGACACAAAGTACCAGACAGCCATTTTTCACTGCTGTGTTTACACTTTAGATTAAGTTTAATTTGTGGTTCCAAAGCACAATCTCACTTCTTCAAAACGCTCGGACATTGTGAGAAAACAAAGATCAAATCATTAATTTGTGAAGTTTTTTTTTTCTTCTGAAAGGTGCTGCATAAATAAAGATTTGATTAAAATCATTAATTTGAAACAAACTTTTGAAAAAATTTGAAGAAGCTCAACAAAAGTATTTTTTGAATACTGAAAAAAACAACAACTTGGGAAACGATCTTCTATTTTTTTTTTCTCTCTTTGTGCCTCACCTCCCATACCCTCGCGTCCCAGAATCCCCTCTCCTCCCTCCTCTCCTCCTTTTCTTTTGTAACTTAAAGAACCACAACTCCTCTTTGCGATACTACCCCCACTAGAGTCTTGTTCCTGGGATTTCTCTACATCACACCATCTGGCTTATAGCCATGATCAACCTGATGCCACTTTAGCTCGTCTCCCGCGGACCACCTGTGTACCGTTGATCTGACGTGATTTCACTTAAACAACATGAACAAATTCAATGCCGGTGGCGTCAACTAAGCAGCCATATAGAGATGTGCATCGCTGGCATGCTGCTGTATTTCCTCAAGGACCACCGAGGGAAAAACCTCCCCATCCTCCTCTATGTATCCGTCTCGTCACGCCACTCTGCTCTCGTTCCTCGTCCCTCCGTGCCGCCTCTAATTTACGATCCACTGTCCTCCCTGTCTGGCCGGATGCCAATTTAATTACCATAGAAGCTAACTATTAACAGCTAGCAGCCAGTGTCGAGTCACACATTACGTCGGTGGTCACAGGGGACTGTATGAAGCTCCTGTTGGCTGTGGCTCAAACTCATGGAACCGTTGAAGATCACTGTTTAATTCAGACGTAAGTAGTTAACTTAAATTGGATTGATTGTACACCTGTGCTGACTGTATTTACCCTCATGGGTAACAAGTGATGATGTAGGCAATACTGTTGTAATCAGATTACACTGACTGGACGTGGTTTAGCGACATTTTAATGCAGTTATGTGGTTTGATTTTTGAAGCGCTCGCTATTTCAGGCCAAGTTTATGTGCCTGATTCACCTTCTGTGGTAATCATATTAAAGAATTACTTTGTGGATTAAATTGTCTTAATTGTGGCGTCAGCTCGAAGTTTGAGGGAGGCTAACCCAAACTCTACTTTTGAGATCAGGCTTAAAACTTTCCTCCTTGATGAAGCTTTCGGTCGGGTTATGCTTTGCCATACCGCTCCATCCCGTCCCGTTTCATCCAGGCACTTTTTGTGCGGTGGAAACGGGGCATTAGGGCTGGTCCAGACCATCCTGGATCATTTTCTAGTTAAGCTGCCATAGGTTTAGACTGCTGGGAGACATATGCTACGGTAAGTTTTATTTCCTTTCTCACTTTTCTTCATTCCACTCAAATTTCACGATTACCCGTCACTAACAGTCTGTCTCTCTCCTGTGGTCTGTGAAATATTGGTGGTAATGGCTACTGAAGGAAGCGAGAAGATGAACATGTTTAACAGACATTACAACAGGATGATTGAATCCAAAGAATTAGGATATTTTTTGTTTACCCTAAAACCTGCAGACAGAAGCAACTTAATATAGAAATGACATGAAGACAAAAGAACTCCGCAGAGACCATCATTACAATCATACAAATATATTAGTTTGTTTTATTCAATTATATCCAATAATACGTCTTCCTTGACATTGTGTAAGTTATTATAGAAATAAATACAGGTCATATTGCAAATGCAGAGACAAGAGTTTTGGGAGAGGGGCAAGTGTTGACGAGGAGAGGGGGTGGTTAAAGGGGTTAAAGAGTAAATATTAGGTAAAGACTGTTTGTTTGAAGGTGTCCAGTAAATGATTGGCGCATGCATACTTGTTGTCCCGCCCATCTGCGATCCTCTACCTCAACCCAGCAGTTTGAATCTGCACGTCCCAGAGCTCCCTGGAAGTCCTTCTTAGCTCCCTCCTCCAAGTGATCCAATGAGGGTTGGATGGCATAATAGTCGCTGTGTAGTTCCACCTTGCCAGCAATAGGGGGAGTCTCTTCACCCCCCCCAACCACATTTGCATCGATATATTTATATATAGGGATATATAGATATATTTTTTTGCCCTGTTTGAATACAAAAATAGTGTCATTGTGGCTTTGATAAGTGGAAGACTGAAGCACTCTTTTTGCATTTGGAAGACGAGAAGGAAAGTAAGATTATGGTCTTTTTTTTTTGTTTTGTTTTTTTCCCTTAAAATCTCTCTGGAAGACAGTTAAGTTGAATCGTCCATGCAGTACAAAGAAAAGAAACGAAGGGGAAAAAAAAGGTCAGAAAAAGAATCCTTCAAGGATCAATCACAGGATCACACACACACACACACACACACACACACACACACACACACACACACACACACACACACACACACACACACACGTGTAGTGTGAGACGGGTGGTGAGCGAGCGGTCCGGTGAACCACTCAGGAGAGATCAAAGGTCGCAGGTCGGGCGCACTGTGGTTGACAGGTGGATTCTGGGGGGGATCAGAAGGACCAGATTTCAAACCCTAAACTCCTCTGCTCCTTTGGAGACTGAGCTTCTTCTTTTTTCTTTTTTTTTTTTTTCCCCACAAGATATTAGACACGGATATGCGTTGAAACAGCAAAAAGAAAAAAAAAACTAAACATCAAACCAACAAACACACATTGAAAAAACTACAATGGATACCTCATATCATTTCAACACTAGTCACAGTAGTTTCTATACATAGTCTTCCATGAACAAATCACACAAATAGAAATACACAGAGTACGACATGGGCGTGGTTCATTAGCTTGTAAGAGGTGAAGTCCCCTCCGAATGATCTGCTGGTAAAGGTCACCAACATCGAGTCACATCTGCACGAGACTGGAGCAGAGCGACGCGTGAGCGTGCAATGCAGATGTGTCAAAAAACAAACGAGAAAGAAGTTCATTCGCTGGTTAATGCACGCTATTTAAGCTCAGGATTTCAGTGTAAAAGCACTTTTTCTGTGTGCGTGAATCGGCGACACGCACAAAAAGGGGGATGAAAGGAAAAAAAAACGGAGGAAGGCGTCACTCCTTTGTGGGAGCACATGAGTCTCTCTCTTCCTCCCTCTCTTTTTGTGTTTTCTGCTGCATTGCAGATGTGCTGAAGGGACTCCACCTCGAAGTAATGCACGCACACACTTGAATAGCTCACCAAAAAAAAAAAAGAAGGGGGAAAAGTGTTAGAAAAATAAACGCTCTAATAAAACACGCAGTTGGTTCTATATCAATATTCTTTTTTTTTTTTTTCTCCCCTCCCTTCCAGATAATGTGGCTGCACCTTGTTAATGGGGTTTATTGCTTTCTGCTCAAGGACTCATGCTCATTGATTTGGCTTCTGATTTATACTCTATTTTTCCTCCACCTCCGGTACACAAAGATATTCCGTCACAGTTACACAAAAAGCTAAAAACTAATGAGTGTGATGTTGTAGATCTACACACGCACACACATACACACACGCACACACACATTCGCACGCACACACCGCCTCCAGGTTAAAGGGAAGTTGTGTTTACTGCTTGCAACAACAACAGAGAGAAGAATCGCAGTGAGAAACTTCAAAGCGAGGCTGCGAGGGCACAAGTTAGCTACACCAGTGTGTGACACATGCCCCTCCATTCCTCACAGAGTCCTTCACAACCCCGGGTGACCCAGTCTTTCTGTCTCCCTGCTGCTGTATTTCACTCAGTAAGCAGGGAGGGCACTGACTCTGGAGAATCAGGGGGGGGGGGGGGGGGGAGTCCCCAGGGAGGGAGAGAGTGTGTGTGTGTGTGTGTGTGTGTGTGTGTGTGTGTGTGTGTGTGTGTTTATGTGTGTGGGAATCAGATATACATCATTTAACTCCCTTCACTATCACACTTCTCTCATAACTTCTAATTTATAATGAAAAGGTGTTCTCCAAAGGGCCAGAATTTAGAGCTGAATCCAGAGACGTTCATCGGTGAGGTAAAAGTAGTAAATTAGAGCGACTGGAGGGGGCGTGAAGGAAGGGTGGAGGGTCACTAATCAAACATGTGCTCGGATGAATGGCAAACCTTACATCCTGTAACTCACGTGGGATTGTTTTGAGGTGAAGCCTGAAGGCTGGAGAGCCGACAGGCTGCAACAGAGGAGCCGATTTCAGGCTTCACACAGAGGGACTCAGAACGGAGGGAGTCGTGAACACAGCGCACACACACACACACACACACACACACACACACACACACACACACACACACACACACACACACACACACACACACACACACACACACACACACACACACACACACACACACACACACACACAACGCACGCACATACACTCAACCATGCAAACTCGTCACACAGGATACATATTTCATTAACTCTTCCGATCTGCAATCAATTACACCCCAAACAGAGCACAAGTCAGTGAACATCTCATAGGATTTATCTGCTTATAAATATCTTTTAAACCTCTGTAATAAAAAATAAAGTTACCAAGTCATCATTGATAAATATGGACACTAATGTCACATCGATCACTGCTGAACAGCACAAAGACCACAGTTCAAATAACAGTCTGCAAACTGGAGGAAGAAAAAAAAAAAGCTAATTTATCTGCATATTCTACAGTGGAGCGGCGAAATGACTGAAGTAGCTGATAGATGGTATTTGCATTTGAATCCACACAGTGGCGATGTGAATATCTAAAACAGTGACACAATCCATCATTCACGAGATGTCAGCGCTAACTGACGCTGTGCTGCTCTGACTTTAACAAAGCTGCTGATGGATTGACTTTGTGGAAACTTGGCTTTAAAGTCAATTTTAATCAGGATCAGCGGCAGAAAGTCAAATGATATCAGCCCTACTTAAGCTGCAAACAAATAAGAAGACAAACTCTTGCGTCAAGATGCAGCATTATCTGCAGGTTTGTTTTTATTTATTTTTTGACTGAAAATTGACTTAAAGTATTGCTGCTTTTCGTTTTAAAGTTAAAGAGGCTGCCTGTTGATTTTGTGTGCAAAACATTGGAGGTGCAAAAAACTACATTACCCATAATGCCACTCATATGTTTTAAAGACGACCAATCATTAACCACTTTCCTGTGAATTCAGACTCGGGGTGGGAACTTGTGAGGCTGTGTGGTGTTGTATTGTTCTGTTCCTGGTTTACCATTATCCACATTGTAAGTGATCTGCAGTTGAAAAGACAATAGATAGTGAAAAGATAGAAGGATGCTGATGTTTGTTGGATCATTTTTTTGTGAAACTAATAAAAACAGTCAAATTAACCTTATGAATTACTCATTGAAACCCATTTTTATAGTAATGCAGATTTTGTTCAACACTAATACAAGCACTTTGAGAGTTGAATTAGTGACTTTTTAACATTGTCATCTATAAGATTGTGCTTTCTTTATTTATTTATTTTTTAGTTTTCTGCAAACTTCTGTGCAAAAGTTGGCTGGCAAATACTTTGGACTGTTTGGTCTACACCTTGAGTTTCAGTATGAATATAGACCGTGAAAGCAGGGCCTCACGATCCTTCTGAGTTTTTGGGTTTTAAGCAGGAGGCGTCAGAAAAGTTTACCACAGGGATAACTGGCTTGTGGCGTCTAACTGTTTATAGCGACGTCGCTTTTTGATCCTTCGATGTTGGCTCTTCCTATCAGTGTGGAGCAGAATTCACCAAGCTTTGGATTGTTCACTCACTAATAGGTAACGTAAGCTGGGTTAAGTTTTACCCTACTGATGATGTGGTGTTGCAATAGTAGTCCTCTAAAATCAAGCGATTTGACTTTGTCTCTTATAAAACCACATAGTTATGGTAACTTTCTGGTATATATATATACATTTGTGATGCTAAAATTAACATTAAGTAATATTGACACAGCCAGACTGCCATTTTTCTGAAATAATATCAACATTCAGTTGTTGGGTTGCCTGGAATTAACTTTTTTTTCTTTGAGATTTCCCATCCTGAGTCTGAACTAACAGTGGTCTGTTGAACAGGACAGGCGTGAATGTGAAAGTTCATGACTGAAACAAGCAGCACATGGATTAATTCTCTTATGAAAACCAGCGGATTGCCCCTTTAAACATGCTGACATGCACGGTTTAATTAAGTTCATGTTTATTTTGAACTAAGCTAAAGTAGCTATACTTTCTCTTCATCTCTATATTCCACCTTAATGAAAACATTAGCCCTTAATTCTTCTTTTGAAAATTGTATAGTTGGATTGATTATTCAAAACAGTCATGGCACAGATGTAAAAAAAATTTAAAAAGTATTGCAACATAGATTTTCCCAGCCCTTGAAATACATAATAGTAGTAACAAATATTACATTTTCTTAATCCCTCCTCCTCTTCCTCCTCCCATCTACAAGCATCCAGTCCCGGGCCGTCTTAAATCTGTTCCGCGAAGGCGGAGGCTTCACTTAATTAAACATTTGTGTAATTACTCTGAAAATAATAGTCAAACACTGTTCTGGATTTAGTGATCCTTGGGGGGGCGGCTGGCCACACGCACCAACCTGAAGGTCTATTTAACAGTTTAATTAAGGTCTTTAGTGTGAATGCAAGGCTTTAACAGTAGCTTGTGTGGAATAAATCAGCACCTCCTTCAGTTTACTCCTTAAATCTGTTTTAACACTTCATTCAGTCACTTTTTATTTATCCCTTTCCTTTCCTTTCCTTTCCTTTCCTTTCCTTTCCTTTCCTTTCCTTTCCTTTCCTTTCCTTTCCTTTCCTTTCCTTTCCTCTCTCAGGTAGCAGATTACTTTGCTCAGCAGCTCGCCTCTATGCTGATCGGGTTATCAGCTATTATTATTTACAACCACGGCTTACAGGGGAGCAGGATTATGCATGAAGGGAGAGGGCGTGTAAATGTGCTGGTGGCCAGGGAACTCCCGTTCACATTACCATAAATCCCTCTTGAATCTCTCTTTCTCATGCTCATCATCAGTAATTATCACTCCTGAAAATCTCCCTCCTCTTTCGCTTTTCTTTCCTGCGATTAGTACCCCTCCCTCCCTCTCTCTCTCTCTCTCTCTCTCTCTCTCTCTCTCTCTCTCTCTCTCTCTCTCTCTCTCTCTCTCTCTCTCTCCGCGGCCTCCAATCATCAATCTCTCCTCGCCCAACATGCAGGACTCCCCTCGCTCCCCACAATGCATAAACATTAGGCGGAAACAATTACCTCTCCTGGCATATTGTACCAAGAAAGTTTGATATGAAAAATGATTGCTTTTCGTGTTTAATGAAAACAACGAATGGAAGCGCGGCAAACAAGGACTCCTGAAAGAGAGGAGAAACATTCAATGTGCGTTCTGTCAGTGACTTGCTTCACCTGGAGAGTCCACTGAATAAACACCGAGGGGAATGAGATCCGAGTAAAAGCCAACACAGGAATCTTTCAGTTTCTGACACTGCAGGACAGTCGTCACTTTCATTAGTCACTTTTCTCTGAACAAAACAGTCACGTGATGTGATACATGGAATTAAGTCACAAAATAAAAATAAAAAAATAAATTAAAAAAATCAACAAATTAAAAAGGTATGACCTCTTATTTAATTATATTGATATTAACCAGGTGTTGAACTTATTCATTGCAACACAGGATTTAAAGAGGGAAGTAAAATCATTCAGCACTGCAACTACAACAATTAGGGACATTTAGACTAAGTGGGCCCACCTCAACAAAACACCTAATCCTACAATTCCCAACATCCCATTCAGCCTTGAATTGTAGGCTCTACTTTACCCAACAACATGGGGTGGTTTGTTGTTTTTTTCATTGAGAAATTCTTGCATTTGAAACCTGAAAATAACTAAGAGAGCTTGCAGGGTGGAGTTAGTGGAAACTTGTTCAGCAATCCATTTGCCTTCGCATTCATAATGTTGAGTCGTTCTCAATGTTTATTTAGGTTGATATTGTGGGGGTAAACTCGGAATAGCGTCAAAGAAACCGGAGCTTCATTTTCAAGATGGCGAGTTTTAACTTTGCTGCTCTGTGTGAATGCAGAATAGATACTGATTTTACTGTGATTTTTAACTTGTATTATGATAATATGCGTGTGCATGCCGGTTTATTTTATTAACATTTTTTTAAAGAACAGGGTTAGTTGTCTGCACGTTCTAATTATTAATCCAAGAGTGGATTTAATGGTGGCGCCAATAAGACTCAAAATCTTTTTCAAACTATTTTTTTGTCTAAGTATTTCATATCAGAATTTAACTGGTCACATATAAGAGGATTCCCACCTCGTCAATGCCACAGTTTCACCGGTGCCTTGGGGAAGGTTGTGTTGGAGGACGGCCTCTTTTTAATGGCTCTTTCTTTCACTGTAATGATTAGATGGTGTTTTTTTTTTTTTTTTTTAAATGTGGAAATCAACTCTGGATATAATCTTGCATATTGACATGTTTACGTGCATTAATATGAAGTGTCCCTTTTATGCATAAAGAAATCTGAATCTAAATGTGCACAACAACATAAGGTTAAAGCAATGATTTGACGAAAGAAAGAAAGTCCTATTTTGTAGTGAAATCATCAGTCTTGAAAAAAAATAAAAAAAGCTGATCCACCCTATTCTCCGTTAGATTGGATAGTATACTTCAAATTTAGTGACCACGCCATTTGAGGATAAGAGTTTATAGAGAGAATGTGTTGAGAGCAATGTTGGCTCTAATCTGTTAAGAATGTTTTGTTTTCAAATTCGCTATAAATTGCACAATATGAACGCAATAACCAAATAAAATCCATCATTATTAGAGAGTAATAGCAGGCTGAGATACTGTGTGGACCCTCAGGGTTTGTGCAATGCATGGGTGGTCACAGTAAAAACAAACAAAAAAAAAGAAAATGCTATTGCAGTGCAATCACATGCTCCACACGCAGGGCTCCATCACTACCTCATCTTACTGATGATATCCTCATCATCTCCCAGAACCACACACACACGCACACATTTGCCACAGTGCCGGTGTGTACAGTATATGTGCATTCGTGAGTGTTAATGCATGCCATTTTATTAAGTGTGTTAAGTCGTGAGATCGTTTTCTGCGGTCGTTGCTCGCGGACATCGAGAGAGCGTGTGTGCACTCGCCTCTTGTACGTGTGTGCAAATGTCAGTGTGTGTAAATGAGCGTGCGTGCATGTGCGTGCGTGCGCGTGCGTGCTGTTAGGTGGTGTGCCGAGGGAGCTGTTGGCCCCTCGTTTAAGGGTTGAAAGATTCCGATCAGACCCGGACTCCATTAACAGAGCCAGAGAGAAGGGTCGGGGGCAGGGGAGGGGGGGTGTGGGGTGTGGGGGTTCTTGTGCCGCAGAGTGGAAAATTGAGTCCATGTCACAAACTAATCAAGTCGAGCCAAAGGTGAATGGGGAAAAGAAGAGAAAACACACACACACGTGCGCAAACACACACAGACACACACACACACGAACAAACTTGTGCACACACATACACACAAACAGAGCCCGGCGAGTATTCAGGCCATCTCCTGAAGTTGCTGATGCACACAGGAGATGTGGACTGGGCAGATGGCTCCAGAACTAAAGGCTGCAGGGTCTCTGTGACAGCCTCGCATCGCCACGGCTCGGTGTGGAGCGAACATCAGGGCTTCTACAGAGGAGTAAAAACACAAGCCATCCATGGAGGACGTGCCGCAGAGGAGCCGATTTACCGCTTGCACCCGTTGTGGTAAAACCAGGAAGACTTTTGCTGGGATATTTGGTTGACTGGATGGACTCGCCTCGGCTCGGGAGGCACACAGGACCTCCTTCCAGCTTCAGAAACACGCCATGGTGTCATGCTATACAACGTTAGGCCGCTGTTCACCTGTTTGTGGAGTTATTGCTTTTAAATCCCAGGCTCTGCTGATCGCAGAGGTCGTTAAATAAGAAGGTTGGAGGGCTGGTGTGCATGTGGAGGGGGTGGGGTGGGGGTCCTGCAAAGGTAAAAGAGGGCTTCCTGTTCCTTCCACTCCACCTGGACCTGTTCCTTTACTCCAGGTTTACTCCAGTGCATCGTAGGGGGTGGAGGTCAGTATTACAGGCAGCAGGTGGGGGTAGCCCTAACAACCTTGTTCAGGTGTCCGCTGGTGCCCATCGCCCTGTGTCACCCCCCTCTTCTTTCCTCTCCTCCTCCCATGAGTTTGTGAGCGCTAGGAGGAGGAGGTTTTGGTTTTGGATTGAGGGTCCTTCTTGCCGTTCTGGTGCACAGGCGAGTCACTGGAGGTCTTAGGTGTTTTTCTGGGCGGGCTCTGTTCAGCGACGTCATGTAGGGAGGGCTCCCTGTACATGGCCACTGTGGTGAGAGAAGGCAAAATAGGAGTTACCAGGAGACACGCCATGTTTGACTGATGTGTACTTCGCTTACAATATCATTATTTAACTTAACCTAATTTGAAAACCCAATGACAGACAGACGACTTCTACAGATTCCAATTCACATTGAGAAATTCTTTGACACAATGACAACTCTCACTTCGGACACACAGATTGAAATACAGACAGACAACTCTCCATACGTATTGACAAATAGTTTTGTCACAAAAACATCCCTGTACTTTTTTATAGTAATTGCAATGAGCTCTGGTTTTTATACTATATCATTCAGAAGCAATATTTAGTATGTTCATGCAAATTCTGCAGCATTTTGACAGAAGTCAAACCTATTTCTTGGGGTTTGATAGAGATCGGGTGTTTTTATTTTAATTAGTTATGATGATTGTTTACTTTGGAACGCTGTTTTCTTTTTACACGATCTAATTTTGAAAAATGTTGGACGAACTTTGGAAAGCAGGTGGGATGATTAAAAAAGAAAAGAAAAAAAAAATCAAAGCTGTACCCACAATATAAAAGAAGAACTTATCGATCTGGAAAGTGTTTCATCGGGGGTGGCGTGCACAGTATGGATCTTTACTACCTTCGATGAGTTTGGGCAGAAAGTGAGCGGCTCCCTTGGTCTTCTTCACACGGTTTCCCTTCATGACTTGGCCGTCCCTGTTGATGCCGATGTACCAGGCCCGCCCCGACTGGGTCTGTCTGTACAGGATGGACGAGTAGGTGACGTAGTAGTTCTCAAACACACTCTCCTTAAACTTGCACTCAGGTGTGAAGTGTTCCTGAAAGACACGCACACATATAGAGAGAGGCATCAGGTCAGAGCAGAAGAATAACACATCTGGAGAGTCTGCCATCTTTTATCGCTTCCATTATTTATATATTTACTCTTCAATTCCACCGGCTCAGCTGGAAATGGGAGAAAATGGGCTCCACATTTCATCGTGACAGGGTTACGGGAGCATCTGCGGCTGCACGCACGCACGCACGCACGCACGCACGCACGCACGCACGCACGCACGCACGCACGCACGCACGCACGCACGCACGAACGCACACACACACACACACACACCAACAACTGAGTTCGACATGCCTGCCCACGACATGGATGAAGTGGCCGGTGAGCCGGGAAGCCATAACTCAGC
The DNA here is from genome assembly GCF_963383615.2 of Lipophrys pholis. Classification (NCBI taxonomy): domain Eukaryota; kingdom Metazoa; phylum Chordata; class Actinopteri; order Blenniiformes; family Blenniidae; genus Lipophrys; species Lipophrys pholis. The sequence goes on from NC_137646.1 coordinate 21,029,075, forward strand.
CGGTTTCAGTTTACCTGTAACAAACAACAATCAACCAGATCCTTCACCTCCACTCCACGGTTTAATGACCCCGGCTGTTGGCCTTCAGCTGCGCGCGCAAACACACAGACACAAACACACACGCACACATACTCACAGACACACATGAGCCCAGATGATACGTCAACAGCGGGACATCCTACACCGCCTACCCACCTACTATCTCTCTCTTTCTCGTTACAGCTCTCACATATTCCTTTTCTATCTCATATTCCGCCTCTCCTTCTCCACTTCATTCCCTCCATCCCTTCGTCATTTGGTAACCTTGTCGAGGAACAAACCAATTTGCAGGATTGATTTGGAGCCTTGATGTGACTGGTGAGCAGAAAAGGCCTGAATAAGGAGTTTGTTCTCTCCCTCTCTTTCTCTCTCTCTCTATCCTCTTCTTTCTCCACGTCTTCTCTCTCTCCTCTCCGCTTGTTTGCCGCTGCAGGCGCGGAGTCTTAACGCCTGCCCATATCCATTGTACCACGCATAAACAACCTAATTACATTGACTGTATCGCCCATTCTTTAATTACACATCCATTCACTCAGGCAGCCATTAATTTCCTCGCCCACCCATTACCTTAGCTCTATTAGTGCAGAGTGAAATCCAAAGGTCTGGAGTGTCTCGGAAGCTGTAATCAGATTGCTATCATTAACTGTGTTTGCATCGCAGCGTGACTTGTCTCATTGTGTTGTTGCTGTCTGTGTGTGTGTGTGTGTGTTTATGTGTGTGTAGTTGGAACTTTGAAAAGATTCCAGTCTGCTTTGTAAAGCCTGATCACTCCACCTGCAGACAGACTGGCTCAAGTTCATTAATTGATTATTTATGTGAATTAAACTGCATCGGGCCGTATGAGTAATGTGTAGTGTCTAGTGTGTGTGTGTGTGTGTGTCTAAATGACTCCAACCTTGTGTGACACTTTGATTGGCTACCATGCAACTGAGAGTGAAATGCAGGTACGAAAGAGTGGAAATATGGTGTTTCCTGTGTCTCACCATCTCACCCTGGCCACGTGTTGAATCAGAATCACTTTATTAACCCCCTGGGGGAAATTCTTTGACATAGCTCCACACAGAATGAAACGTATAGCTTAAGCAAATTTAAACAAGTAATTTTAAGTTAACTGCCCATATACGTATACAGAGTTAGGCTCAGCAGTGATGGTGTAGTGGAGCAAATGATCTTAGCAAGCAACACAACACACACTATTTACAAGGAGGAGATATATAGAGTCTTATTGCCACAGGAATGAAGGAAAAGTCTTGATGCAAGACACAGAGAAGGTCTTCCTTCCATTGGTATGTGAGTGTACGTAATTGTGAAATGGGTTAATTGTGAAAGGTCATATGAAGACTGCTGAAGCCTTAAGATGTGTGCCATAAGTACAGTCAATTTGTGTAAAATTACAGATTAAAAAGGTTGGAGAGTGAAAAAGTAAATCGATATCCTCAATTAATGTAGCTCAGTATGAGCGGATGATTCATCTATCCTTCTATACAGCCTTATTCAACTGCAGGGCGCTGGAGCCCGGATACACCCTGACCAGGTCACCTACTGTATAACAGGGCAAATACAGAGAGAAGTCTACAGAAGTATTGAGTCTTCACACAACAATGTGCCATTCTATGGAGCCCATCTTCCCCTGTGGTCCCCGAACAAGTGTGTGGACATTTGACGAACATCCAAAATGTTATGCCTTTGTATTAAAACTGTGTATGAATGTGTCAAACTTGGCAAAAGATAAGATGCCAGTCATGCATGAACTACCTTAGTGCATTAGTTGTCTGTTATGGAGTGTTTTTACAGTTTAGTGGAACTACTAGAGCCACTTTTAAGTCACGTTGTTAGTGTATGAAGAATATCTGATTTTCCTTTCATGGAAGTGCTATTAGTTTAGCTTCAAACGACATTTTAAAACCATTTTTTCCCCACTTATAATAGGCAAAAATTGAAAAATATGCATGTAAAACAAAGTTGGGGGGAGTATTTTCTATATTTAATTCCATTTATACAACTTCATATTTCTCTTTACTGTCTTCTGACAGCATGCGTGGGTCTGCAGGATCATGTGTGCGTGCAAAGCACATATGGAGCTTCTGATACATCCCATTACGCTGCAGAAAGGTGTCTTCTTAATGACATTTCAGCCCCATCAAGATGTCAGGTCCACTCAGACGGTTGATGGCTCAGACTGACGGTTAAGGGCAGGCCGCTTCCTCATCTGTCATCTTAGCAAAGAGTGTGCAGAGCTGACAGATATAAACACGGGAAGTTATGGATGGGAAGAATCTCACTTTAAATCTAAATAGTGTATATAAAAAGCCAACAAGACGCCAAAACATAAAATCCTGTACTATTTGCTGCAAATTGTAAAACGCACCTTTAATATTTCATGTGATCTGACTCTGTGTACTTATTAGCATAGTGCTACGTGAACCGAATCCTCACAGCAGAATATGAAAGCCTTGCAGTTTGCATGCAGAACTTCATGCAACTGTAAATGTTTAAAATGAGTCAATTTGACCCATTAAGTGGCTTAAATCTCCAAAACTGTTTCGCGGCCATAGATTTTCAAATGTGCAATGCATAAATTATTGCACATTGAATCGAATTGTTTTGTGAGTGAACATGTAATAATCATTTCAAATGAAAGTCTTTGGCCCTGGCCTGGAGCCAAACGCATGTACTCAATCACCAGCAGGCACTCAGGGTGCCATCAGCAATGCTATTTTATAGGATAACAAACTATTAAGCAGTCATTTATGGAGGCGCATTATTCACACAGCAGACACACAGGGGACAGATGCACATCTGTCTGCACAGCTTACTCCGAATAGACTTCAGGCTCAATTTCTGACTGATAATTTAATTTTTATTTTTAATCCAAAGTTAAAGAAAAGGGGCCCTCACACCTCTTCACCCAGAACGCCAAATGATCCTCGTTCTAATAAAAACACTGAAAGGTATTCGTCACAGGAGTCCAATAAAACCTCATCTCCTCTCACGTGGAAGACAAACCCTCAGAATTTAAAATCACTGATGCAGTTCTTTTAGCTCTCAGCAGGGGCTGCTCCAAACACACTGGCAGACAGGAACTTCCTCTACCTGCTGCTGTTGCTGTCTGCTCGCATGCTCAGCTCTCCCCAAAGGACCTCCTGAAAACAGCCACAAAGCCACAAAACAGAGAGTAGGAAACAGCCACAAATAGTTAGTTTTTTTCTTAAAATAAAGCTGAAATCTGCTAAAACTTCCCGTCATGTCACATTATACCACTTCTGCATGTAGAAGCCCAACAGACTACAACAATGCAACGTGTTGTAACTATTATATACTTTACAACTCCAGGCAATATTGATAAACTTAACATATTCATTGCTGTTTATGGCAAAAGACAATGAAAAAACATCACAGATACACAAGTTCTGCTGGGTCAAGATCAAGAGCGTATCTTAGATTTTGAAGTTTCATTTTAGGATAAATAATCCCATCTTGTGGCTTTTTAACTTGTCTGTGTTTATTTTACTTTTAAAATCTCAGCTTTTCAAATTTCTCTTTTGACAAATTTTGATTTGTGATATCAATAAAGTCCACCTTTTTAAAAAATCACAAATTAAATCCTAAGCTCGTGGTTTTCAGCTGTGGGAGGAAACAAGAGTAAAAAAAACCACAAAATCAAGAAAACATGCATGCACAGGGAGACCATGCAAACTCCACACAGCAAAATCCACAAGCGTGAATTTAAACCTGGGAATACCTTGCTGCGAGGAGAGATTACTAAGCACAACACCACTGTAAGGAACAGATAATTGTGAGAATACGAATGACTTTAGAACAACGTTGTGACAGTTTGGTGAAATTAAGGGGAAACATGGCCGAGTCAACAGCTTGTAAAACAACATTATTCAGTTTTTTTTTAATGGAGAGATTTTTTTATATGTACATTTTGATGTCAGACATAAAACTATCAGCATTTAACTTTTGAATTTTCCCAAATTTTCTGCAAAATACGGTAAAACATGCACTTGTTTCCTGTGAAATGGTATATAATTTGTCACCACAGTCTAAATATATGAACAATAAACATGTATTTTTGACATTTTATGTGGATTCAGTGAAATCGATATAAAGTAATTACATTCTGATGTGAAACTAGTTTTTATTTAAGCCAAGCTTAGGAGGGTACGCTGTGGTTTACAGTGCATCTGCAGTAAATGAATGAAAGTCAATGTGAGGTTCCCCGAAGTGATGAAAACACAAGTGTATGTGTGTTCTGGTGTGTGTGTGTCTGTGTGTCTGTGTGTGTTTGTGTGTGTGTGTGTGTACAGCCACTCATGCGTATCTGCTGTTGTGACAGGGAGACATGACGGATCCCTCTTACATCAGTGGGAGGCCACCCGGTGCCAGATGACACACACACACACACACACACACACACACACACACACACACACACACACACACACACACACACACACACACACACACACACACACACACACACACACACACACACACAATATGAACAGTGACGGATGGACCAGGTCCCTCCCTCATCATTCACTCTTACAGACAGAGGAGAGAAAAAGAGAGGGATACACAGAGAGAGAGAGAGAAGAGAGAGAGAGGTGGGGAATAAAACAGAGAAGGTGAATGAATAAGAAACAGAACAAAAACAATAAAGGTGAAATGAGGAAGATGAGTAAAGCAGGATTCACCCCCCCCCCCCCCCCCCCCCCCCCCCCCCCAGTAATGAAGCACAGCCTCATATTATTTCCATCTGTTGACACTGAAAGACATTTTTCAGCCCGGTTTGCAATGAGCCTCCCGAGCACTCAGCTGGAGGATTGATCCCATGTAAGGCCTCTGCGAAAAGTCAATAGGCATCGGGGCAGAAAAAAAGTGGGATTAGGCTTTGATTGGACGCAGGACGCAGCGACGCAACCGAGCATGAAGAACTTAAAACGACTTACAAGCTGCAATCGGACAGGCACAGGTTAATCCGCAGGCTTTAAGTCATAGACACTTATCGACCGCGTCCCAGAGGACAAACGTATTTCACACCATCAATAGGACACATGCATGAGCAGACGTGTGTGTGTGTGTGTGTATGTCTGTTCCTGTGTGTGTGTGTGTACGTCTGTTCCTGTGTGTGTTTGTGCGTGTGTGTGTGTGTGTGTGTGTGTTCCCAAAGCCTGACTTGTACTGTACATGACTGGGGAAATCCATTCATTTATTTTTTACAGCTTTGGCTGAACGATGTTTATGGTTTCATGTGTCAGCAGGAACAACTGATCGATAGAGGCTTTCCTGTGTTGAACCTGGGCCGCGAAGTGTCAGGCCGATACGGGGAAGTCCCAGATGGGGACAAAAGTGGAAGGATGTCAATGCTTTTCAAAATACAGTCATTCTGAACTGTCAAGTCTCCCAACATTCAGAACGCCCTCAACAAACAATGCAAATTTAATGTCTCTTCAACAGATTAGATTTTAAAACATGGTATGGAAGGAGACACATGAACAAGTTGTAAGACTGGTACTTAATGGGGCTGTGACATTAATCAGGTTCACGTCAGTCTGGGCGTAATTACAAATATTCAACACGCAATACATTGCTGTCCGGTCAAAGGAAAATGACGCATGTCTTAAAGCAGATTCATATCAATTGCAATTTCTGAGCCAAATGTTTGGCATTGTGCCAAAACTGTCATCTGTTGTGTGTCTGCCGGTCTGCAAAGCCAAACACACTTTACCCACAATCCCACTAGCTGCTACCAGTCTGACTCAAAACTCGAGTCTGTTTGCGACTAAAAGACAATTTAAGGTTTGCTGGAGCCAAAGTTGCAACGCAAGTTGTTTATCCTTTTCTTTCGCCAAGTATGAAGTCATCAGATTTATGGACTGCACTTTCCCGCACATTTCCATCTTGGAGGAATGAAACGATGCCGGGAGACATTTGTCTCTTGTTACTCACACGTTGCAAGGTGTTTACTCTCGCGCAGGGTTTCTCGTGGTCTTGTTGAAAGAATCAAAAAGCCATTTCAATTACAAACAAGCCACTCAACCAATTTTGGTGAGTTTCAATTTTATTCAGCGTCACACTGAAACGCACCGATTCAAAGAAAGCACTCAACTTGAAACTTGCATGTGACTCATGCTGTGACGACAGCATTGATGCTGAGAATGAGTTACACCGTGTCAAAGGTCACGTTTGACATTCCGACGCTTGCCAACGGCTCGTCTTGTCGGCTTGAATCTTCCGCCTCCGTCTCTCCGTCTCATCCCTCCGTCTCTTTTCACTTTACAATCCATTAAAACTGAAAGTGTCGTAAAAAAAATATCCTGCGTTGGGGGGGACAAAAAACTTTAAAGGGATGACTGGGTTGTAAAGTATATTGATTGTGAATTGGGGAGTTGTTTTCTTTCATCTGCGCGCTTTAGTGGGTGTTTCTGCTTTGTTGTACAACTGTCTGATAAATGACTGCTTAATAAAGCTGTGATGTAAAATTTTAATCACGACAAAGAAGCCGTGGGACCCGCTGGATTTCTGGCCGAGGACGAACCTGACAGAGAAATGAAACGGGGTAATTCCGTCCCCGTTCGGTGAGCGATGAATATTCACCCGCGGATGCGGCCCCCGTCAGGAGGATAAGAATCAGCAGCAAAAGCACAAGCAGCAAGGTTAGCCTCACAAAGGCTTGTTTACCAGCAAAGCTGATTATTATCCGAGCAAATGAGCAGAAAAACAACTTTAATTGAGGACAAACAGCTGAGGAAGCATCACAGGAGCGCTGCAAAACAATCCTCTAAAGATAGGAGTAATTATCACTTATTAATTTATGCATGGACAACACGCAGCCCTGCCGGCACTCCTCTTTTCATCAGTGCCATTTCTTCAAATCATGTATACAAACCATCACTCAGCATTCAGGGAGTTAGTCCTAACAGGACAAATTGCTGGTGCTGGTACTCTCAGGCGGACAAACTAGCTGGATCAAGTTTAAAAAAAATAATAAATAATAAATATTGAAATCTACAAGAGTTAAGTCGAAAACAACCTTTGACATTCAAAGCAACTTTGTCAAAAGCCTTTGTAGCAGCAGCGGCAACAACAAGTAGTCTGTTGACTTCGGCTTTTTAAAGCAACATTTTTCTGCTCCACTTGTACTGGCGGGGATTTTTGCTCACACAAAAAGACGCTGCACTCTGGGGAACAAAAAAAAGTGGACGTGTCATTTTTACTGTAGTCCTGAGTCTGCTCTATTACTGTAAGACAACAAACCAAATATAAGATGGACTGTAAATATAGTGATATATCAGCTTTTGCAATATTGCAAAAGACTGACTGAATTGCAATAAATTGCGTATTTCCATGTAGAAGTATTCATATTTTGCCAAACTACTTAGCCAATCAGACACTAGTCCTACTGCTTTAGATCAATCAATCAACAATACATCATATCTGGTACAAACAAGCTATAAGCACAGAAATCTAAGAGCAATGACTAAAAACAACAAAGTCAACAACCTGCTCTGCGTATTGTAAAGCTGCTGATGGGAACCGCAGCTAAGAAAATAAAAGCAACAGCACTAAACTGCTACTTTTACATACTTTAAAGTAACCAGCAGAGGGAGTTACCACTTCCTACTCACATGTACAATCATGAACTGTGACCATTCAAGTTCACACAACGTGGCGGCCTGTCTGCTATTCTTTCCAGCTTGTGATTGGAACTGAGTAAAGTGACAGTAATAAAGTAATTCAGATGCCTACTGGGCATCATTCAAAGTATTGGGTTGTTTGGAAGTAGGACAACAATTGCATTGACACTCACATTTAAACAGAAGTACGTTATAAGATGTCTCTCAGCTTTATTGTGAAGACTTATGTAAGATTTGCCATAACAGCACAATTCTCCTCCCTCACTGCTGATTTGATTGGACACAGAGGCCCTAAACTGTAGCTGTTGACTTTTTAAAGGTCTCTTTTCTGTCTTTTTTCTGGCTGAACTCCACTTTCTGGCCTCTCGTTGCTTTTGAGAACCCTCCTGAGTGTCTGAGCCGCTGTCTGACAGAGAGGAGAAAGAAGTTTTTATCACTTCAGGCGGAGAAAGGGACAGTGTATGTGTGTGTGTGTGTGTGGGGGGGGGGGGGGGGAGTCGTCAGTGTGCCAACATTCTGGCATTTACAGGGGCACCATGAGGAGTGCTGGAGCTCGACCAGGCCTGATGGGCTACACACACACACACACACACACTCGCTCTCACACTACACAAACACACATGTAAACACACGATGGTGTCTGACTGCACAAAAGGATGAATAAATAAGCTGCTCGCATGAATTGCAAACACACAGTGCCGACAAATGATAAAAACACACACACACACATGCAGTGTAATGAGAACAGCTGGAGAGAGTGCAGGCGGGTGCACAAGAGGGGGATGAAGCAGGGAGGGATGGAGTGAGCGAGGGAGGGAGGGATGTCCTCTCCTCTCACCTTGACTGCCAGACCCTCGCTGTGCGTTTGGGGATTTTCCAAAGGGAACAAGAGGTAACCTGTCTTACGTCCACAGCGTCTTTTTCCTCCCTCCTTCTATGCTACTCGATTATCTTTCTCTCTCTCTCTCTCTCTCTCTCTCTCTCTCTCTCTCTCTCTCTCTCTCTCTCTCTCTCTCTCTCTCTCTCTGTTTCTCACTTCTTCTCCTCCTTCCTCCATCTCTTTCCTCAAGGCCACATGTGTCGGGAAGCAGTGTGCCTGTGTGACGGGGGTGACGAGGTGGCGAGCTAACGAGGTTGATCAGAGTGCAAATAGGGGAGATGAGAATGGCACGAAGAGAGAGAGAGAGAGAGAGAGAGAGAGAGAGAGAGAGAGAGAGAAAGAAGGAAGGAAAGGAAAGGAAACAAGACTGCTGAGTCAAAGAAAATGAGACAAGCTTTTTCTGATTCGACGGGATTGTGAGGAAGGTCAGCGTGTGCGTGTGTAGGTGTGTGTGTGTGTGTGTGTGTGTGTGTGTGTGTGTGTGTGTGTGTGTGTGTGTGGTTCCCCTCAGGTCAAACAGTAAGAAGACTTAGTTGAGGGAGCTGACTAATTGCCGGTTTGCCACCTGTCAGGTGCATCTGTTTGTGGGTGAAAGGGCGCACAAGTGCACGTTTGTATGTGTCGAGGAGCCGGTGAGGACTTTCGCATATGACGTGCTCACACTGCACACACACTCTATATACTTCTTCTAGCAGATGGGCAAAGGTATTTGAATAAATTTATACATCAAATGACTCAGGTTCACTTCATTAACTGTGATGAGCCAAAAAACGTTTTCAAGACGCTTTTTGCAGGCTACAATACAATACATGCATTCAGCTACTGTGGCTTGGTGTGTTTTTAATGTTGGAGCCAAAATCCTTTGTTCACTCACCCTCATGAGGAAGGGGGGGGGCGAGGAGGGGGGTGAGCCACGTTTCTTTGAGAACAAAGAAACCATGTGCTCAACCCTGGAAAATTCGCCATTGATCACATGACCCCCCCCTGGGGGGGCCCCCGGGTCCCCCCTCCTCTAGCTGCGGCACTGCAGCTCGACGGCAGGGGGACCCAAAATCCCGTCATCACCGGGTCACCGGCCCGGTGACGCGCAAGCCAACCCCGCGTGGATTGGCTGAACCACGGCCAACGCCGCGGGGAGCCCGGAAGACATCATAACGGTATAAATTCAGGCCCGGGAAGAGATCCAGCCTCTTCCAAAACGAAATCGCGTCAACCCAGACGCACCTTTTCGTAAGGAGACAAAGCGCCTCGTGTTAACGCACCTGGACCGGGCCTGAATTTTCTTCACCTCGCTGGACGAGCTCAAGAAAAGCGGGAATTCCCTTTATTTTTGGTTTCCCCTTCTTTTTTTCTTCCTTTTTTTTGTTTGCATCCTCCGGACCCCGAGCGCGCGCTGCAACCGCACGCTCGTCTGCAGACCGACCTGAGCATCGCTTCTTCACTCCCCCCTCATCGCAAGAAGCTGCTGATCGCCCCTCGGATCACACTACGGGTTTCCCCTCCGTAGTCCACGTCAGGTCTCTATTTTCTGGGACGCCAGAGAACCGCCCGCGGCCACAAATCGACGGATTTCACCTGGCCACGGAAGCACGTTTCCCCCTCGTCCAACCAAGTAAGGCTTAGAGTCTGGGCAGGAATTAGAATAACGTGATATTATTATTGCTGTGTGTTTATTGTTGGTACTTGTAACTTTGGGACGCCGATCCCTGTTTCTGAGTACTTTTGTGTCTACGCGTGGACGGCCATCCACGCGAATCATCGCACGCACGCGCGAGCCTCCTCATCCTCAGCTCACGCTTCTGCTCCCAGAGTCCATATCTGCCTGAACAGCCGTTTTTGGACTCTGTACGTGTAAGCTGAGGCGGTCGCGTCAGTGTACACAGTCAGACACCCCCTCCTCTCTCCTCTCTCTCTCTCCTCTTCTCCTCTGTTTCCCTGTTCACTAACCAGCGCACGGTACGGCCGCCGCTGCCTCCAAGCGCCTCCTTTCAGTGCGTCCCTGGGACCGTGTGTAGTTCACTGCGGCTCGGATTTCTCGGCCACAAGGAATCCGGCGCGCTCCCGACGGCTACGGCCCGTGCGGAGCTCAGTGACGTCACGCTATCCCAGGCAGAGCACGCCGAGCGCCTCTGGTGACCGGGTGGGTAATCACATCGATTTCCTCGCCGGGTCGCCGAGCCGTTTGGCGCCCTCTGGTAGTCGCGTGGGTAATTGCAACCGCTCGTACCGCCATCTGGTGGTTGCATTAAGTCATCACAACTGCCCCGCGCGCCGACGCGCACCTAGTGGCCAGATCGGGTGATTACACCGGACCGCCGACGTCTACCTCCCTCTGGTGGACGTTCGTGGTCATTACCCTCTCACCAAGTCACGCCCCTTTCGCTCCACAAACCCGCACACACACACACACACATCGCTCCCCACACTCGAACACACACACACCCACTCACACACATCGCTCCCCCACACTCGAACACACACACACACACACACACACACTCACACACACACACACACACTTTATTAGCTGGCTTTGTTTTGTATTGTGTTGTTTTATGAGATCTTGCTTGATGTTTATTGATTAGATGTGATTCATAGATTGATGATTTAGGAATAGACGTTTGTTAATAAACACTTAATAGTTGAATTGAACGATTCTTGGTGGTTTTTGTGTGCTTTTCAGCGACAACTGCTGGTTGTAACAGTCAGTGCTCGGATTTACAGCCTTCCTTTCCTGCTTCAGTTAAATTGCGATTATCATTTCAATCAGAAATAATAATTTAAACATTTTAATTGAACTTTCTTTTTTAAGACTGATGTTTCGTTTAAGACCCTAACTTCAGCTGGTGCCCCGACTTTGATTAAGTAACGGTAATATTCAATTGATTAATAGTTTGAATGGTTTAAATCAATTTCAATGATTTTAACGCTTTGGGTAATTTAACACACCTAGGAGGCGTTGGCGAATGAATGCAGGTTTTCCACGGGAATAACCCGCATTGCTTTTAAATAATTTTAAGTGTTTCATCGCATTTTCTGTGGTTAATTACCCGCACTATTATTGATTGATCTGTTACCCAGTTAACCTAATCACAACTTGAATTGTCTCTAAGCTATTGTTCATTTATTTTTGTTGCAGATAGATAATTTGTATGCTTTATTAATTAATAAATTAGTCAATTTATTCAATTAATACTCAAGAGTGCTTTTAATCATTTTTAAGTGGTTTTCGTGCATCTCAGCATCCAATTATCCAGTATTATTAATTCATAAAGCGCAAGTTTATCCAATTAATAATCCTAACTGCATTTAATTCAATTTCAATGGTTTAGCTCATTCAAATAACTCATTGTATTTAATTAGTAAACCCCGACTTTACTTAATTAATTCCAACTCCTCCTTGATTACTCCCGATTGTTATTAGATAAATAACCAAACTTGTTTGATTAACAATCCATTCTAAATTACTTGCAGATCACCTTCGGTGGTCCACTCCACCGAAGTAATTCAGCCTCCCCTCAGTTATTGACTTACAAATCGCAGGTTTGTTTCATTGATAACTTGAATCATAGGTTGCTCTCCGTAATTTAATCATCACTCGTAATCAAGTACCGTTGTTCATTGATAGGTCAATAGCCATTTGTGACGCCTTCGCAGCTTGAGCTTTTCCCCGGTTACTCCAGCGAGTCGCCTCCTGTGGGTCCACAGGCGCTTCGGTAGGTCACGCCACTGACCCGCAGTTGTCAACAAAGGAGTGACCCGTCACGCCTGTTGACCGGTCGTGCCACTGGTGGACCGCCTTCGCGATTGGACCCCGTGGAGGTTCCTCCCGTCAGGCGACCCTTTTTAGCTCAAAGCTGTTGGCCGATAACTGACTATTTACTCCAATCAACCTTTATAGCTTTGCATAACTTACACTTGGTACATTACCTTAGTAATCTATTACTCCAGTAATCCATTACTTTGGTGGCCTACCGCTAGTGATCAGTAATTGTCAACCCGTAAATAACAATTTACTTCTGTTTGGCGATTCGTTTATATGTAAATTACCTCTGACAGGGTAGAACCTTCCGGTAGCCTACCACTAGGGTAATTTGCATATTCTGATCACACGCTGACCCCAACATTAACAAATGGTGAATTTGACCCATTATATTCATATTTAAAGTTATCTATGAATACCGAGAGCACCTGCTATAACTTTTCTCTAACAATATTGTAATAACAGCTGAGCTTTGAATATATTCTAACTTTGTTGGTGAACTCTGTATGACTTATATTAGCTGGTATGTTAGGGTATTTTTCTGTATTTGATTTAAATTATGGAAATTCACAACTATTTACAGTATATGCAATTTGGATTATGTGATTTACTTTTAAAATCAATAGTTTCGATGAAGTACGCCCACAATTTAATGATAAAACTAGGACTGATTTGAAAAATCTTATATTTTGTAGACAATCAAGGGAATGGAAAAATTTCAAATTGGCTAAACTTGTTGACTTATTAAGTATTAATGCTATGTAAATTGTTGGAGTTTTCCCATGAAAAGGTAATCTAAATAATCTTGCCGTTATCATGGTTTGAAAACAGAGATGTCTGGAAAGACAACACAGACAGGTTGATGTCCGGGAGCGACAGATCCAAAACAGGAGAAATGAATCAGTAAATCAATGGTGTAAAAACCTGTGAGTAACCTCCTTGAACTAGAAAATCCAACAACTGGCAGTTTTCAAGACAAACAGCCTATTCACATTGTCACATTGTTTTCATACTCTCACTTCACGAGACACTGTTATACAGAAAATATAGATTATGGCCTCTTCAGTCTTGTATTCTATGGACATGAATGGTGCTGTAAAGCATCCAAGGCACTCAATCAGTGTAATCCAACTTCATATTTATTTTGTATTGTCTGTTGACACTTTTATGTCCACTGAAATACAACAATGACACCATGTACAGTGACTCAGACGGCAATAATGGCCGTCTATAACGTGAATGAATGAAGAATTGTGGCAGTAATGGACTATAAATTGCAACTATTGGCCAATAAAGAGCAGGAAACATATGAAAATATTCCAACAGGTTTTTATTGAAGGTGAAAAGAATTCACTCGCGTCAATGATCAGACCTCAGTTGAACGTTCAAAGTGTATGGCGCTGTCCAAGGTGCTGAAATTCAGCAATGATGCTTGTAGAGACTTTTCCTTTTCTTTCTAGTTGCATTTTTAATTTTTTTTCATGAATTTTGGTGATATATCTGAATAATATTCTGTTTTACTCATGTCAGTGTAAGCTATTCTAACTCAATACTTCCAAGTTGGACACTTCATTATGTTCAGTTCATTATGTTGCTGGAATCATACTTAAATCAATGACTTTTGAGGAGGAAATAAAGTGTTTTGGTTGTCCTGACTCCATGCATGCCCCAGTTTTAGCAAGAATCACCAAAACCAATGGGGGAAAGTGTTGGCTTTCAGTTGAAGGAACCAGAGTAATGCCAGCTTTGTTTGGAAAAACAACAACAGTATCAATACAATGAAACACCAAAACAACTTTCAGCTATTATCCCCCCAAAATAATGTATGGTTGGTTTTACAGGCAGTGGAAGGATGGTGGTGGTATCAATTTAAATTATTCAAAAATAATGTGTGACTGAGTTTATTGTAGAATAAGTGCCAACTTGTTAAATCAAGTTATTTTCCCCATTGACTTAGTTTCCTTAATTCTCATGAATAATCACAATTCTGGTCGTGAGGAGAAAATATCTGCCGTCACAATTATTACGGTTGCACGTCAAAAGTAGAGATTCCCATCATTTTCACTTATCAAATAACAAATAAACAACAACATTCTTTTGTTTGCCGAACATCACAGCAAAGTAAAATACTAATAAACACGTGCACTCTTATACAGAAACAGGAGCAGGAACACAATTAGAGTTACTTTAAATGCATCCTAATAAGGTGAGATAGTACCAAGGTGATTTATAAGGCCACTCTAGCATCTTAAGAGTTGAAAAAAATCCAGGAAGAAACCAGTTTGAGGTGCTCAAACAGCAATCATAACAACAGCGAAAAGACTAGAAATTAGTGACTCAGCACTGCCCCCAAATGCACATGTGTGGTACTACAGAATTCTTGAGCATTGTATCTTCAGAAACTCGTATTCGGAATAGAGGGGTCGGTTGGTGGACAAACACATATTTACTGAAATTTTAATAAATGTGATATTTTCCAGCTCATTAGGACACTTCACTATCTGAGATGTTCCCAGTTCATCAATAAACTTTTCACAAGTTAGAAATCAGAACATTTCCTCGTCCCCGCATCCGTCCTGTGACCTACTCTTCATGCCAGTGCTGCGGGAAAACTGAGTGAACTAAATATCTCTTAGAGGCCTCCATCCACACATGCGCTCCCCCTCTCACTCTTCCTCTCAGCCGGTCTCCACAGAGAAAGGAGCCTGCTCGCTGTTACGGAACAAAGCGCAATGATGGATGTGGTAACTCTCCATATCAGCGAGGACCATCCATCCCAATTAACTGCTTCTGTGAGACGTGGCAGCAAAACGGCACAGCACGAAATTTATAAAGAAAGGTCCACTCATAGGAATTAATTTACAGTAAAAAGCTTGTGTACTTGAACCTTTTGCTGTCCTATAAATTGTCGAATACAATGGACCCAGACATTCAGCTCACCTGTGTGTTTATAGATTGAGCGAGCAGAGGGCAGACTTTGAATCAACAATAAGGTCTCAGCTACAGTCGGAGAGCCAAAATGTCGCATTCTATTTAAACTTTTGCATCTCTTGTCCTGTTTTTGAGCTGTTTTTATAAACATGGGTTTTGGTTCAATTCTTGAAATGAGTTCTGGCTTTCAATAATTAAAGTCAACAAGTAGATAATATAGTTCCAAACTTTATAGCTTCCTTTAAAGAGCTGTTTGGGATCATGTGGTTAAAACTGACGACAATAACATTTTAACAAATCATGTTACTAATGTCGCTGTATCTGCAAAACAGTATTGTAATGTCAAGTTAGTCACAAAGTTAAAAATTGCACATTGAATCAGTTTGCCACTCATCATTCATAAAGTTTTCAAGAGTGAATATTCTGTGTATCTTTTATAGAGCTTGTACATAATCAGTTGACGTTGTGGTACTCTCAGCTGAGCCTGTCTAAACGTCTAGTATTTTTTTCTAATAAGAAGCAGACTGAAAAGCAAACACAACAGATGCTGTAGCTTATAATACTCACTGACTATAAAACATATGGTGAAATAATGGAGAAACTATAGTGAGTCAGTATTGTTAATTTAAGTACAAAAGTGGCATTACATCAACTTTAGGTACTGTACAGGTTTTAAATGTCTATCATTCCATCCTCTGTTCCTCTTCATTCAGTCCAGGGTCATGGGACACTTGAGGAAACCTAAAGTGAGAGCAACCCAGAGAAAACCCATGCATGCACAGGGAGAACATGTAAACTCAATACAGACTCGAACCCACATCATTCTTGGTATGTGGTGAAAGTGCTAACCAGTACACAACCGAATGTCTAGTGTGTGATGAAACACACACATACACCGAATATAAAAGAATCTGCACATGCAGGCACAACTAAAACTTAAATAAAATAAGTATATTTCTGCAACAACCCAAAAGCTGATGGACAAATCTCGTTAAATTTTTGCCTTCCTTTTAATTTCACAAAAGAAGCAGTGTTCTAACTTGTGGGCTGACCTACAAAAACACATCTTCCCTGCAGCACTCTAATGCATTAGGTGTGGACGGACTGTAGCTGCGGCACTTTATCCTACCTCTGATCTCTGATGTCCTACATCCTTTGCTTATCATTTGCCTTTGCTTCTCATTCCGCATTCCCTCCACAAGCCTCGCTACCCTCCCTTCACCTCTGTACCGGGTCATGTGGGCCTGTTGGCGTTCCCCCGGTTTCGAGAGCCGCGGAGCATCCCTGAGGGACAGTTTAGAGGAGGCCGCAAAAGGTGCAGAGAACAGTGTGTTTGTGTCCCCTTCTGAAATCACATATGAGGAAAAGAGGCAATGGTTGTGAGTGTGCATGTGCTTGTTTATCCTCCACGCCGATCCACAATGTCACCGGAGCAAAGTTTTACTCTCACTAACTTTGCCCAGTTTTGCTGCGCAGTTTGGCCGGAGCCGGTCGTGGGTATCGGAGTCCGGCCCAATTATGTCTGCCTGCCTCTGTCAGATTGTTTATACCTGGCTGCACATGTGTGTAGCGGGTTGCTGGGGGAAGTCTGTGTGTGTGCACACAATTTTACCCCCCCCCCCCCCCACACACACACACACACACCTTCCCCCCTCCCTCTTTGCCGCCTTCTCCCTACCCGGGAGGCTTTTCCCAAGCGCACGGCTAATAAAGTGGGCCAGGTCCACGGCTGAGCACTATTTTTATCAGAAAAAGCAATTTTCAGGAGGTGCCTACAGGTAAGCGGGTCCCGGTCGCCTCACACAATGGAGCAGTGACAAGGAGTTTCCCCTCGCCATTAACCTCTGCTGAGCTACTCCCACATGCTCCAGTTTTACAGGAGGAACACTGGCCACTGCATAGACCTCCGTACAGCTGCACCCCCAACCCCGCATTCATATCGATACCTTTCATAAATGAATTCTTTTTCATGATTTGCAGCGTTAAAGAGACAGTTGCGGGGAGTCCTTCAGTGCTTGTTCAGTTTGCATGGTTTTTTTGATGTGTCAGAAATATGCAGGGTGATATGAAAAGATGTATCGTGACCAGATGAGACAAGGTGCTGCAGAGGTGAAAGTGACAAGAGAGTGATGAAAAAGGGACGTGAATTGTCGGGGATGTGTGAAGACAGATGGATACATGCAGTCCATCTGGCTCCAGGAAAACTTTCTGCTCATGTATCATTTCACAAAGTTAACTGTTACCGACATTGGTGCAGTGGGAAAACTACACTAGAATTCTGGGCTCAGGGCAGAAAGGTTTGCATGTTCTCCCTGTGTGTGTGCGTGTGTCCTCCACCTGCTGAGTTAATTGCTTATACATTGTGTGCACAGTGTGTGAGTTGGACACTAACCCACCACTTTAGGGCCTCGCCTACGAAAGGTCAGACACGTGGACATGCATAATAACACACATTATGAATGGAATATTGTGCATATGAACTGAATCATATGACCATGGATCAATAGTTTCCAGCTGATTATTCTTATGCAAGTATTTCCTAGTGCACACAAAGTCCTCATCTGAATTTTTCTGTTTGCATATAATGACACTCACAGTATTATTCTTAGTGGATCACCTAGCAGAATGTATGCCAGCCCAAAGCGCAATGTATTTGCATGTATTTGCATGGATCTGCTGTTTAACACACATTATACAGGGCATTAGTAGATCCGGCCTTAAGTTTGATAAAGCTGGTTTGGATGGAAGAACCATATAAGAAAGGCTGGATATATTTTAATATGAATTTGAGTCAGACAGGTATTTTCCATTCTATCTTTTTTTTTTTTCTAAATTATCATAATAGTAGCTTATAAAAGTCTAAAAAGTATTATATAAAGAAAAATTTAAGGAAAAGGAGGCAGAGGTTTTGGGAGGAGGAGGTAGAGGACAAAGGGACAGAGGGGAAAAGGAGAACAGAGCAGCAGAGGACCGAGATAGGACAAGGCCTGCAGATAAGGGACACATCAAAACAGAGATCTGTTCTGAATACACGAGGTTCGCAGGGGTGACAAAACACGACGGAGGAGAAGGGCAGTGCAGATGGTTGAGGAGAGGAAAACGACAAACCGCAAGAGACGCCAACAGACACAAATGACCAGACGAGGAGTGAGACAGACTGACAGGCAAGTAAAAGCTGTACAAGCGAGACAGGGGCAGGGAGGAGGGGGTGGCAGGAGGAGCAGGGGGAAGAAAGATGAGCAGAGCAGCGGCTGTGGCTCCCAGAGGAGACGTTATGTTCGCTCCGAGTCTGGGCCTGTCAGCCCATCCTTCTCCCTCTCTCTTCTCACCAGCCTCCTCCTTCCATCTCTCTGTTATCCTTCCTCTCAGGACAGTGACAACAATCGGCCCTGTTTGTTATTACTGATGCTAAGATCCAGCCTGTCCGGTCAATCAAATTGCCCCGCCGGCCCTCTTCTTCTCAGGGAGCTTGAGGAGCGCCGTCCTTGAATACAAATTCATGTGGGCGTTGCATGTTTACCCTCCAGAAAACTTGCATGTATGGGAATGTCAAAACATGTTTTTCAACTCAGTTCTGAAAAGGGAATGAAAAACAGTAAATGCAATTTATCTTTTTCAAAACCATTAAAAACCACAAAAACGTTACCGAGCATTCCTCACATAGCAAGACAGAGGCCTTATTCACAAATACAATATATATATGACTTCACGCTTTATGCTTATATCCTACTGCCATATAAATAATAATGCATCACAATTTTACATTCCTGTCATTCCTTTTTTCCTTCTTTGAAAACCCAGGGTTTCTGAATTTTTATTTACATAGAATACAAAAAAAATCTCCTAAAGTTACTAAATTAACTAGCTAGCCACTGCCCAATCCAACATCCTGTAATACTGGTGTGTACCACAAGATGGTGCAGTGCAGTCTACATTCAGTTCATGCAGCAGCGTATTCTGATGTGAAAAGTTTGACTCTCGACCGAAACGAGGAACTCGTGCTCTGATGTCCAGTGATTCACCACTGCCACCACCAGCAGAAAAACACACTGCACCTTTAAACATAAAGTCTCTCAGTTTGACTCAGCTTCTTTCCTTTGTATTTTTATGTTAATGCAGAAAAAGCCATGCCTTGCAGTGACTCACTCCTCCATCCTCCGTCTCACCTCTATTATCATCTTGTTTTATCCTCCCGATACCAGAAGCTCACGTAAGGACGAAAGGACATTTTCTCCATCATTTAGCCTGTCACTCCCACTCCCCTTGTTTGTCTTGTGCACACCAACTCCCCAGTCAACATTTCAAGTCAGAACTAGTGTGTCATTTCTCTTTATAGCAGATTACTTCTTGGTAACATATAACAATTCGTCTCTGCTTTCTCCCGACTGCTAAAAGGAGCCTGGGAAGTGTTGTTTGGGTGTCTTTAAATATCTCCTAAGGCTGCCTATTTCTTCTCTGAAGCAGGTAAATAGATGCCTGAGATAGACAAATTTCTCCCCCGGTGAAGTCGGCGCTGTTTATTTTTCTACCGCCGAGCTGCTTTCGTGGCCAGTGTGTAAATGTGTCTGTTTGTCGGAGGAGCTCTGGTTAAATGAAGCTGGAGAGAAGTTGGAGGGATTTGTTGTGTGACATGTTATCATTTATTCATAATGTGTATTTGCGAGAGAAACACGAGCATCAATTCAACTAATATACAGCAAGTACTGCGAGAATAACTTTCATATCATCCTTATTATCATCCCACTGCAAGTTTAGGGTATTGTTGCAAACTTTGGTTGACAGTCCTTGCTGTGTGTTTCTTAAAGCACACAGACACGGTTCGGATCATGATTAAAAGGTGAATCTTTAGTAATACCCATCAGAATTTTCTACTATGGCGTTATAATAAATTGTAGCTATGGATTGCTTCATAAGGTTACCACAAAGTTTTTTATGTGAGCTATTGTCTAATGAGAATTAGAAAATCCATTCGATCTCAAGGCTTCTTGGTGGATGTTAATCTAATAGGTTGCTTGATGCTTCAAAACAGTTCATTTACCTAATTAATCCAGCGGATCGACCTTATTGATCCCCTCTCAATTTGCCAAAACTTCACAATGAAGACAAAGAAAATTGTAAGAAATATGTCTTATTCTGTTTTCCTTGGACCAAACATCTGATATCTGGTGCTCCTAAAATGAGTTCTGGACTTAAGGGGGAATCTACCTTCCAAGACAAGTTTTGCTGTTTCGAGAGTAACAGCCAATCAATCATAGTTTAATGTCTCATATAGGAGGTGCTAATATGAAGGCCGATTAAAGCTGTTCAAATAGCCTGTTGCTCCTGACAACATCTTTGGTGAACGTATTTGTTTTCATTTTGTTGTGCACATATGGAGTCACTGTACTCTTCAATCTGAGAAATGGAAACGCAACACTAATGCACGGGACCGCATCTCAAGCAATTAGGCCAAATGAATACTGATGGCCTGACTTGGATTTTTCTCGCATGAACACAACAAATTATAAGTGATTGGATATAGAGGCATCATTTAGTTCAACCCGTTTCAGTTTAAACAAGTTTATCTATGTGTGTTAGTTCTTTGGTTGATTCCAGTTTTCGTTTTTGCTAATTTTCACCCCGGGAAAGTCTTCATGCACCTTCGTCAATAGAAAGATATCCTGCCATAAGGAACCAGTGCATCAGTCACCAAGTTTTCGTTGACTGATCTCTCTTTGGAAAGGCAAACCCACCAAGAACATATGCGCGGCAACAGCAAAATAAATGGGAATTTAATGTCAGCCCTTAGTTATCTAGCTCGCATGGGGTTAGGAAAAGTTTCAGCGCTTGCCCCGAGAGAGCTGGCAATCAATCAGAGACGTGCTGACACCATCAATCAATGAGAAAACGTCACGCATCCCCTTGAGAACGACATCATACTGAGTGCTAGCGTTGGAGCGGGATGAAACAAGCACAACTGAACCTAAGGGATATGTAAATTCGTATTTATTATTCCTTTAATGAAGGGGTTATGGAGCCATAATGAGAAACTCAGATTAAAAACGACATTTCTACATGCAAACCCTTATAAAATACAAACAAAAACAACAAAACAAAACAGACACACACTGTCCTACTGTGCAAGAAAACAAATCTATAACTCTGTAGCTCACACTGACCCTTGGTCTGCCCTGTAGAGCAGAGAGGGAAAGAAATTTCCTCCGTGGGCATCATCAACCTTGACCAAAAATTGCTTATGGGACTCTGTCATCCCAAAGTCATGTATTTTCTTCCATCCTTTGCTTTCATGAATTCCCGTTCATCGGCTACTTTCTCATCACCTAATATAGATTAAGCAACAAAAAAAAAAAAGACTGTTAGATGTGATCAAGCGTATATCTAATTAGTTTGAAAGATAAAATGAGGTCACGACAGAGATTTAAAGAATTTAAAAGGTGTCATTGGTAATTAGATTAGGTGATTAGGTTGCGAGAAAATCGGAGCGCAGATTCATGAAAAGAACAGGCCAAATAGAAAATACTGAGGAAGATTACAACAAATGGCCAACAAATGAGGAAAACGCAATTGATGAATAAAGATAAATGACGAGGACGAGGACGGCTGAGCCAGAGAAACTACTTTTCCTCTTTCCTCGCAGCCATTACTGGCAAATGCACAGCTGGGAGGAGGCGCTTCATTTCCAGATCCTTTAAATAAGTGTTGTAATTATCTTCTGGTGTGTGTGCGGTTCGCAGAGGGCAACACGTCTGCCACAGAGGCCCATGAAAGATTAATGCTGAGTAGCCACTGGAACACTGCCGCAGCCGATGCGAGCATTTGTTATTCCTAGAAAAAGGTGAAGAAGGAAACGTCCGTCCACCTCGGGTACACTTTGTTATTGCACAGGAGAAAGCTCTCATTAAACTCTAATGCTTTTTTTTTTTTTGTATGTAGAATTGGAGATCACAATTAATCTTTAAAAAGAAAATCAAGTCTCAGCTACTGGAAACCAGATTCAGAACTAATGCAACACTAACAAGAGCAAGTTGATATTGAATGTTTCTGTGAAGACTACAGACTTTACATGACATGATTTGTTGAACTTGGGCATGCCATAATGCACCATGTTACTCTACACTGAGTTGTAGGGAGCAACAGCTCGATATCTCGAGTTTCTTCTGTGTACAAAGCCTACAGGAAGTGAATAAATAAAGCAAAGCACAAATAGAGCCATATTGTTCCAGTAGCATTTATGTGCAGGGGAATGAGAATGTGGTACATGGAGTTCTTCTCTACAGTGTTTTTTTCTTTAAATGATTAACAGCCCCCGGGGCACTTTACAATGTTAGTCACATTCACCCGTTCACACACGCTAATGCAGGCAGCTTCCATCCAGAAGGCAGTTTGGAGTTCAGTGTCTCGCTTAAGAACACGTCGACATACAGATAGATGAGGAATCAAACCTGTAACCTTTGACCGTGTTGAAAAATGACCTCAGGCTGTCTGCAAATGTTGTCACCGTTTGACAGAGACGGTTTCCAACAACATGCAAGCTGCACACAGAGGGGCCAGGCTGGTGTTTGAACCCATGACTTTCTTGGTGTGAGGCAAGGTCACTAACCACTGCTCCACTATGTGGGCTCCACCCACAAACCATTTTATTTATCTTGCAAAAACTCTTAATTGTTAACTGTAATTCACGACAAAGTTTTGGCAACACGCACATCACTGATTTTAATTCCTTTCCTCAATCCGTTCACAAAGTGCTTATCTTTATTTTTCCCTCTTTGTTTGCATCACAGACCGACTCAGAGCCATCAGCTCAACCCGGTAACTCATGAATCTTTCAAGAACACACACATCAGAAATGAAACAACAACAGGGTGTTTCCCCCCTTTCCCACAGCCCACTGTACAGTTTCCGCTGCACGAGGCAAAAAGAAACGTGTCGCCCTGATCTGAAATGGCACATTTATTCCTCTATGCTCATGTACAAGGTTACTTCAGAGACTGCTTCCAAAAATTTCCCCCTCACCCTTCAGGGGTTGGCGCAGGGGGGGCCTTGTTCCCTGCACATGCTAACGATTGCATAACAGGATGTTAAGGCTCCGCACTGCCTCTCCCAGGAACCCCGGGGGCAACGAGCCCCAAAAACATGCCTCCCTCCTCTATTTCTGCCTCCATCATCTTTTCCCTCTTCCCTTGCTGTGGCGCTCACATTAGCACAGAACAATGGCACAGCA
This sequence comes from Lipophrys pholis, assembly GCF_963383615.2. Classification (NCBI taxonomy): domain Eukaryota; kingdom Metazoa; phylum Chordata; class Actinopteri; order Blenniiformes; family Blenniidae; genus Lipophrys; species Lipophrys pholis. Next base: position 21,052,555 of record NC_137646.1, read on the forward strand.
GTTAGTTTGAGGTGAGAAGGAAAGGAGATAAAATTCCTCCTGCTCTTCTTTGTCCTCTGTCTCTTCTCATCTCAGAGGGATTTTCTCAAACGTTTCCCTTTTGCCCCAAACCCCCCCCCCCCCCCCCCCCCCCCCATCTTTTTCCCTGTGGTTATTTCCATGAGTGAAAAATGGGTCACCTTTCTTTTGTCAGGAGAATGCCTGGGTAAGTGTAACCTCGGTGTTTGCAAGGTTTTTACTGTCTATGGGGGGTTCCAAGCCCTGAAAAAGTCATGCAAGGACCATTTTTCTGGGTCTCATTAGGGATAAAGTATAGTTTTTTGGAGGTTTGGGGATACAGCATTGTGAGATTTAGACTAAAATATGGATTGAGGCAGTGTTGTACCAGCAGGTAAAACTATACTTTGACATGCTCGCTGACAGACTTTCACAAACTCCAGAGTGCCATGGCCTACAAATCATATCATCTTCTGGGGCCCAGCCAACAGTAATATCAACTATCCGATCAAAATCTTAGACTAAGATAAATTCCACTGAAGCGTTTGCTCCAGACAGAATAATTCAATATGGAGATGAGCTCATGGCAAGATAGTGCAAATTAATAGATGCACAAAAGATGCTCTTACTCATTTTTCAATAAAATCATTATTCCGTTATTACAGTTGATTACAGCTGCGATGCTCTTTTGAGTCTAAAGTTGATATAAGCTATAAACATAGATTATATTTGCCAGTGTTTCTATGTTTGTGTGCACGTACGGTGCTATATACAAAAAGTACTACATAAATAAAGTTTAATTGCCTAATTGATTGCTCGATTACTCCCACAAGACATTTCCCAAAGTTTTTGGGTTTACAGTTTCCTCAGCTTTGATGTCCCAGCACTGTCGGCTATGTTTCTTTCTCCTCATTATGCACCACACGATCCACCACACTCTCTTCGGTTCATCTCCTGTATTTGCTGAATTGTCCGCAGGTATTTCAACACTGTAAACGAACTGCACAAGAGTTCACCTGCAAGTGAATCGAGACCCACCTTTTCAAACAGTCCAGACTTCCTCTGTTTGGTCCGTACCATGAGTGTGGATGAGCTTTTAGAAATGAAGCAAGAGCAAGTGGACTTGTTTGAAATGGACCAAACCGCGTCCACAGCGTGAGCCCGGCGCCACTGGGGACAAATTACCGTTACTGTATGTGTCTGATCGTGTCGCAGCTGACAACCATCTGCACCTCTGCACCTCGTCTCTGGCAGTGTGCACATCGGCACCGTTGGATAAACTTTGAAATGAACACAGAAATGCGCTTCAAACAAGATCTCTCACACTTTGCATGTGTGCCAAGAGGGGGGGGGGGGGGGGGGGGGGGGTGTTGGAGGGGGAGGGAAGAAGGTAGAAAAGAAGCGTTTCCTCTCTGTCCTGAAAGAGGTGCACTCTGATCATCTTCCATCTACCTCTCAAATCTGCGGCTCGGCTCGGCTGCCTGCTCCTCTCAGTACATCAATGACAAACAACTCTCCGGTAGCGGTGCGCGAGCTGGTTCACAAGACGTGGCGTGCGAGTGCCGCCGCGGCCTCCGGCGAGGGAAACCGTCTGATGCTCAGATGTATACAAACTTTCAGATGTCACCACCTCAGCTTGTCTCTGAGCGACGACAAGGGAACAAGGTTAGAGCGGAAAGACTGTGTCACGAGTCTCAGATGACGGACGTGACTGGTGTGATGCACGACGACTCACAGGACACTTAAGAGTGCATAACTGGAGCTGATATGATAGCCACAGGAATTATCTATCAAAAGATATATGCGTATATGGTAAGAGAGCAATCTTCAAAGTAATAACTTGAAGAGGACAATATACAGTATATATGAAGCTTCTTCAGATTTGTTTTGGAGATTAAAGATGGCAGCATTTCTGCAACACAAAAATAACTAGGTCACACCAGGTCAGCACTTTTCTCTTTGTATTTGATGTGAATTACTCTGATAATTTTCTCCATAAAACCTATAGTAACATACAGAGATGCACCATTTGTGTGATGCAATCTTTATCATTCTGATCTGCAGTTACATGCTACTCTACATAATTCACATGTTAGTTTTTTTGTTAGTTTTTTAAATATAGGTTTCATAGTTTCTATTAAAAACAAAAGATGAATAATGATGATTGATATGCTGTCTCTCCCTGTCCAGCTCACTGAGGCCACCTTTAGCATTCGTATTCCAGCAAAAATATTGTTGCTATTTCACTAAACTCCTGTTTGAAGTTCATTCAAACAAATGAGTGCTTGGCTGCTGTTTCAGCATTTGACTGGATATTAGAGCAAAAAAGGTTGCGTCTTATATGTTTCTACTCTGGAGTCAAATTGTATGTAAGTAATGTCTGAATACCTGCTGCTGTGAAGCAGCCAATTGAAATCTGATCTATCTGATCTTATATGGTACAGTGTTGTTTTGTTTATTTGTAGGAATTGTATATTTATGCAAATATGCATATAATGCTTTCCTTCTGCATATATGTCAATGTGATTGTTTTTTTAAAAGAGACATAAAAAACAGTTAACTCCTACTGCAATGTGCATATTTTTCATGAAAGCATTATTTACATCAATTGCTGGTAGTTGGTACTTTCAGTGTAACTCCATTACTTCTTAAATAAGTAGTAACCAGTAACTGTAATTTGTTGCTAAATTCAGGTATTTGAATATTTTTTTAAATTGCTGCTTTGTTATTGTGCATAAAGACTCTGTGGAGAATTTTATTAGCAAATTGATTTCGATTTTTTCTGGGAGGATTTCTTTCTGCCCCCGACAATGTGTGGTCTGTTACAGTTCAGATTTCAGCTCTAATAGAAGAATGAATAATAAATGAAGAAGCCCATTTTGTTCTCTTTAACTTTTAAAGGCAACATAAAGTCGTCTGAGAGAGAACGCAGCAGGTCAGCCTAAAGTTGTCCACAATGACATGATAGTAATGCTCACAGAAACACACAGTGGTTAAAACAGGGAGTCCGATCCGTCTGGAGAAACAGAAGGACTCAGATCACACGGGTCGCCTTTCGCACATTAACGACAATTTGTTTCATCCACCCACGAGGAACACGGTCAGCAGTGGGGTGGCAGCGCTTCCAGAAGCGTCGCTGAAAAGTGTGTTTGTGACCGTACCGAAGTGTAGAGGTAGCCCTCGCTGTTCATGGCAACGTAGAGCCCCGTCTTGGTGCTCTGGATGGCCACTATCCTGAGCCCCACAGGAATCAAGTTGAACTGCACTGCAAAAACACAGAGGAGGGGGGTTGGGGTGGGGGACGACATGTTAGAGCAATCATTCTCTCTCCTAAACAGCATTTCCTCACAGCATAAAAAGACAATCGCTTTTCAGCTGTCTCTTATTTCATCCCCCCTGTTGTACGGTTTATCTGCCAATAGGAAAGTGCGTGAAAAACAGAATTGAGTGAAGGATTAGAGGGGAGAGATTTAGGGGGAATAAAGTCTGGTTGCTGGTGCAGCAGAGGTCAAACAAAACTGAGAGTGACAGGATGGAGGAAACCCTGCTGGAGGAAGAAAAATGGTGAGAGAGAAAGACTCGCTGAGCGGGGATCCTCAAGAAAATACAGTACATTAGAGGGTGACATCTTCTGAGCCCGCTTTGAATTAATTCTCTCTGTCCCGACACAGTAAACAACACTTTGTAATGTAGGTTGGCTGAACCCCCTCCAGTGGCTCCCTGGATTTCTTATGTGCATAGCTCTCCATACAAACTAACTTCAACTTGGCCAGTGGAGCAGGACTCAGAGTATACCGCATCTCAGGGACAGACTGAATTGAATGCTCACGCAAATAAATTGCATTTTCCGTTCAAGTAAGAGTAATTCCATGAGTGACATCACGCGTATGTGTTAATGCTTGTGTTTTCTATGGAGTGATTAAATGGAGCCCAAAGAAGCACAAAATGTCACTCCATGGAGTTGGATACATTGGTAGAGGAAGTTATTAAACATGTGGTAGCATCACTGCAAACGAAAGAAAAACACTTGCATGGGAGAAGGATGTCAAAGATGCAGGATAAATATGAGATTCAGAAAACATTGCATGACATAAGAATTAGTACAATACAAAAAAAATATGATGAATCCTGCAAGTAAGAGTCATGGGGAAACAGATGAAATAATGCATACACTGCTTCCAGCATTTTCTGGAACAAAAACTTATTTTGTGAATTTATCAGATTTCTGCTGCCACGATATTTGTTTACAGGCTTGAGTTTAAGATATTATTTATGGGGTACCTCAAATTTTGATTGTACGAAAGATTTTTTTTTCCACAAACACAACACATCCAGCCCCACATTGAATTTATCCACAGTAAAAGCAAGCAAATGAATTTAGAAGCAATACCATTCCCAACAAATGTGAAACGCGTCTAAATCAAACCAAACCCTTATTTGGAAACTGATATTTGCATGTGATGTCACTCATAGTGTTTTTCTTTATAATTCACCCACAGGAATGAACCCAAACTGAGTATCAGTTTCAGTATGCTTTACACAAGAGCTGAGTAAATCAGGCCCTATGAGTAGAAGCACAAATAAATGTTGCACATGCATTAGTTGACCCAATCTGAATCTCTGTACACTTACAGGTCCACAATCTGTAATCACTTTGCCGGTGCACCTTATTCAAAGAGACACGTGTAAAGCGGTTTGCACTGTTTGTGTGACTGACACTGCACATCTGAATCTTTGTGGTCACCTGAGATATGTACTGGCCTCAGAGCCACTTTATGATCCAGTACTTGTCAGACCTATAATTTCCGTACAAAGCATGCCCACGCTTGACTGTGTGGACTTTTTTTTTGTTTTGTTTTCTTCTCAGATATCATGACACTATTCTGTTGATGTGACATGGCAAGTTGAATAATCCTGACATAAACAGCCTCTGGCTGCCAGCTGCTCTGCTGTCATGACCAAACGCGACTCGGATGATGAACATCCCAGAAGCAGTCGAACAGGATCAGATGGAACGGCAACCAAAACAGAATAGGTTGAGAACACAAAACACTCTCAGACTATAAAATATTGATGGTCTGTTGGTGTATTGCTGCATTAACCAACAGAGTCACAGCTGGCAGTGTTTGTTTAGACCTGTAGAATATATGTAGACTTGTGTACACTGCTTGATGAAAGATGTGATAGAAAATTATATATTGGGTGTAATAAACAATGGCTTGTAGACTCTCCTGAGATAACACATTCCAGTAGGTTATTGTCAGAAGCAAAATCTCATTCTGGAGTCAATTTAATTAAAATATGTTTGTGATGCCCTTCTTTCTCCAAGTTCATTTCCAAGTGACAATGAATATGTGAGTCATACTTATAGGTTTTTAGACATCAGTGGGTTCAGATGATATTACACTGAGATTAAAGTGAGCACCAAGAATGCAACGCATGCATGCACACAGAGAGAGAGAGAGAGAGAGAGAGAGAGAGAGAGAGAGAGAGAGAGAGAGAGAGAGAGAGATTTGTATCATGCTTCTTCTTTTTTCTTTTGATTTTGAAATTATGGATTCAACCCGAGTGCATTTTTTTTTTTTAGGTGCAGACTTGTTTGCATTGGCTTGTGCAAATGTCACTACTGTGTCTTCCACGGCTCCAGACCTTTAAACGTTACACTCCTGTGAACCTCATGATCTCCAGGCACTTGATCTCAAATAGGTTTCATTCCACTTTAATGCTGAAAAGCTCTACGCACCAGAGAAAGTAAAGGCAGGGACAGTAAAGACAGGATGCGGTGCTTGTATAGATTCACTGGAATGAAGCGCATTGGTACTCGGTCAAGCTTCCCAAATAGAACATGAAGGCTGACTCTCTGACTAGCTGGTCCTATTACTTGCAGGTGCACCAATACTGGAGGAGGCCTGGCTCGATTTCCATCTCTCTGATTGAGAAATTACAACTTTGCCATCCAGCAGATGCAGCTCTAAACCAGGTGTTTCCTATTTTATTAAGTTGGCTGTTTCATTTGCTTGAATCACTAAAAACACACATGTTGGATGAGTGACCAAAATATTTGAACAAAGAGTCATGACTGTGTGACTATAGGCAGAGGCAGGGTACACCCTGGATGAGCCACCGGTCAGCTCGTCACTCATGAGATTCACGCCAATGTTTAACATGGAATCAGCAGTTCAACTAATGCATACGTCTTCGAACTGTGGCAGGAAACCTTAACACCTAAAAAGCACCCAACACAATTACAGTCCATTTGCCATGCAACATGTAACTAAGTTAAACCTGGAAATGGGCTGAAAAGTTTACGTGTAAGAAAACGAAAGCACAAAAAGTGGGCCTCAATTACATTATGAGGCGGCGTCAGAAAGTCAATGTCAGCAATGATTTACAAGAAAACGAAGGCACAAAACACCTTGTCAGCGCTGTTTTTGATGAATGATTTTCAAGATGCACAGAATTATTGAAGTTTCATTACTGTTATGCAGCATTGAGTTTTTTGGGGGTTTAAACCAACAAACCTCAGCTCTAATGAGCACATGTCAACAGTGACTGGGCAGAAAGCTGCACATTTCACTTTTTTTACCACTATTTCAAGATAAAGTTATATATATAAATGAATATATATATATATTTCCCACCCTCTGCCACCCCCCTCCTGTCCTCTCCCCTCTCACTCCCCCTTTCCTTTCTTAAGGGCCTTGCTTCTATTTGCTCGATCGATCGCTGCATCTCAAACAGTCGGTTTCGCAAATGAACACGGTGTCACCGTAGAGCGCGGTAGGGATGACAAATAGAGCACGTCACGCACACACTCAAACACACACAGACAACCACACTGGCTCCCAGCATGTTGTCGAGGTTTCGCCTCACAGAGCCGCCAAGGAAAATACCAACACTAAATATAAAGTGTAGTGACAACTAATAGCCGTATGCTTAAACTAACCATTGTCGTTGGTTTGTGACAGTATAACATCTGATATGATAAACTAGGGAGGTACTGTGGCAGGATGCATGTCAACTTCTGACAGTGCCGGAAAAAAAAAGGTTAAAACTGCAGCACAATCATGCATGTAGCTATATTTATAGCATATGGGTGTTTTCTTTTTTTTTTTAGAAAAGGCGTGCATGTACGGAAGCTTATGTACTAATGGGACAGACTTGGGATAATATATGAAAGACAGAAGCACAAAATAACACAAACATTTGTTGTGTCTACCAGAAGTTCTATCGGTTTACGTCAACAGATTAATGTACATGTACAATGTGATTTATTATGTGTAAAATTGTTTTTGTTGTTATTGTGGTAAGAGGCTTTTCCTCAGCTGGCTCTCCACAACTTTTATAACAAATTATCTACGTTGTCGGCTTTTTTAGGCCCTGATATTGTTTCTGAATCTCTTCGGGTTGTGGTTTTTCCCTCAGCTTTTACTTATCTTTTTCAGATATGTCTGATATCGTCCCCCATCAAGACGTCCAGCTCCATAGTATGACAATAATCTCATGCCTCTGCGTTCTCACCTTTACATCCAATCGCTCAATCTCAAACGCAACACAGAAATGATACGATTCACAGCAAAATCCTCCTGTTTGCACTTGATTTGCCCTCATTGTGTGATTCTCTGTGTTGAATACCCACGAAACACGTGCAAACTGAAAGCCTGAATGTGCAATTTGGAGCACTTTAAGTTTAAATAAGTAACTACTCATTTTTTCAGCAGTACTATCAGGCTTTTTGTTCCACTTATGATATTCTTCATGTTTGGCCATACCTCATCCTAAAAAGCGTATACCTCTCAACTCTAAAAAAACTAAGAAATTCTCACTTACATCCTGCTTCTCCTGTGTTAACAGCACCATGTTTTCCCCTCGCTCTCTTTCTGCAATTTGTTCCCAGCCCTCTTACTTTCTCAGTCTCCATCAAAAGCAACTCAACAAGGATCACATAACTGTCTGCATGGGTAATGGAGGCACCCCCCCCCCCTCCCTCCTTCCCTCCCTCCCTCTCTTTCTTGCCATCCTTGCATTCGAATCCTTTTTCCCCCAGCAGCGTCTGGGAGACTGTTAGATTAATCAAAAGTCTTTGGAGGGAGGGGAGGAGGAGAGGCGGGGGAGGGAAATGAAGGGGAGGGTGTTGCCAGATCAATCCCACAAGTCAATTTTTAGGCTTGCAATCATCTACACAATAAATAAACAAGGAGAGAGAGGAGACGGGGCGAGAGGTGGCCGTGCACAGGGAAGTGGCGGCAGGACGCAGAGTTAAGCTGTGCAGAGGGCATCTGCAGGCATGCACGCTGCGCGCCTGCTCTGCAGTGTTGTTTTGTGCTGCACAGTTGGTCCCCGCTGGAATGAGAAGGGGATTATAGTCATCTGCGAGAAGTCACACAGAGTTTAACTTCAGGACTGACACTGGCAGTTCTTTGCCGTCTTCCCTCTGTGAGAATATTGGCTAACAGTATTGTGATGTCAGAGATGAAAAAGCATCTGAAAGCGACTCATTCGAGTCATTTCTAATATTGTATTAGTGAGATCAGAAGGAGATCCTTTAACCTGTTTTGCATTTTATCCTCACATCCCTAAAACATAAATTGACTCAATAAATATATCTGGTCTTAGCAAAGCAAACGGGATTAAATATCAACAAAACATGGACGATTTCTATTGTTGTATTTGACAGACTTTTTCAAAAGATACAATACAGGAAGTGATCTGACATTTAAAACTTTTACTTCTCTCATGCAACCAAGAATTTCAATTAAAATTTGCAATTGCATTAAAACTGTAAAAGTCAAATGTGCTGGACATACAGAAAGGCTTCAAAGTGCAAGCGCTGCATGTTAGCTACTTGAGAAAGTAAACTTTGCCTTTCTTTAAATTTAGTGTATGTACGTTTTCTACCACTAATGTTAATGCTACTGATAATAATAATGACGCTTTCTTGATGCAGCAAACAGGACTTTGGCAAAATAGTAACTATGAGTGACAAACTGTGTTTCTTATTTTATAAAAACTAACTAGTTACTAACATTTTACTGCTGCAAGTAGTAGTGATCCAGGAGTGGTGATGTTATATTCACAACAATATAGATATGACTGACTTGACTCAATTTGAATGTGACGGAGTTGCCAGACACAGATATTAAGTTTCCAAAGGAGAGTCCCAGCGGAAGGATCATTAAAATGATGCCTGAACTAATGAAGATGCATAAAAGGAGTCGAATTGCATCAGCAACACGTGAAACGGCCCCTGTCCTCTCACACATCATCATTTGTGTTTTGAAGAAATGAGCTTTAAAGGCTCAATAGTAGATTAAATGACTTGGAGCCGAGCATTACGGCTGATTTCCCTGGTGGTCGATGGCTCTGATGACAAGACAACTACCTTCACTCTCCTGTTATTTAACTTCTCCCCCCTCCCCCAGGCTTTCCTCTTCATCGCCGTGTCCCCTGCCCCTTTATCGGTCTCTCTTTCACTTCAATCTCTCTCTCTTTCTTCTCCTCTCCTCTCGTTCTCCGCTCTCTGTCTTTTCACCCCTTCTTGTTGTGAATTAATATCCTCCTCCTTATCACAGTTCCTTTCTCCACGTCTCTCCATTCCTCTTTCTTATTTGTTCCCCTCTCAGCTCCCCTGTTGCTGGCTGTCATTCTCCCCGTCCTGTGAAACCAATACTTTTCCACCCGTGTCCATTCATCTTTGTCCCATTTTGCCCCGCAGCCGCCGCTGTTTGCGTCTTCATCACTCTCTCCTCGCCCCTGCCTTTGTATCCTCACTTCCCCTCGTTCGGCATGCTCCGTGCTCTCTCCCGTTGTCGCTCTGCTACCCTCTCACCTTTCTCGTCATCTGGCAAACAGAGCCCCTGCTTTCAACGTTCACATTTTCCCCTCCTTGAATGCTCAGCTCGCACACAGAGCTGACTTTTCTCGTGTCTGCCTTTCAAGTCAGAGTTTTTTTCTTTTCCTTTCCCTGCCATCTGCGAGGGAGCATTATCAGAGCACTGGGTGAAAGTTAGACAGAGAAAAAGACTTGTTCCAGAGCATGGAGAAAGATAAGTAAAATTTACTTCCAACAGTGGGAGATGGTAATTACAGTGGAGAAAATTCAGGGAATCAAGTTCCTCTTTATGGCTTTTCGATGTACACGCTGGCAGTCAATATAGCTTTCATCTACTGGACTTCTCTTTTTCTCCTTTTCCTCCCTTCCCTTTCTCGCTGTCCATGAAACTCTATTTCTGTCTCATTCCGGGATTTTCTTTTTTCACCCTTTCTTCCTAAACAGAAAGGATCCAAATCCATCAGCAGCTCCATCCCTTCTCATCACTCACTCTCCTTCATTTTGCCATAAAGAAAGAATATGCTTTCTCATTCAAATGCTGCTCCTATTATGAGCCGGATCGACTAAAGGTTCATGCATATAGAAAATATTACAGCACATAAAGGTCGTGCTCATGTGCGGACACACACGTCTGGAAGTTGATGTACTAACGGGACACATTCAGGTTATTGATTAACTGTCAATAGAGACAGTTTCCTGATTGTGCAAAATACTGGAAAGAGTTTATCCTAATAGATTAATGTACAACACCAATGTGATTCACAGCATCTTATCCTTCAGCAGAAATGCTGCTATTATTGTGGTGAGAGGCTTTTTTTTCTTTCCTCAGCTGGCTCACCACAACATTTATTTGTCTACTTTATGATAAATTATTTTCTGTGTTGTACTCCCTCTTGGGCATTTCTGAAACTGTTCTGTTGCTATTATTTTTCCCAGCGCTTTGACCTTGTGATATTTTATGCCTGTGGGTGCAAACCCCTTACTGGAATATTTCTGTCCGTTACGTCTTACTTCAGACTAAAAGCACAACTATTTGTTTGAGCATGCAATTTACCATGCTTGATATAAGATGTTAGTAAAGCCTATGACATGGTGACCCGGCTTTACGTTAGTTCGATGTTCGAATTTCTTTGTTTTTGCTGTCGGGAGGACTCAGGCAGATCAGGAATAATGGGATTCCTCCTTCAGTGAGCAGGAGTTTAGTGATATAGTAACTGTGGGAATTAATGGATATGACAAAAGTTAAGATAATATACCAACATGCATGCAATTATGAAAAGCTAATGTAGCTAAAGTTAATAGTTGGATATTTTTCAGTTAGTTTAGGACTGAATCAACCTTTATTGAGTAAGGAGGGGAAATGCACTGCTCCAGAATAATGCTAATGCTAGTTTCAGAGTAGTAATGAGTAATAATGAGTTACTTCTTCTGGAAAGTATTGGCCTGACAGTCAGTCATCTAAAAGAGATTTTATGATCAGCTGTGAAAACCTTTTCATCTTCTGTCAACTGCAGAGTTCACTTCAGGTTCCACTGACCATTACTCCATTATTATTGCTGTATTATTACATTATCATTCTATTTAAAGTGGCATTCGATCATACAAACTTACAAAACAATATCGAGATGAATACGAAAATGATGGAAGTTTGGAAATGGTCTTTTGCCTCAAACTTTACAAAGTACTGAGAGAAATGGTCGGCTCACATTAAGTGACTTGTAATAAACTGGCTCAGATGTGCAAAAACACCAGGATAGACCTTTAACAGCACTTCTCCTCCGGAAAATAGATAATAAATCTCTGCTCACTTGCCGTCCTCCTCTTTCCTCCCTTCATCCCTCTTCCAGCTTCATTACATAACAGCAGGCAGGAGCCAAGAACAGCGAAGGAGAAGAGAATGAGCAGGGTGGGAGAAGAGGGTGGTAGCTCCTCTGACCTCCCACCAGAGGGGGGAGACACAGTGATTGAGGAGCCATCAGCTGCACGCCAGCTGCTGCTCCGGCTCACCGTGGCTTCCTCCTCTCGCGCTCTCTGTCCTCCTCTTGTTCTCCCCCCTCCTCCAGCTCTCTTCCTCTGCCAGCCAGGCTTGTCTGTTTGGCTCACTTTACCCTGGCATGTCCTCCCTCTCCTCCTCCTCTCTGATCCTTTACTTCACTTTTCTCTTAATTCTTTTGCTTCAACATGCAGTCACTTCTGGCCTTGTGAAAACTCCGTCTGTCACATAGTTATGGAGGCTTTTGGGGGAACCTAAAATAGTGATATAAAAGTATTCCAAGGCCGTGCCAAAGCTACTCTTGTCACTTTTTGTTCCTTTACATCCCCTCAGGGCTTCTGTACCTCCTTCCAACTCCTTTTATTCCCCTCCACCTGGCTTCCTCTTCAATGTCCTGCCTTCTGACATATTCTGGTCAGGGACAACTACTGAGGTTAAGGGAGTTGCTGTAAAGCCCAGCATCCCCGGCAGAGAGCGGATGAGATGGAGCCAGGACACCTGTTGGGTCGCGCTTGATCCATTTACTTAGAGGTCATTGGTCCATCTATCCAACAGCAACAGGTGGCCCTGTGTGTCATTCAGAAACAGTGATCATCTGACCATTTTCTGTAGGTTGTGATGCAGTAGTTTTAATAAACCATATTAAACTGTAACTATTTTAACTGAAACGATAAAGAAACAAACAAAACTTCCATGGTTCCACCCCAAAGTCTTTTAAAAAGGAAACTTTCTATCCACCAGGCTAAGTGAATGATGATGATCATACGCGACAGAAAGGAGCTTTCTCAGGAGCACTGAGAAACATTCTATCTTGTTGAGCAAAAATAAGGCACACTCAAAAGCACACAAGGTGTTTTCTTGTAATCAGTTGATCAAAAATAACCCATTAACACATTCCTGCCCCAAATAGAAATGATTTTTATAAGTAAATTTATACTTGAGTTCTCCAAGTTTAAAGTGTACATGAAGATTGGCCCCAGATGTACGTTTTCATGATATTTAGTATTTCTCAAAGGCCAGAATACATGAATAAAACCAACACAGGCACAGAAAGAACATGCAAACTCCATACCGAAGGCAACAAGGTTATATTCATGCACGTGATGCAGACAAGGAGATATCTTTGAACTGAGTGAGCCAATCTGTATTCAGGCCATTCTTCAGTCCAAGTGAAAATTGGAGGAATTAAACCTTTTGTCATAGTGACCAAAATACCCAAATCAGTTCATCCCCGAGTCCTAAGTCAAGAAATGCAGCAGATTTGTGAGCCGTTCTCTACACACAACCTGAATTATGATGTGAGAAAGGGAAAACGTGGACATCGTGGAGCTTGAATTTTGACCACCACAATCTGAAAAGTTAAATCAGAGATTTTTGTGAGATTTGAAGAAATAACCTTGGGGTCCATTGACTCTGAATCAAAACGCACACGGATTCGGATTTAATCAGGGGGAAATTTACAAAATACTTCCTCTGTACCTTCATCCCAAATTGCTTACTAAATATTTGTTAATGAAATGGGTGCAAAACAAGGCACCTATTATGTTGTTACAGAAACCCCAGGGGCCAAATAAAAACCCAGTTTCATTGTACTAAATTCATTTATAGTCATTTATTTTGGGAACCTCATAAAAGCACTGCTTAATAATTTCATTACCTGACACAGGGGCCCGTACTAATCACATATTTTCAATCCCTTTGTCTTGTTTTATGACCTTGATTCTGGCTAATATTTTTGCTTACAAGGTGCTTATACCTAAAATGAATTAATTTAATTAGCTGTCACCAAGGGAGCCACGAATAATAGATGGATTGAACAGGGCATGTGGGACCAGGTGGGTTAATCATGGTCCAGGTTCCCAAAGGCGAAAGTGAAGAAGTCGAACCAGATGTTATATTGAAAGCATAGCAGTGGCAAAGTGGCACAGAGTCAAATGAGAATGTACTTAAACGGATCTGTCACAAAGACAATTGGTTGTTTTTCTACTGTGTACTGTCAAAGTTTTTACTTTTGCTTCAAACCATAATTAAAGGAAAGAATGAGCACTGAACATTCATTTGTGATTGAAATGGAGAAAGCTATCAGGAAGCATTCCAGTTTATGTTCGACAGTAAAGGAGTCTATACACACACGCTCTTATGCAAACACACACACTGTGTTCCATTACATGCTCACGCAGCACTTTCTATCCATTCAATGTTCTGTGCAGCCAGGTAGACGGCTGGGCTTCAGCTCGATACTCTAATAATGTCAATCACTCGACGATTCCTGCTTGGTTGGATAAATGATCTGACACACAGAGAAAAAGCATAATTCATGAGTTTTCACGGGACCAATCTGTCACACCCATACGCATTCTGCACCCTGACTGCGACGAGCCCGGCTTTAAAGCTGGTCCCGGGACTGATGGACTTATAGTTGTTATAATATGAACCATAAGTCAGACCCACGCAAACACTTTGCGGGGTGACCTCCGCTGACTTTAATACCCCGACACACCTGGAGCGCTGTTACGCAACGGCGGTCTTTATATCCATCGGGAAATGAGTCCCGATCGCCTTCAGATGTGCCCTGCGGTATTATGTGATGAATATTTCAGATTGGACATGAGAGTGTTTAAAGTTCAGCGCGCGTCGATGTTTGCCTCCGCGTAGGTGTGCTGTTACATAAGAGGGAGAGGTGAGACCAGGTCCAATCAGTCATCAGAGAGCTTTCTGGAGGTGTTCAACCAAACGGCCGAGCTGGACAGGATTCATAACCTCAGTGCCACGCCGGCTCTCACTTCTTCAGTAGTCCGGATATACAGTTATTTTTTGATAATTTGTCAAAATATGAATGAAAACTTCACACAAAAAAACTGCCATAAGTTTTTGTTCATCAGATTGACATCTATTGTCAGTTCGTATGTAAAAAGCAACATAATGCACAACGCAACTGACCAGACTGATTAAGCAGTGATAACACAGTAAGAAACAGAGACGTGAGTGTGAAACGTAGACAAATGTCTATGTACACAGAATAAATAATTAGAATACCCATGTGGGTCCACTTTCTCTGGAAAACCAGACAAATGATTCAAAATTGCCTATAGGTGTAAACGCGAGTGTCTGTGACTTCCTGTGTTTGTCCTGGGATGTACTAGTGACCTGTCCAGAGTGTAACGCTGCACAAAGTAAGCCGGCATTGCCTCCAGCAACAATGACACCAAGTTAGATAAAATGGTAGAGAAGTTGGAATATACTGTATACAAAATAATGCAAAAGGAAGATTATTATAGTACATTATATACTTAAACACAACCCATCCAATCCACCCTGGTAACACCACAAGTATTCTTAACATATGGAAGCTTTGCAGAGGGAACCATAACTAAGAGCTGAAGAAGGGTTTACCCCCCTCCTCCTTGCAGCTTGTGAATCCAAAATAGTGCTAACTTCATGTTTTCCCTCCAAACGGGTGTTTTGACAGAAAAAAAAAAAAAAACCTACACTGCTGCGTAGCCACATTAGGGATATTCTGTGATGTTATATTGATCTCTTTGGGAGGGCTGGAGGGAGTCCAGGGACTCAGGGAGATCATGAGATATGATGTTTCCAGTCAGTAATCACCTCAGCAGTGACCTCTCGCAGGGTGAGGTGTGAGTTAATGCGGTTGGTGGTGGTGATGTGCATTAGTACACTCAGCAGCTAAAAATGAAAGTAGGTTTCTCTACTAATGGGAAGAGCTTCAAGTCTTAGTACCTGACCTCAGCAGATCCTCTGGTCCCATTACCGTGCCCTTAAGAGTTGCTCCTCCTCATGATCAAGTATTTCTTTCTAAATTAAATGTCATATGAACATTTATGGACTGATTCACGAAGATCCTGCATAAAGTGTGCTCGTGGTTTCTGTGTATTTTGCAGGCGAATACAATGAGTGACAAATTCAAATGAGGGCATTCAACCTTATTTATACGAGAATGATCTGCAAGAAATGTGATTGTTTCTGCAGGTTTGCTTGTGCTCGGCATCATAAACAATGCAAACGTCAGGTTTATGTTTGCTTTTATAAGCTCAAACCTTTAGTAGATCCGGCTCAAGATATTATTTTCTTTACCACAGTGCTGTTACGACCATAGAATAGAGCTCTGGTGTATCTAATACACATTTTACACTCCGATGTGACAGTGTGTAGATCAACAAGGCTGTAACTTAAAGGTCATGATGATTGTTAGCGAAACATTAAAGCAACGTGTTGAGGAAACTTCATCTGTGATACATTATGTAACAAGAACAAATCCCATTGAGCTGGCAGTCATCCAGCACACCTCTCCAAGTGTGCAAACATTTTCAGCCTGATTGATCCTTGTGTGAATCAAACCAGAAAGCATGGCGGCACCTTTTTATGCTCTCCTCAGATATATGACTGTCCTCGGAGGAAAGTCCCCCTTTTAAATGCCCTTTGGCATGAAGCAATGACGGGGGAGTGTTGTAGTTGGGGGGGGGGGGGGACTCCCACAATACCAACAAGGCTGTGAAAAAGGCGCTCTTCAAAAAGAGCAAAAACTGTGATTCAGTCACTTACAGAAGGAGCTGCTTTCGTCCTTTGTGCCTTCCATGGTGCCATCCGGCAGCATCTGGAGGTAGAAGCCGTGTCTGCAGTAGAGCCGCGTGACGATGCCCTTCAGCTGGGGCTCTGCAGAGTAAACACAGCATTCGACACACGTTTAGCGTCCCGCTGCACACATTCTCGTTAGGCGGCGTATACCTTTGTGCACCTGTGAGCGTGCGCACCGAGCAAACACCAGGCAGGTCTTAATATTTACCCATTGAATTAGTTAAACACTAAAGTATAAGTGTTCGCACACACGAGTGTGTTTGTGTGTGTGGCTGTGGACTTGAGGATGACTGATGGGATGTCAGCGTCTGCTATAAAGACGGAGCCGTTACAGTTGGGTTCGAGTAAGGGAAGCAAGTTCCTTTCATCAACAGTATCTACAACATATGAAGGGATCTATTACAACTAACAGCACGGTCCAATACAGTATATGCAATATATTTGCATTATTCTACTGAGTCATCACAGACAGGGCATCCAGTCCTCAGCTATTTATTATAAGAATGTTTAGTCTTCAGCCTGTAAAGTGCTCATCCATCCAGTATGTGGCCACTGTGTTTCATGAAAGATGGACAAGCAATAAAACCAATTCTGAGCTGACCCCAGGCATTTTTACTGTGGGAGACACGAGGCAAGTATTTTTAATGTATTTTTTACTACCTGTAGTTTCTAATGTGCTCTTATTATATTATATTGTACATGGCTGCTGTGATATAAAGTAAATCAGTCTATCTATCTATCTATCTATCTATCTATCTATCTATCTATCTATCTATCTATCTATCTATCTATCTATCTATCTATCTTATTCTCAAATTATGGAAGTGACACACCAAACAACTTGACTGAATATGAGTTAAATATAGGAGTCAGTAAATGGACCAAACAAATAAGGTGAAGAATTTCAAAAGCATTGTCTCCTTGCATTTCATTGTAAGTGATGCGAATAATAGATAATAATAATAATGAATTCCTACTGGTATTTTATACGTACTTACATGTATAAGCTGTTGGTGAGTATTTAGCTGCTATCCCTCTACAATAATCCATCATGCTTTGTTTTGTAACCAGAAGATTATCCATCACAGCAGCTCTCAGGTGTTCTGTTTACATGTTTTGGTCAAATGTTGAACGTGTCTCTGAAAGTGGAAACTTTGTTATCATCATACGATCCTGACATGATACAACACTGAGGCACTGAGAGGCTCGATGGGGATGCTTCTCCTATCTGAAGGAGCATTTCACTCAGCAAACCCATACTCAATGACTCTGCCTGTAACAAGTCTAAATGTCGCCACACTGCCAGAACAAAATCCTCCACCACGGAGGATCAAACTTTCTACTTTGCTGCCTCTTGCTTGTGGAACAACCTCCCTGACCATCTGAGGACACTATGAACTGTGGCGAGTTTCAGAAAGAGCAGATAAACGTCACTCTTCTCCAAAAACACTTGAATGCACCTCATTTTTTGACATCTATTTGCTTCTATTTATATTTATAGAACCAATTGAGCAACAACAATGTCTCTGTCAAATGGACTCTGCGGTACTTCAGCACCTGCAGCAGTAAGAGCTTTATGTTTGTTCATCTGAGAGCTCTTCAAAGCCCATGTTGAGTGTCAGCAAAGCACAGATTTTAAATAGACTGAAAATTTCTCTCTACAAAATGAAAACATATTTTATTGAATCATCTAATCTGATCAATCTCGTATTAGGTCTCATATTGATATTTCAGATCTATATCGCCTCCTATGCTAAAGTGTACACAATTTCTTTCACATGATTAATTATTCAAATGATAATGACTAAAAAAGCATAATTGCTTGCATGTGATACAGTGAAAAAAAAAAAAAAAAAAACTCAACAAACAAGTGCAACTTGAGAGCCATGCTGAATTTTTTAAAGCACCGTCTTCATTCGTCTGTTTACCCTCCTCTCAAGCACCAACTGTATTTGAGCACCTGTCGTCATTTACTCAGCGGCAGTCGAGCCCCTGTTTGTTTCCGTGAGCCAGTCGGGCGTCTGTCCGTCGGCCGCACCGGAGAGCATTTGTCTCCATCTAACCCCGTGTGTTGTGTTTCTCTCCTTAAGGCCGCTCACGCATGACTGAGGGGGCTCTTTCACTCCGAGAGTGCTGAGGGAGACTAAATAGTGGATCAGAAGGAATGTCAGAATGCTGAAGTGTTTCCACAATCAAGTTTTAATGAGACACATCAAATATGGATGAGGACAGAGAAGTACGGGGGCAGCTGGCAGTTGGCCCTCGGTTGACAGCAGGGGTGTGTGTGTGTGTGTGTGTGTGTGTGTGTGTGTGTGTGTGTGTGTGTGTGTGTGTGTGTGCGTGTGTGTGTGTGTGTGTGTGTGTGTGTGTGTGTGTGTGCGTGTGTGTGTGTGAGAGAGATGAAATAGTGACTCACTCATTTAAATTGTCCTTGAAGTACATGAAAAATGATGATGTAACACAAACAAATGTCTTTATTCAATTTATTTTTTTCTAAATAAAGTTTACTTTAGAGTTCTTCAGCATTATTCATATTCCAGTATGTTTTCTCTATATTTTTTTCACATATCTACAGGCTACTTTAACAGTGCAGTGCTGCACATCCATCAAGTTAGGTAAGCTAATGAAACAATAGATCCTACCAGTCTTTATACTGCAGCTCAATTATCTTTTCTTCTTGTGTAAAAACAGAGCGTCAACACATTTTTCCAACTGAGAGAAGAAATGTTTGGAAGTGACTTGGGTGATTCATCAAATGCTTGTAGTATTTGAGATTTTTTAGTGGAAAATCCACCATGGTGTGGGAATTATTTGCTCCTTTTCTTAAAGTACAGCAAAGTGTGATTTGCTCGAGGGACATGCAATAATAATAAAACTAAGGTAATTAACTCTAAACCCTTGCATTAAATTTTGTTATCCCAGACTTTCTGTATTTTATAGAAGATATTGTAGTTTTTGGCTGGTCCATACGCAATAAATAGAATTTGTTGATACTAGTTGTTAGCTACTTTACGTGCACAACAATTAATGTTATTTCATCCTCGAGTAAAAAAACAACAACAAACAAACAAACATGTCCTTTCAACTTTAGGAAGATTTATGAAGAAGGAACTTACACTAGAATGGGAAAATTCCTGCTTTATCTGGTTGATGTACAGATTACTAACTTCTATTATAACTTAGGTTATTTAGAACCTTGATGGCGTTGTTAAAGTATTCCTAGGTAGTAGCATGGATATTGTCAAACTGACTAAAAATGTAATAGCCCAAGCAGATCGCCTGCAAGCTTTTTCATCCATGTATCTTTCTATGCCTATGTGTCCTGTTTGGAGCCAATCCCAGGTAACTATGTGTGAGGGTAGGATACATGTGGACCAGTCACCAGAGAGACAGACAGTAAAACAAACTCACATTGACACCTCGGGGAAATTAACCTCAAATGCATGTTTTTGGACTGTGGGAAGAAATGAGAGTACTGGGAGGAAACCCGTGCCTATACCTCTTCAGGTTGTGACACTTTAAGGTGCAAAGAAGAAATTCTTGGTGTTCAGTTTTGTTTAGTTTTTTTCTTATGTACTTATTAATGTGTTCTGTTGTGTCTCTTGCAGGTGTTCATAAATTCAATAACACTTGTTCTGCAGATCAGTTCTTTTATGTTGCTTTCACATTTTCACATCTGGCTTCTATAAAATTCCCTGATCAACACACATTATATATATACCTCATGATATTGCTGATATTGATATTGATATTGCTGCACACTAGTTAGGACATGTACATGTCTGTCAGGTCTTTTAAATAGTGAAGGAGGAGTCAACTATTCAGAGGCTTTCCAAACTTTTTCCATGACCACTCCCTGTATAGAAGATAGATCGATGTGTCAAACTCTTATCTTCTACCTGGGGAGATCAGGTATTCACTCTGATGAGCCATGTGGCATTGTGCTGTCAACAACTGTTCATATTTCTTGTGACATCTCAGCTGTTTGTGATTTCCCAGCACCTGTTGGTCCCTGTGAAGCTCTCAGTAAACTGACTCCCCAGTCATGTTGAAGGACGTTACCCACTAAAACAGGTGGCTCTACATCACAACCCAGGGAACAAACAAGAGTCTTTGCAGTGAAAGATCCTACCATTTCTCAGACAAAAGAAGCACATCTTAGAGAGTACACAACTGGTACACAACAGGACCATGTAACTGTAGCTGTACCCCTGTTAATGCTTATAGCGTATTGTTCTCTTCATGCATGGGTGTGTGGTTTCATTACAAAATCAAACAACAGCACCCACTAGTGGTCCTATAAGACAACTACAGCATTTTGCCATTTCAAAAAAATTCACTTGAAGCGTTGTTGAATGACAACAAGAAGTATTGACAGGTCGTAAGATTGAGTTTAAGTTCAAGCTTGTAAGATGTCATTTAACATGCTTGAAGAAGATGACTTCAATTTAATATTCCAAGTGCGGCCAGGCAGACTCTTTTTGAATCTCATGAAGGCGTTGCATTGATGACAATAAAAATACTAGTCTTTTTCCACTTATTGTGTAACCTTTCATCGCAGGCTCTGGCCTTGGCAACAAAATTGTGTTGCTGTAACTACTAAAAGATAAAAGCTGATTCCTCCACCACTGGCTGACCAGACGCAGAAGGTCAAACCTGGAATGTGGTAATCTGTAATATCCTGAGTGTTAATCCCAAATTAAGCAGCACATGGCTTAATGTGTGGCCAGAGGCTTAAAACATCTGCTGCAGAGCAGCGCCACGATCGCGCCGGGAGCAGCCTCGTCTTAACCTTTGAGCTGAGGCGCCGCCTCCACACAGATTGGTTCGGTAACGGCGCCACCATCTAAAACAGCGAAAACACGGTTTGGATGCAGTGACATGCAACACTGCATGCACAGAGCTGAGATAGAGTAGTCATACATGTGCGCACACGGAGCACCTCATGCATATGCATGCATGTGCTCAGCTAAAAGCAGGGGGAACTGCCTGGAGACATACCTGAGGCAGGATGTCAGTTGAACAAAGGGGTTTTAAGCGCACACACAGAGATATGGATACAGAGTGACAGTGGATTATTTTCAGAATCCGCCGTGTCTCTTAAACTGATGCATTTGAGCTGACCGATGAATTTACAAGGAATCACTATGGAAATGGTCTCAAAACAGGAGTTTGGTCACGGTCGAAGCCACACCACCAAATCAAGCTGGCTTCAATTTATCCGAAAAGTAGTCGTAAGACATGTAAAGTTATATTATTCAGAGAATGCATCCGCAGGAATATTAGTGAAGGATACAAAATCTACTTCTTACTCTGTATGCAATGCACAAAGCAAACATATTCTGCTCACATCTCTCCATCATATATTCCATGTAATCCAGACATTTTGTCACGAAGGTGACGTCTTCAACCCTTATTCAACCCCCCATGACGTTCGAAGGCTTCCACTGGAGCCAAACACCGGAGAGCTATTTTTACAGGCCGAGGAGCACTATCACGACGGGTAAGATGACCTTGATGTGTACAATTAATGCGGCGCTGATTTCCCCGTAGCTCTGAGTCAGAATTGCAAATAAAAATCTGAATTTTTATGGTCTCCTGTCATTTTTGAGAGGTCTTCTGTTCCAGCAGATCTGTGGCTCTCTAACCTTCTGTTTAGGATCGCCGCCAAAAAAAAATCTGATTCTCACAAACGTATATAAAAGCACCCTTGTGCTGGTTAGGTTAAATTCCAGGCCAAAGCCTTTCTGTGTGGATGTGCCTGCATGAGTTTTCACTGAGTACAACTTCCTTCACCTTTGGTGTCTCAAAATGTGCTATATAGTGAGCCTTTCTTTCATTCTATCCAGGCAATCAACAAGCAGCCCCTGCAACATCCACTGGCTGGCATTAACAACAGATGGCTTCATTGGGTTTTTACCATATTGATGCTATTTCTTGGTGTACTTAAAAAATAAAAAATCCCAACTTTCAGTGAGTTTTCTTTCTGAAGTACACAAAGCCTCTTAAATGGCATTAAAACTGTGGGACGAGAACTTCAATTCAAACTTGTGTGAACAGCAATCCTATTGTAGCATTGGCTCGTATCCTGGGAATATCACAGCACCAGTCAAAAGATAACAGCTTCAGCCCCGTCCTGGAGCACAAAAGTGTGTGTTGGTTTGTGGGCGCGTGTTTATTCACGGGGAGGATTTGTGCTCGTAATCCGGCAGACATTCAACGCCAATTATGGAGTGACCTTAATAAAGAATGGGATTAATTTCACTTATTAAGAATTTCAACCATTAAAGTCACCCTGAACACGCCGGCTGCTCGGGGTCTCGCGTCAGACGACAACTGGGCAGCCGCTGGTGTTATTTTCACCCCCATTACACACTGCAGTTGTGCTTGTGTGTGTGTGTGAGTGTGAGTGTGTTGGACACCTCCAACCGGATGGACTTGGCATAAGGAGCGGAGAAGATGTGCCAAGAACAACGTCTGTCCGTCATCTCACACACACACAAGAGCACGCACACTCACATATGTACGTTCTCCTTTTTGTGTGTCTTTCTCGTCTCAAGCGTAACAAGTGTTAAGCACCAGTCAGGCCTGAGATTATGTCTTTACTACCTCCTAAAATCAACATCCAGTGCCAGCTCTCAGTGTCCCTGTAAATGAAAGTGTAAGTATTATACACAGACGGCTTTTTCTTGCCCTTAAAGTACTGCACAAAGCCCATTTTGAAATTTTTTAAGCCGTGGGTTGACTGCATCACTGGCAGTATTCATGAGCTCCACTGGTGTATCTGTCGCTTTTAGTTGGTAAAGTGAGTTGTTTTCCAATCGCAACGATTTGTTGTTCAATATCCGATCTTGCTCTTTTCATATGCCCTCGAGCAAGACACTGGATCCACAATTCCTCCCAATAGTGTCTGTCCTCTTGTGAATGATTGTATATGCAAATGGTAGAATGTGACAAATCATGAAAAGTGTGTTGAGACTGCTGTGGTAAAGTACCGTAAATAAAATAAAGTGGATTTACTACCTTCTAACAGTTTATGCTGATTTGTTAGGTTTTCAGTGTTCCCAACACCAACTGGCCAAGACAGATGTTCCCCACCTATTTTTTTCCCCGTTTTGGAGCGAGTATTTTCTTTCCACTGTCACCAATACTCTCTTGTCTTGGACGTTTGGGTTTCTACTTTTCATTATCTTGGGTGTCTTGATAGAACACTGTTGTCGTGACAACTATA
The DNA here is from genome assembly GCF_963383615.2 of Lipophrys pholis. Taxonomy (NCBI): domain Eukaryota; kingdom Metazoa; phylum Chordata; class Actinopteri; order Blenniiformes; family Blenniidae; genus Lipophrys; species Lipophrys pholis. Next base: position 21,076,204 of record NC_137646.1, read on the forward strand.
TGAATGAAACTAAATATGTCAAAATGGTACATACATTTTGCAGTCCACAAATGCAAATCTGTAAGGATTTGTATTAGAGGGGTCATCGTATGCCAAATTGACTTTCTAATGGTTGTCCAACAGCAATATGCATCCCCATACCTGAGAACGACGCCCCAGAAGTGTGTGCTCTCGCGAGTGAATCAGATCAGTGTCATTGGGGGTTTAGCCAATCCCATTGCCTTATCTCCCTTGGACCCTCACACAGCTGTGCTCCTGCACATGGCACCACGAGAGGAAGCACTTCCTCCTCTTCCCAAGATGGGCAAGTGGCATCACACAGACACAGCAGATTCTGAATGCAGCTCATTTAATCCAATATTCAAATGGATTACAGTCAAGGAAAAGCTGGATTTGGGGCTATAAACTTTAAATATCTTTTCGGGGCCAATGAGACCCATGTGAAAGTGTTGAAAAGCTGTATAATGTGACCTCTTTAAAATTTGCAATAATCAAGTCTGCCTCACTGTGGATGACTCCAGTATGTATTGGACATATCTACCTCACTCGCTGTACCTCACTGTGCCAAGTGTTGGAAAGCCTATAATCATCTTTTTACCTTTTTAGGAGATTAGCATTTCTTGCCAACAACATAATTGGTCGATTACCACCGGTGACTGGTATAAATTGTGGAAGAGCTTCTAAAACAACTAAGTTAACAAAGAACACTCATTCATCTTAGATATGTAATTACTAAAAATCGGTTCTAAGAACATTATCTTTTGATTTACAAAAAAACTAAAACAGCCTGGCATAGATACACAGAAAACAACATCATCGACGGCAAGTTGTCCATATTGACCCGCTGCAGGTAGTTTCTATCTGTATTGAATAGAGTTTGATTAGATTTAAGAAATATTTCCCTCACCGACATTCATCTGGTGCTATAGTAATAGTAGTGTGTTTGCTTTGGCTAACACAAGCAGAAAACACCAAGGCACTGCATGATGGTGTTATAATGCTCTGAGTTAACATGGATAACACACTGTGCACAATAGGCTATCTTGCAATTTTTGGTCACTGATGCTCCCATGAGAACAATAAACCGCCAAGCAAGCAGCCAATTGTCTCACGCTGATCTATTTAACCGCTCCACCAACAAACCTTTCTGAGCTTTTCAACCATTTTCCACAACAATGTTTTCTTTTATTGTTCACTGCGTCCACTCCTTCGTTAATGGCACGTCCTTAACGCCATCAAAACTGGTGAAAACGTCGGCTTGCTCGCCAAATTGCACCACAGTTGCACTGGGAGTGCTAGTTCACAGTTTTTGCTAACACTGCTAGGGGTCGTGTACTTCAGACAGTTTTACTCTTTTTCTGTCTATCTAATGTCTCTCGCTGAGCCCTCTCTCTACTTCCATGTCATTCTTCCTCCCGTTCTTTGCAGTCTTGCCACCCCCCCTCCCCATCCCTCCGAGTACTTTTTCTACCCATCTCATCCCGAGAAAACTGCCTACCTAATCTGCAGGGAAGCCCTTACTTTTGCTCTTTTAAAACAGTGAACGACTGACGCGGAGAGAAATGGGGGAGGAGGAGCAGCACTTAATAGCAGAGGAGAGTGCTGAATGACAGACTGTCAGTCAGGGGAAGAGGAGGAGGCAGGGGGGTGGGGGGAGCAGACGAGGTATAAAAAAAAGAGAAGAAGGGGAAGAGATGTGAGTAAATTGTCTATGATTCCACCACTAAGCATTTAAATGCAATTCCCCACAGGTAGTCGGTGCACTTTGGCAGCACTAGGACACACCGACGACTTGCTACTGATGTTTCATTTAGCAGAGAGGAGGCAATCCATTTTTTTTTTTTTTTTTTTTAAATTCTGACGCTTAAGTCTGTCACACCACTTGAAGCCGACGGCACGGCGACGATAGCTGATTATTATGCTTCCATCTGTTTGTCGAGACGTCTTCTTAAACGGCCGACGCTGGCAGTGGCGCAGTCAAACTCTGGGGAGCACAGATGTGCAACATCACAGATGAATTATGGGTCATTGTAGTTCGCTGAGTGCGTCGAGGTTTTGGCAGGATTAAAGCTATCAAACTTTAGGGAGACGGAATCAGCAGCTTTGAGCAACAGAAAATCACAAAAAAACAGCTGTTATAGTCTAAACTGTAACACTTGGGTAGTGGTGGTTTTATCGTTTTGTCCGTAATATTCACCTCATACCAAACAGTACATCCGCCAAAACTAAGCACTTTAGATTCATAAAGGCAGGAACGCAAAGAAGATGCAGCCACTTTATTGTATTGTTTTGGTACTAAAATATGCACCCAAACTCTGTCAAAAAACCACATATTGTTTGTGTAGAATCAAGACACGGACTTTTGTTTCTTACTGTTTCAGTGAAGGTGATGCAACCACAAGCCACTGGATCATTTCTCTGTGGATTTACTGAAGATAACCAAGTTTGAAGTTGTTCCTACATCACCTCTCACAACAGGAAGGACGCTCTGAAAAGTATGAGCGTTCTAACACTGGTCTAGAGCATGCCCAGTTTGAGTCTTTGTTTGGTCGGTATATAATATCACACAGTGACGTTCACATCAGAAAACCTGCATCTTACTCGAATCTTCCAAAAGCATATGACCCCATCAGGACATAATGATATTTCCAACTTATTTTAAAGTCAGATGTGATGATTAAAGTATAGTATCAATGTTTTCATTCTACATGCAGTTGTATGTGTTGCATTGTCATCAAATCCTATGAAAATAGACATATTTTGACATCCAAGTGTAAGGAAAGTGTATAAAATGATCTGTAGTTCACAAACACCTGCTGCAAATTGTATCAGCAAAAACCAGAGGCCATTATTGGATAGTGTCAGTCAATGTGAAGAGGAAGAGGGTTTATCCTGGGTGGTTCAGTTGGCATAAAAACCATATATATTAAAATATTACATGAAAGATGTCATTGACTTAATAGACTTAATAGTTTGATTATCAAATAATAACCACATATAGTACACGCAATTGATTGATTGATTGATTAATCGACATAAAACAGATATAACGATGCATAAATTATGTTCAAACTTTGTTGTTCTGTGTCTTGGAGGATTGCAAATGATTGTGTTTTTTAATCAACAAAACAAAATGCATGGCTTCATGGACAAACAACCTTTTAATGTTTTTGTTTGGTCATTTGATTTGAGGAGACGAAAGTCAGAGAGCGACATGGAGCCATGGAGGGGAGATTTACTCTGTTTCCCAGCATCGATGGGCAATTCTCAATATTGTGATGCGCTACAAAAATGTCTTTATTACCAGGAGGTTAAAACGCCACCAAGTGTCTCGACCATGAGTATACAAAGATTTTTTGGTTCTGATGTCATGTATGTTTTAATCTAATTTGAAATATCATACCATTATAACATATAATTAAATTTACAAATATGGTTGAAAAAAATGTGGTCAAAATGACATTGAAAGTAATATTGTCAATATTAAAGAATGGAGATGAGGGCTGTGTGTCCATGTCTCTTCTACCGTATGACTGCAACATGTGATCAACAGATTTATCAGATTTTATTCCCACATATCTCATGATAAAAGGAGTCAAAGCTGGATTTTTTTCCTGGAATCAAATGGATTAAAACCAAACAAAAGTCTACATTAAATCCAAATTTTAACCAGAATTAGCTCAGCCGATACTCAGATTATACGCGAGACGACGGCGGTAACTCCGTCAGCTGGCTGACAGATTGCGCTTTGTGCTGCAGGAACTAAGCACAGTTGAATTTCTCAAGTAATTATTCCTTGGGGCTGAGCAACAGAGCAGCAGTAATTTACAGTTGCATGCTGTTCATGCTCTACAACAGAGGAATCTCTCCAGTCTGTTCCTGCGCGACGTGTCTCTCGATCACAAAAGGTGACAATCGTCGTGCGCGTGAGCCAAGAACATGTTCATCTCCTTACGACCACATACGACCTGAAAATCAAGCTCAAGGGCTTCAGGCAAACTTGGTTTCCTCGTCTCCTGCCGGTCAAGGGTTAGATGAGTTTTCATTCTGAAATCTCGGAACTGAGGGCAAATTCCTGCTCCTTCACGACTACTTAACATGCCATGCTTCTGCTCTCTGGTCCCTGAAACACTTCCCGGCTTTCTCCGCAGTTAATAAGCTTGTTACTCCCCACTGACTCTAATATTGTCTTTCTCACCAGCAGCACGAGAGCCCCAAGCTATTAATCCATGGACATATGGATTTTACAACTCCTAGTATTTCATCTCGCGGCGTTTATTGCCGCTGACTGTAAACGCTCGACGGCGGCAACAAAAGCAATCATATTTCCTGTATTGAAATTAGAATGCGCAAAGTTCGATGTGTAGATTTATTTTCCCTACAATCACAATAAAAGCAAACTTTTTTTTAATTTTTTTTTTTTGCAATGTATTGACGCTCTTCCCTGAAACATCTAGGTTCAGGTTGAGGGAACGCCACGCACGCTTTTCATATTTCACGAGGCACATTAAGAGCACCACTAAATTGCATAAAATTAGGGGCTCACTAGTGGTGCCCCGGCTGACAGTGAATAATAGGGATAAAGTCGGGGAGAGCCTATATGGTAATGGCCATATTTACAAGGACCATCAATCATCTCCAAACCGCAAGCAGCCTCATTCCTCATAGGACGGACAGAGGAAAAGGGGTGGGACACCTTCAAAACAAAATGCTTTTCCCTCTTTGCTGTTCAATCTCTCTCTCTCTCTCTCTCTCTCTCTCTCTCTCTCTCTCTCTCTCTCTCTCTCTCTCTCTCTCTCTCTCTCTCACACACACACACTCACACAGCTGCAGCCCAACCTCGGCTTTTAGGAAAATCGATCCTGACAAAAGTGATGAAGTGCAATCCCGCTAAAAGTTTACCCCACTCCAGGTTTAGACGTGTTTCTGTTTGTAATTAAAATGACAAAAAGTGACAAAATAAATAGTGGGTGACTGGTGGCGGAGTCAAAAGAGGAGAAGGAGGGAGGAGGACAGCAGAGAGCTCTGCCGGCTGCAGCGAACATCGAGTTAACATGTGTGGAAATCTGATTCTGATGTGTCGGAGTGTGTATTCCAGAAAAGAGATCAACGCCTCCACAGTAACGACAGCAGGAGAAGAGCTCAGCGTGGAGAACATTCTCCGATCTGCCTGCAGTCTCATTGCATTCAAACTATTTATTCTCATTATGTTTGAAGCTGAAATGTCAATATTATATACAATCTTGGAAGCCAGAGCAAAATGCAACAGAACTCTGGCACCAACTTTCCCAACCATTTGCTTGAAAAAAAACCGGCGAAATCAATTTAGTCTGGGAGTTCCACTCTGCAAATCACTGCTAACATTTGGAAAACAGGCCAAAATCACAACAACCACATAAAAGAGGAAAAAGCAAGATGAGCAGCACAAAGTGAAGCATGAAAAATTAGCACTACTATTTTTTGGTCAAGATATAAGTTGACTTGAGTTTTGCTCAATGAGAAGTTCTTTTTTTTTTTTTTTACATATTATTTAAGAGCTACTGTTGCTCTGTGTCACATTTTCACAGTCATGTCTGGAAATTATATTTACATTTTTCTAGATTTGTAACTGAGCAATACTGGAAAAATTGAAAAGTAACGGGAGATAGTAACAGATATAGAAAATAAACAAAACAAAATTTAGATGGGGGAAAAACTCATTTTTACCAGGGACATAACCTTTAAAAGACTATTCATAGAGGTCTGCTGGCATTGAGAATATAGAATGTGTTTCCAAAGTGTGACCCAAGCTGCCTGGAATAACAAACATTACAAATAGCAAGTATAGCGTGCTTCAAAGGGACGTTAAATTATCCTTCAGTGCACAAGAAAACTGCAAGCAAACAAACTACACTAAGTATTGTGCCAGTGGACTAATTAATTTCCACATCAGGACATCTTGCCTCGGTGCTATGCTTGGTAGTGCGAATAAGTTGTAGGCAAAAGAAACACAACAAACCTACTTTTTTTTTTCAGAAGCTTAAAGAACTTTTCTAATAAATAACCCAGACCAGTGATAACACTGATATCTCAGGGCTATCTGATTAAGATGCTTCCCAGGTCAATAAACCCAATTTTTGATGACAATAAATGAACAACTGTACCAAGGATCATTGTTGTTTGTCTTGATATATATATATATATATATATATATATATATATATATATATATATATATATATATATATATATATATATATATATGTATCCTTCAAGGATATACATGCAACACATTTTATTGCCATACAGCTGAACACACGCACTGTGTGAATATTGTGCCCTGTAGGATTGTCCAATAGGAAAATAATTATAAGTCTGAGCGCTGCAATAATGACAAAAATGACTCACTGCAGTGGCAAAGTCGCCACACCTGAACAAGCACACACACACTGGAAGCAAAAATAAAAAAGCAAACTTGAACAATAAGTGACACATTCATAGGTCAGAGAGAGTGAGACATCGTGGATTAATTAGAACTGGGTGAACTTTTTCACAGCGCTCTAAAGCTTAATGATTTAAAGCTTAAATGAATGGCCTAATGATTAAGTCAGAGAGAGAGAGAGAGAGAGAGGAAGAGTGAGAGAAAGAAACAAAAGCAGCTGTCTCGGAGAATGAGTGAGGGAGGGTATGTGGAGAGGAAGATAAGGAGAGGGATAAAGAGCAAGATTAAAATGGGATGAGAGGGAGGAAGAGTGGGATGAAGAAGATGGGCGTCTATCAGGAAAAGAGAGGGAGAGGAGTGTTGTTTTTTGCATGAAAATATGTGAGATGTGGAGGCCAGTAGACATGCACAGGTGCTGAAAGAGGGGAACCTCTGAACTCATTCGGTGATATTTGCAATGCTTGAGTTTAAAATAAGCGATGAGAACATTTTACAGAACTGCTTTTCCTCAATTAGAAAGAGCAGCGGTTGGAACATAAACTGCGAAGGTGGAACTGAGACCAAATACATACCTGCACAGATTTAATCATTTTTTTCACTGCCATTGATTAGTTTATCCGTATTGCCTTTGAGATGTCTGGGAAAATCTCACCATGTGTAGTGGGCACTCAACAGCCAACAGGCTAATCATGGTTGCCATCTTTCTACACGATCTTGTGGACCTGCCTAACCGGTACTTTGAGCGGGACAGTGGAGAAACTCTCATCATTTCTGTTTTGCATCTTAAAGTCACATAATCACAGGCTGTGTACGCAACACAGCAGCCTGAGCTGTAATGAGGTGCTTACAGCTTGAGCTCTGGGTTTTTTATGACAGTGCCGAAAACTTTCTATACAATAGTGATTGTGCACTTGACTTGAAAGACTCGGACGGGGATTGGTGGACATGTACACGAATGTAAAGCTGTGAAATGTGTGGTATTAATACAGTGCATTTGCCATTTATTTACCTCAGCATTTCCAGCCTTCATAGATGGTGGGTGAAAGTCCCACTGGTTCAGTGAATAAAGACATTTACTTTCAGGATAACGAATAAAACCCTACTGTGAGTTGTTTATCCATTATCTATTGAACTTTTGTTTGCTGGACGATTTCATTATTTTAGACTATGGATGACCAGTTGGCCTTTCATGACTTGGGTTTTTCTTTTTGAAGAAATCAAAGAGAAGTGACGGTTCCCATCAGCCAATATTTGGTTTTCTGTGCACAAAAACATGTGGGATCCATCTACTGGGTTTGTGCAAAAATCAGAGCAGATGTGGGAACGGATCTGAGACCGGATGGAGGGTGAATGGAGAAACGAAGAGATGGGGGTCTAGCGTATCTTGGGAAGATGAGAAGAAAAGAAGTGAGAGAAGAGAGACGCTACCTGTATTGGGAGGAAAAGTGGGAGGGAAAGAAACCATGAAGGGGAAAAATGAGAAAGAAATGCAAGGATGGAAAAGAGAAAAAAAAAGACAAGTAAGAAAACAAATGCAGAGAAGACAGGGGGAGAGGACACACAGACAAAAAGCGCTGAAATCATTAAGACAGAATGAGAGAGAGACTCGACCACAACATTTGCAGAAGGACTGGAGGACAGCGAATGAGTGACTCAGCGGGAGACAAAGGAACAGAGGGAGAGTGAATGGTGGGAGGCGAGTGGAGAGATCAATCAACGGTGGCCCTGGTGTTGTAACATTGGAAAAGTCAATGGCCAGGAACCAAACTTTCCACCCACGAGCTGTTTTGCTCTCCTGACTTCGAATGTCTTTCCTTTCCAGAAAAACCCTGCTCTCCTTCTTCCTGTCCTTCTCCCTTTATTGCCACGTTCCTCTCCTCTCTCTTAACAACGTCTTATATATCTCAGCCTTTTAACACCGTGCTATATTTCTGCTCTTGCTGGTAAGTGCTGACCTATACAGAGATAAATAGGAATACTCCCTTAAGAGCCATTAGAGGCAAATACAAGCCAATTTTCTGTCTATAGAAGCTCTCTGGATGACACTTAAAGCATATTATACCATAACTCACAGCGATGCACAAGTGGAAGGGAACGAATGTGGCATATGAAAATGTGAGGGAAATACCCCAAAAGACACAAATTGGCCAAATTTTTCAAAGTTTACAACTCTTTCCAATAAAAGTGGGAAAAAATTGTCAAGCTTTCAGTCCTGAGACTGTTTGAGAAGAGGGGAGTACAGCAGCCACAGTGGAGGTCGGCCAACAAAAAGGCTCTCGCAGTGTTTTCCTCTTTCATCTAAATTAGTACTTTCACGACATGAATCAAAGTCTGTTGCAATAATGCAACGTAAATTCCCACCGCGGCCAAAATATTTCTTAATGGGTTCCATTATGTGTATCTGTAGGACACGATGGGAAACCAACTGCAAACTCGTGGCAACGGATGCATTGGACTAGAAAAATGTAATTGATGCAGTTGTTTGAATAAATATCTTTAAACAGTTCACTCAACAAAAACAAAAAACTCGTAGGTCAAAGACGTAATATGATTACAATTACATTCACAAACTCTATTTGTCTAGTTTTATGTGTTTTATGTGTTTTTTTTAAATTTGTTTTTCCTTTCCGATTGTTTTTGTGTCCCTTATGCTCTATCTGCACTGCTTGAAAAACAATCTTAATCAAATTACATATCATTAGATCATTTTATAGCGGTTAATATGTTATACCAAATGTTGATTTTGTGTTGCCATTTACTTCAAGTTATTTAATCTTCACCGTGGCATTAACAAGTATAAACACATTTTTCCCACACAATTATTCAAACAATGTAACAAATTAAAGCTCCACAGATTATGACGCGATAAGAATAAATCACTTTTGAGCAGAAGCCTAAATTTAGACTTGGTTCCAAATGATTGAGAAAAAAATCAAGTCATTTGTTTTAAATATAAATATGAGAGAACCCTCATTACTAGAAATGTTTTATGTTGTCTTGAGTGCTGCACAAGGCTCGCTTTCTTTAGCTGTTACACACACACACACACACACACACACACACACACACACACACACACACACACACACACACACACACACACACACACACACACACACACACACACACGAGTCAAGTTAAAAAACAGGTCATGACACTTGCTGCTGTCATTTTGTTTCTCAATTGTTTCCCAGTGGAAACAAAATGCATGTGTTTATGACACCAGATGCTTTGAGAGTGTTCCATCTGTGCGTGCATAAGTTCATGGGTGCGTGTGCGTGTGCATGTGTGTGTGTGTGTGTGTATGCAATCATTCGCAATGCATGCTTCCATGTGCAGTCACACTGTGCACATCTGACATGTGATGCTGCATGTCTGGTCATCCACCTGAGAATACCTCCACGTGTGCCTGTGCATCTGTGCATGGGTGTGTGTGTGTGTGTGTGTGTGTGTGTGTGTGTGTGTGTGTGTGTGTGTGTGTGTGTGTGTGTGTGTGTTCTTGGCTGAGACACTGACAGAGATGGATGAGGCAGAGTCGGCCCTGCAAGGGACTGGTGTGCTTTTGCGTCAGCGACCTCTGACCCCGGCGAGGCCGGCAGCGGCGGACACGCTCTCCTACCGTGCATTAGTTAATGACCAATTTCTGTATTCTTACAACAACACACACACACACACACACACACACACACACACACACACACACACACACACACACACACACACACACACACACACACACACACACACACACACACACACACACACACACACACACACATATGCATGCACAGGTGAGTTTTTCATCCTCAAGTAGCAACAGTGGGAGCAGATGGGTAATGGGCTGCAGGGAAGGGTGAATCGACAATGACTTGACAAATTTAAACAACCCAGAAGGACTCTTTGCGCAAATCTTGGCTTGGATTTGATCCAGAGACGCCGAGAGAAAGAGGACAAATCAATTTGCTTTCACATTATTATGAGAGGGACTTCACAGCTCTACGTGTGCTGCTTTTAAACATCAGGGTATCATTAGCAAATTAACTGTGAAGGCTTGATGTTCGGGTCAGGCCGATTTCAAATTATCAGAACAAAACAAACCTTGATTGTGTTCAACTCAGGATATAACAACTGCAGCAGGCACATTTCTTTGACATTTTCACATAAAAATTGAAATATGCATTGATCCATAACACTGAATAGTAACCATGTTTGGGAGAAAACACAAATTAAAACAGTTTTTTGGATATGGAATAATTGTGCCACCAGTATCTATAAAAAGCCAACAGAGGAAAAAACAAGTAGAATCTGAAGGCATCTTTTGCACTTATTTTATTTATTGCTGTCAGGGTGAAGGGGGCTGGACACTGGCCAATCATATAATATCCCAATAAAAGCTGTGACATATGTGTACATACTATGTAGTATACATAGTTGAATAGTATGCAAAAACTAACACTGAACCTTCTTTGTAAAAGGGGCAAAATGTGAACCAAACTCAAACTTCAGATTTTAATTGGTCATCAGAAGAGTTTGATTTGATTTGTGCTCTGTGGATTTGTAGAGTGTAATGACAATGAGCTATAGGAAAATAGTTAACAACTGAGCACTTTCAATTTCAATATTTTTCTTTTCTTTTTTTTTAACTTCAGCGACGTTTGTTCTTCACATAGGCTAAGGAGTTCTTCGAATGTTTTATTCAACAATATGAAAAGTTACTGGAAATGTCACGCATGTGGCTTTTTGAGCTCTCAAGGTTACGGTCAGTTTTGTTACGTCAGCAGCTAAATTATGCAACAGAGGCAGGAAACTATAGAATGACCCTGAGAAGAGATTATTACACCTTTAAAACCTTTTAAAACTTGTGGATTTGGCATTTTTATTGTACTTTTGAGGTGGTGCATGATTGTTTTAGAAACGGTTGAAAACAGGCCTAACGCTGTGGAGAAGCTGTTATGGGGTCAAAGCCACTGCCGTTTAGATGTTTTTAGGTTTATTCATATCAAAGCTGGTGTCTACTCTTTATAATCAGGCAAAGAATGACTTCTGAAATTGTGATTATGGCTGCCTTTCCCAACTTTTACCAGTTTTGCACTTAAAAGTTTGCTCTTTTTCCCCTCACGAGTGTCCACTTTGATATAGGGCTGCCCAAAATCACAGAGGAGGCTGAAGCGCATAAAATATAGAGGAAAAGGTGAGAGAGAGAGAGAGAGAGAGAGAGAGAGAGAGAACACCGTTTTTCAAGGTAATTGCTTCTCTTTCCCTGCTCTGTTTTCTCTTCTCATTCATCTCCAAGCATATGGAATAGACACCTTTCACCTCCTTTCTCCTCTCTTCCTCATTCCTTCTCTCCTTTGGCACAGTGCTGAGCCAGCACTTGCACTTCGCCGTCCATCTCCCCTCTCTCAGTCTCCCTCAAACTCTCTCTCCCTCAAACTCTCTCTCTCTCTCTCTCTCTCTCTCTCTCTCTCTCTGAGCCACAGCAGTGGAACATGGAGCACAATGCTAATCAGGCTCCCCGCTCCTATTCACTCCAAGAAAACCCCGTCCAACGAGAGCCAGGACTCATAAAAAGCAGCCAAACTCTGCCTCGCCCTTAAGTGTCTCCCTCCCCCTCCTCCCTCTCATTCTTTTTTATTCATTCTACGTCAGTGTCGGCTCCCAAGTGATTCAATCAACAGCCATGTAACTATAATATTGGATTTTTTTCTTCCTCAGGTCATATCCCTAAAACTCCACAGCCATCTGTTTTGTAGACTCTCATATTTCCATCTGCAAGCGGAGCGACGGCGGGGCGTAGTTTGAGGGGTGGGGTAATAAATCCCGCTGATATTGGCCATCAGTTGGAAGTAAAACGATGGCTTTGGAAGAGACATTCCATCCTAATACACTCAAAGTTAAAGCTACTGAACACGACACCAGATTTTACCAAATATGAAATATGAGTGGGTATCAGACAGTAACACCTCCTCAGTCACTTAATTAATGAACCGATTGAAGCCAAAGTTACATAACGTATCACCTAAAGTGTCTTTTAGGGACGCTCTTGTTACTGCTTGTGTCAATACACTTAAACACAATACACCACAGGAATATCAAGTCGGCTGCTTGTTTGCTGGACCAAACCTCCGGTCCAAAATGTTGTTGTCTTATTAAATGTGGTTTTGTACATTAAGTCTTTTCAAACTTTTCATTAAAGCCTATTTTATACGTGAAGGCTATGCAATGCACGCATGTCGCACAATGTGTACCAAAACAGTACAAAATACTGGGAGGAGTATCTCCGAATTGCTTAATATACTATCCACAATATGACTTGTGCAATTTTCGAAAATGTTTGCATTCATCCCGTTTCTGATGCATTTGAAAAGGAGAGACCAGTCACCTCAGGCTTTAGCAGAGATGCAGCTGTTTTGTGGCCCCACTCCGCCAGCTTCCATTTGCAGGAACTTTACAATCCACTATGTTTTCTTTCCTGTACCACATTTAATTTTGCGCTTGTGGGGGGCTCGGTAGATCTCATGGGATCATTCGCATGTAAATTACCACATGCATGCAAAGCTCTGAGGTAAATACGCCTGTTTATATGCAATTTCATTCATGGACTTATTTTTAATTGAACAATCATTGAAAATCGAAAGTGCAATCTATGTGTGAGCATACAATTAAGGGCACTTTATAGCCTACAGGATTTTAGTATATCAGGTTGGCGCTAACTGGGCTTCCAAGCAGCCGACACTTTACAATCACAAGAGGTGAGTTGAGACGTGTAAATAGCGCCTTGGCGGAATTAAAAGTTGCTGGTAATGAAGTATGGGAATTAAAGAGCAACACAGGCAACGGTAACAATGTTGGTACATTGATGTCAGACTTTGTTCAGCACAATGATCCCAGCAAACAACAGGCAGAGAGCAATATAGATCCTCGGCAGGTTACTGTTTCATCATAGGGCTTACACAGAAAGACAACCACATGCTTGTATTTATACCTACGGGCAATAAAGACTCCTTATAATAGGAGTGCCAAACATATTTTAATTCAGGGGCCACATACAGCCTAATTTCATGTTGAATGGGCTAGACCAGTAAAAAAGTGCCATAATAACCTCTAAATTTAAACTTTAAAGTTTTTAAGAGTCTCTTTGCTGTGGCGCAGAGTATACATAAAGGAAAATGTTCCTATTTTCGCAAAACCAAACAATTACTACCAAAAATGGCTACAATCTTAACATAAAGATAATTTTAAATGAAACTTGGTGCAAAATAAATTGAGCTGTCCACAAACAGTCTCCGACAGCTGTTGCATTAAGCATGATTTTACGAACTCAGCCTGAGAGGATGATTTTGAGCAACGAGGTTGCTGTCTTTCATGGCAGCAGCTCAGCTCGATTCTCAGTCTTAGTGTTGTGTTCACCACTTAAGACATTTGTTTGAAAAAAGGTTGGTTTTCTTTAAAACTTTAAAATGGATTGGAGCCTCTTGCGGGCCGGTCTTGCTCCACGGGCCTTATGTTTGACACCCCCCTGCCATACATTTGTGTCTCTGGATTGTGGTAGGCGGGCAGATTGCCCATAGCAAACCCAAACAAATTAAACTAATGTAAATGTAGAAAGCTGACCACTGTGTGGTCTCCTAAGTTTTCCTCTTAACTGTAACATGCAAGAGGAAATCAAGATCATGTTGCATATAGGGTTTTGCAATCCTGCAATTTAAGCCGGTAACTGCAAGTATAAATCTGATTATGGGATTTGCGATATGACAATAACAAGATACAGCTATCACACAAGAAAGACTGCTACAAAGGGAGGACGGGTGTTTACAGGCAATATTAAATGTTTGTGATACACAGTTTGCCTATAATAAACAGATTATAAACAAGTTACATGTACTCTGAGTGAAGAAGTGTACGCCGTGCTAAAGTCAACGTTTGTTCAGTGTATGACTCGTCCTTATACCCACCATCTCCTTTACGAGAAACTCCTTATTAGTAATCAATCTAATTCGAAGCACTTTTGGGACCGAATTTGTGTATTACTTCAGGATTAGCAGTGCTCTCCATGACTGTGCGGCTGTGCCCCTTATTCCCAAATTTCCCCGCAGCCCACCGTTTTGAAACGAAACTAATTTCCCAGCTCAGATTGAGGACATGAGCTGAGGTTTGAAGGAGCCGTTGTCAATAACAGATGGTGTCCTTGTGACAGAGAACTCAAACTTTGGTGGGGCTTTTAGTTAGTGAGTCGTTCTTGCATTAATAAATGCCATTTTGCATTTCCAAACTGATGAATATGCTGGCAGACAGCACCCTGAAAACCTTTTAGGACCGACTTTTAATGACACCAGATTGAGAAAACGTTTGCTTTCTTAGCGCAAGCTGTTTGTTTTAACACCTTTACCCAAAGCAAAATCCTTTTGCTTTTGAATGATGCTCTTGATGTAGCACTAAAATAAACACATTGAAATATTATGTCTAAGTACAAAAATGCCAAATGTCTATCAGTTGTAAATTTATAGCTGTAGTAATCCACAACGATCACTTAATTGTATGAAAGCCATTCAGGTAATAACGGATGAGTGCAGCTACCGAACAACAGCAATGAAGCACAGTCGGGTTAAAGAGACGGGTGCATGATGCAGGAACAAGCTATAGTTTGCATTAACATTGTATTTTACATTTCTACATTTAGCATGATTAATGTAACATCCATGTATTATTTTCCTTCAAACGCAGGAACTGTTTCAGTAAAATGTAGATACTAAACTAATACCAGTGATTCTAAGAATGTTGAGAGAATTCGGCATTCGTGTGCAACATAATGCTCAAATATACTCAAGTTGTTTTGAGACGTGTCTGGCATCTGTAGCAGCACCTTGACTACATTGTGAGAAAAGTGAATATATAATTTACGAATGTTATGAAAAAGCAGAAGCGACCATTTAGCCTTTTAAAACTTTAATACTCCCCGAGCACCGGCAAGTCCAATTGTGCCATTAATGAAATTACTCTTCTCAAAATCACACTCAGTGTGTTTGTGGCTTTTGGAGATATGCAATGCCAACAAATTTTCCTGGAGCACTGACCAGGTTATCATGCTTCAAAAAGTCATTTGTAAAAATGCAGCGAGATGATCCACACTAGTTCATGCAAAGCTCATTTATGCCATTGTAAATCCAATTTCAAAGGCTGTTGGAAACAATGCGGCTGAAACACAATTGACTCTCAATGTCTGAAATATAAATCAACCATGCGGCAAATGCTTTTTATTTCCTGACATTAAAAGAGTCGCCTGGGGTCTGAGGGTTTGGTCGTCCACAGTGGGCTTCGCGAGGGATTCTGCAACCTCACAAACATGGATGCCGGACATATGTGTGTGTCCTGCAGCAGTTATGCTGAATCCTTTCAACAGATTCTGTACAACGCTACTAATTAGGCTCCCAGCGACAGACAGCATGCACTGGTGCAAGCATGCAGGCGACTTGGGATGTACCACGCTGCCAAGACCAGACACTGGGTGACTCGGTGTTGTGGACACTGAAGAAGCATCGTGGGACTGGCATGTTGTGTGTCACTGTGGGGAAACATGTACCACAGGAGTCTGCTTTAAGTGTCTCTCAAAAATCGTTTGCCATTTGTCTTCTTTTTTTTTTTTTGGTCCAAACTTTCCATTTTCTTCCTTTTCTCTATCTCCAATCTGTCTTTCTCACTGTGTAATCATATCCTTTACACCATAGGCTCCCAATCTAATCTCATGCATCGGTACTCTTTAATTAAACTGATTTGCAGAGACTCTCTCCTCCAGTCTGTCCTCAATTCATTCATGCCCCCATACCAAAAACGAACACACACACACACACGCTAACACAGTACATCCTCATTCCACCATGTTCTTGTTGGCAGCTCCGCAATCAACTCAAATGCCACGCAGTTCGCAAAAACGTTGCTCCTAATTATTTCCTGATCTTATTGAAGCAGCTGTTTCTCATCTGGCAAAATCGTTCTTTGATTGGTGACACCAAACTGCGACGACTCGACAGTAAACAGCCACCCCCGAATGTCCCGGAATGACGCCCGCGGGGCGGGCGGAGGGGCGGACCTGTCGGTGGCGTTTGTTCACGCAGTTCGTTTGTCAGCTGAATTGGAACCGGCTCGATGGGGTTATCCTCGCAGAGCAGCGGGTTCCTTTCTTTTTTTTTATTTTTCTTTTTTAAACCTGCTGCAGCTAATCATAGCAAACAAGAGAAAACACACAGGTCATACAGTTGCTCCTGTGCCTCAGAGTCTAATTTGCAGCACAAAGATAATAGAAAACGTGAAGCTCTTTTTCCCCACTACCTCTTTAGAATTTCCCCTCTTTGTTCACATGCTTATCTACCTTCTCATTCTCTTGCCGTTCTCACGCAGCTTCTGAGGGATTCAATTTCCCTCAAGCTAGTAAACTACACTGTAATTATACTAGCTGCTTTATTGAACTGGACGGGGATAATTCCCTTTATTCATACGAAGACAGCGACCCCCCCCCCCCCCATCCTCCACTGCCTTTAAAACCCACCCGGGTAACCCCATCATCTCGGTTTTTCCCGGTGATCTCCTCGTACATCCGTCCATCTGTCGGTGTGTCGTTTCTTCTCTCCCCGCCGCTCCATTATCGCCTCACTTCTATTGTGTCGGCGGGTCAGCGCGTCTGGCTCGCTGCTCGTGATCCATTTAATGCTGTTGTGTATGTCCGTTACCCTGCAGCAGAGCAGGGCTGTCTGCTGGTGGTCTGTTAAAGCCAGGTCTGATGTTACATCCAAACAGGTGAACCTTATTTGTGTGGTTGACACAATTTAGCTGTGGTATAATTCAAATTCTGTCTAAATTCATTGGAAAAAAAGACAATCATACGATGTTTGAACTCAGAGTAAGAAGCTTGTCAGTCAAGACCCGGCTTTTCTGTGTAGAGTTTGGGTGCTTTAACTTCCTGTCAACATTTTTCTTCCACTGTCCAAAAACATACATTTGAGGCTAATTGGTGAATCCAATGTTTTCTGAGTCTGCAAATAACAAAGACAACAGGAGGGAATACGGTGCCAACATATTATTTGAAGTCTCCTTAGTTCACTGATCAGCAGTCTTGTGAAACTCAACATTTTTCTTCCTCACACCAGCCTCTCTCTTCCTGAACTGTGCCCTGCTCTGACCAGTGATTGGCGAAACGCAGTCTATCTTAGCTGAAGCAGCCAGATACGCCTGCTTTCCCTTTCAAAACCAAAGTGATTTAATTGGGTATGATCATGCATAACAAGCATCATCTTGGGAAGTTTCAAACTGGTTGTGAGTGGGACACTGTGGAATTCATAATTAAGCTGCACGTTCACTGAAAAGTGCAGTCCTGAACTCTCGACAAGATATCTCATAACGTCCTGAAATGTGTTAGGAATCAGTTGGGGATTAGTAATTTGAAATGTCGTGGAAATAAAACATACATTTGCCAACAAAACCAACCATTTCTGATACCCTCTAGTGTTGATTTTACTTCCTGTGTTGTATTGATGTGATAATATGTTGGTTCCATTTGTTTTGATGATAATGTGTGTGTTTCATAATGTCTTAAGTACATATAACCCCACTGAAAACTGCTAGTGTCAAAAAATGAAGACTGCAGTGTGCAGACATTCTCAATGTTAAAGGTTATGATCATTTACAGAGGCCTCGCTGGAAGCAGCAGAAGCAGCTTGTTTGTGTCAACTTGAAGGACACCGAAGGACACTGGCCCTTAAGATGCTTCCCAGCGGCGTGGCTTAGCTGCGGCTCACTTAAGATCCTCTTCCAAACTCCTCCTGAGCCATGGCATCTTCATTTGCAGCGTGCAGCAAGGAGGCGCGCGTGCAAAAGACCTGCAGAGGCGACTCGTGGAATCGCACCGACATGTAAAGCCGTAATGAGTATCGTCAGGGCGATCATTACTGTCATGCAACAGGAAGGCAAAACAGGACTAATTGCTTCCTTCTCGAGGTCCTGGGAGATTTGCTGTGTAAGTAAGTGATGGCTTCTGGAGGGGCGGTGAGGAGAGGGGGAGGGGGAGGAGGAGGGGGAGGGCAGGGATAGTGCGGCAGGTTTTCAATAAGGCGATCAGCTCTCCCATGTTGCTTTGCGCCAACTCATTTTCTCGCTTTCTCTCGCTCACTACGTTGGGTTTAATTGGAGGGAGAGTGGGGTGGGGTGGGGTGGGGTGGGGGGATCCACAGTCATTTTGTCTGTCTAATTGCTGCGGGGTGTGGGAGTTGGCTTTTTGTAATTACATTTAAGTCAAAACCCCTTCAGGCTGCGGGAGGACTGAGGACATGGAGGCTGGGAAATGTGGGAATGTTAAGGATATTAAACACCTCAATTTAAAATGGGGATAAAAGCTTTGCTGCAAGGAGACAGAGGAATATTCCAGGTGTGGGATAGCCATTTCATTCACAGTGTGCATGTGTGTGTGTGGTTTCAAACAAAAACAATAACTCGTGACCCTACATGAAAATTACATCAGCGTTTCTGCCATTTCCATGTAAATAGACATCGTTTTCAAAACTTTGCTGTGTAAATGAGAAACTTTTCTGAAACGTAAACATTTTTAATTGAAACGTTGTGTAACGGGACCTATATTGACACATTTAGATCATTTAGAGTCACTGATTAACCTTTGCATTGAGGTGGTGGATAGTGTATCCGATAAAGCCCATGCATATATAAAGAAAACATGGCGGCAAATTGGCACTTTCACAGGAGTTACACTAAACCTGCTTTGTAAAAATCTTTCCGAGTTCAATACCAAGCCTAGTTTCTCTATGTACTGACTGTGCAATATTGTATTTGCAAACACAACACAAGCAATAAGTATAATCTTTCGTCTACCGCCTCTATTAAACAGTTCCAACAATGAAAAAAAAAAAAAAAAAAGAGAATGTATATTACCCACATAAGGGACTTTTAGGTTGGCAGGGGTGCCAAGCAGCATTTAGCATTATTAGTGTATATTTATTCATTTGACCGTGCCGGGCTCTGGAGAGGAGCAGTTTGGCAGCGTTGAGCAGGCAATAAAAAAAAAAATAAAAAATGGACTTCAGCTTTTGGACCGATTACAGTACCACAGCAAAAAGCCTGTTTGGACGTATAAATTCGGACAAACATTGTGTGAGTCCACAAAGTCATTGTCAGTGGCCAACCTCCAGGCTGTACATCATGCTGACACTCCATATTACGGTCTGGGCGCCGTAGCTTCGATCCTCAAGAAAGTGTCCGAGGCTTTAGGTATAACCCGAGAACATTCCCAAACTGAATGCCAGTCCTTTTAAGAACGGCTTTCCCTGAACAGAGCAGGATGTCAAAGTTTCCCAAAGTTTCGTTCTGAACAGATTTGTTTCCTCTCTAATCGTTATAACTCAAGGCAGCGACCGCAAGTGGAGTTGAGTTAAAGAAGAATACTATAAAGCAGCACGAGTCCTGTCTCACTGGTGCAAAGTGTCGGGAGCCGGGTAACACAGCCTGAATCGATCCCTCACCACAGAGGGAGGATAAATCCACAGCGGAAAACTCGTCGCCGATGTCAGTGTTTCCCAGGGTGACTTGCTGCACGAGGCCCCTGCTGTGAGTCCCAGCGCTGCACCCGCTGAACCGCACACAAACTGCACGCCTGCACTCCGCCTCCCACTCCGACATGGTCGGCCCCCAGCACCCCGAGTGACATTAATCTAACATTAACACTGACCCTGAAAGCCACACAGAGCACAACACAGGCCGCAGCTGAGCGTGTGTAAGTGCAATATTATTTGAAGTTGACGTATCCACTTCTTCGGTTTGTTTCTGTTGATAAACAATATCTCCCGTCATCCACATAACAAGGAAAGCAGCGACAGAGCAAACACAGATCATCACACGCAAATTCCACTCAGGAATCAAACTACGTGTTTTGACTCCTGTGAGGTGGCGGTCCTAAACACTACACCACTACCCGATCTTACCATTGGACGTAAAAAACGTGTTTGTTCTCCTAATTGTTATTTTCCACTCACTCTTAATAGACCCCAACCTATAATGATTCAAAATGACATGCACAAACTAGCAGTTCAAAACTGCCTGGAAATTATCTTAAAGATTTCAACTTAAAATTAGGGGGGGGTAGGGTTTCAGGCAAATGGTTCAAAACTATAAAACAATAGATTCAACTTGGTGCTTGACCTCCACCTCTGATGCCACCAATTACTACGCTGACACTTGACCTTTCCACCATGCAGAAGCTGCAGAGCAGCCGGATTCTCTGCGCCTCATCAGGGCGATCTGAATAAGCATGAATGAATAATTCTAAGCACATTCCCATCATCTACCGGGAACGTTTTTGTTTCAGGCCTATTGTTCTGTCTCGTGTATTCAACACTCCAGCAACAAAAAGATCATCAGGAATGACTGATCAAAGTATAATTTGGTACCAAAAAAAACATTGTTATTGACGTTTCACATCTTCTGGATTCTTCCAAACTAACAATTATATGATAATTGTGACATAATGCATTAGATCCACTGAGTCTGGTGCCACTTGCTCCCAGTCTCTACAAATGATGGATCCATTTAATCAAAATATTTCTAAAAGCGTAACTATTAAACTTCAGTGTGGGTTATAAATAAGAAAAGATGTACATTACTTACATCACTTTTATAAATCAAACTTTTTAGAACCTTTATAAATCCGAAGTACATTTTCAGAATGTTTGTACCATTTTTCAGGATCTTTCACATGACATATTAAAAACCAGATTTTTTTTTTTTTTTTTTTGTAGAAGCTATTGAATAACGCCTATAAGGAGTAAACTAAGTCAGTGTTTTACTTTCCCGCATTTAGTTAAAACATGAATATATGATGAACAATTGAAACTTATGTGTCAGAGTCTCTTTGTGTGAGGGTGTGTGTGTGTGTGTGTGTGTGTGTGTGTGTGTGTGTGTGTGTGTGTGTGTGTGTGTGTGTGTGTGTGTGTGTGTGTGTGTGTGTGTGCGTGTGCGTGCATTGACTAATGCAGAGATACTGTCATTGAGGGTACAAGGGCATCGCTAAAAGCCCTCTTTATGCAAATGGGGTGGATATGACAGTGTGTATGTGTCATGGGGAGGACATATCTCATAATGATAACTTATCTCAGCCAGCAGATACGCCTGATATGGAATATGAAAGACACGCACAAAGCCAGTGTTCTTCAACCCCCCCTTTTTCTTCTCACACACACATGCGCACACAAAATTACACACGATCTGCCTCTCGCTCTCTATCTCCACCTCGCCCTCTCTCTCGCTCTCTCTCTCTCTCTGTGTTACATGGAGTGCTCATTAACAAATTTATTAATGGCCTCTTAATTATGTCTGCTTATCTTCTCTGAAGCTCCGGTGCTGCCCCCAGACTCCAATCTTAGTGTAGCTACACACACACACACACACACACACACACACACACACACACACACACACACACACACACACGCCGCACTACTTGTGGGGCCTTTTCTTGCCCCTCACTTCAACCAATATGACTAAGTGGTTAACCTTCATTGATTAGAACCTTTAAACCGCACATAGACTTTTTAAAATGTTGTAAATCGTAGCAGGTTGATCCTTACAGAGTCCGTGGGACCCCACAGCTTTCGTGTGGTTTCAGGAGATCGAATGTGGAGGGAAAAACAAGTAGGTATATATTTACATACAGCTTTTCTGACACATTTTCCAACACACACACACACACACACACACACACACACACACACACACACACACACACACACACACACACACACACACACACACACACACACACACAAGGAATTACAAGCATTTCTCAGACTAAATTATCTGATGAAGGCTCCTCTGAGACTCATGAATTGACTTCAGGTTCATTCAATCCCCCCCCCCCCCCCCCCCCCCCCCCCCCCCCATGGTCATTTTCACTCCCCCAATCATCTTTTAACCCCTCCCCACTCCTTTCCTTTTCCTTTCCACTCCTGGCTTACTTCCTATCTACCCTTCCATCTCTCCCTGGACCGTTCTTACCTCCCTCCTTGCATCCACCCACCTCCTCTCCTCCTCTTTATCCTTCCATCTCCCTATCGCAACATCTCCTCCTCACCATTTTAGAGCTGCTTTTACTTCCTCCACCTATCTGTCCATCTCTCTCTGGCTCTCCAAGATATATCTGTGTGCTCACTGCTTCCTCGCCTCCTTACCTCCCTTATCTTCTCAGCTCTTGCACAACTGCCAGTCCTAATAGCCTGTCTATTATTTGTATCATAACTTTTTTTCGGTCCAGTTTAACGTTCAGTTTGGTTCCTGGGTATATTTCAAGGATGGGTTTGTTTTTATCCTCGAGTGTAGAAGTAGATGACAAAATAATTACCTGTTTTTCATGGCTTGTAATATCCCAGCTGTTTCTTCTTCCTTTGTGTGCTCACCTAACATCACACCTGTGTCTCTTTATCCGCTGTTTTTCTCATGTGTGGATTAGATCCATCGCCGGTTGTTCCTGCTGTGCCTAGTTTCCCCTTCAAATTTTATAAAAGTGCATGGATCAGAGTTTATTGGACGATGATGGGTACTGTCATGTGCTGTGTTTTCTAGTGTGTGTTAACGTGACCAACACACAGCTACTGCTAACACAGAGTACCATTTCAGATTAGCCACTATGCAGGTACTTTGTCCTGAAGAGTAGATATAAAGACACTAAAACTAGTGGTGATTTGTGAACCATGGAAAGGTACCACAACCCAAGCAAGCTGAGGGTGCAGATCCTTTCATGCCCTGGGTGTCAATATTAAGTCATACTCCAGGTTGCTCTTACGTATTCGCAGAGCCCTCTGGCTGAATGTAAAGCAGACAAAGTTACTTGTTATCTCACTGAACGGCCCGAAGCAAAGAAACTGCAATGTCACAGTGAGCCGCTTTTGGCCAAAAGTGGAAATGCAAAGGCAACAACTCCAGTGAAAAAAAATCTAGAGTAGACTGCTTCTCTAGAGATATGAAGAGGAGAATAGACTGCCGCTGCTCTTTTAGGAAATTACCAAAGATTAATGACTTTTTGATTTAATTGTCTTGAAGTAATGTTTACTGGTCTGCTGAGCAGCTTCAAGGACAACAAAATGCAGGCCTTGTACATTTGTGCAATGAAATCAGCGAACATGTGGAAGCTGTCATTTCATTGATCCCGCCATGGAGAGCACAGTCAGTGACCACAGTAATTTAATGGGACCGAAGCAGAAAATGAGGTGATGGAGTATAAAGGATTTTCCATTACACACCGAAGCCATGAATCTTTAATCAGGACACCTTTGTTGGTGTCACACTGAAAGCACATCGACTAAGGCGCCGTTTACGCAACGTTTTCAAGTGAAAAAGCAAGACTTTCAGTGGCACTGAAAAACACAGCTTTTTGGAAACGGCTCCCAAGGTGGGACTTTTTGAAAATGCTCCGCCTCCGTCATTGTGTAAACAGGGTTTTATATTCCATACGAATGATTGTGCACTAATTATTAATTATTAATTATTCATTATTAATGTTTATAGTATATTGTTGTCTGCACAGATGTGTGTGGTTTCATTACACAAATAAACCACTTTACCTACTAGTGGCCCAAAATGAAAATGACATTGTTTTCAGCGTTTCTGCAATAGCCCTCTGAACAGACATCCTTTATTTAAAACAATGTGTTTTAATTTGAAATATTTTTGTGTTAATGGGGCCTAAGTGATCTGATGTATAATTTTGAGACTGGGTAATAAAGAAATTTTATCCCAAAGTATGGCCTCGGGGAAGACGATGAAGACTCTTCCAAACAACTCCAACCGGTGCCCAAAGTTACGAAACTACGATGAAGATGAAGGTCTACTACACTGTTTGAAATCTGAATCATTATGTGACAAAATGCTCAAACAGTGATGAGATTGTGAGTTAGTGACTTAGACTCTGTTGCTAGAGCAGTCGTCTTCCAATCAGAAGGTTGAGGGTTTGATTCCCATCTCCGCCGGTCTACATGTTGAAGTGGTCATGGCGGGTGCCTCCATTGGAGTGTGTGTGAGTGTGACTAACGATGTAAAGCGCTTTGGGGCTGCTCAAGCAGTTGAAAAGTGCCACATGAGTGAACTCCATGTAGACTTTGTGAGGATAAACACATCCTGCCACAGACTCAGTTGTTTATCAACGTTTTCTCACTAAAACAAAGATCTTCTGATATCACAGCTGGTTAGAGTTAAAGCCATCCAAAACTCTGTGGCTCAATGAGAGCTGACAAAAAGTCGATCCCCTCCAACTGGCTCTCCCTTTGAGAAAGTGACACCTGCAAATTCAAGACCAGGCACACAAACAACAACAAAAAAAGACTTTATCTGTCGGATTCACACTCACTGAATCAATTCTCAGAAAAGAAAACAACTGCATCTCCAAACTGGAACTGCAGTCCCAAGAAAATCCCTCCATCTGAACTTTAACCATATTAAAAACACAGTCGGCGTGATATTGTATCATTTTTATCTTTCCCTCCTCGAGACTCTCCGACTTGCAGCATCCCCCTTTTATCTCTGTATCTCTTCATCTTCCTCCTCCTCATCCTTTCTCTTGGTTCTTTAGCTAGAGGTCAGACTTCAGTCTGTCCTTGTCTGCTCTAATCACACCATCTCCCAATTCACTTTTAGTCTCAAGAGCGAGAGAGAGAGAGAGAGAGAGAGAGAGAGAGAGAGAGAGAGCGAGAGAGAGAGAGAGAGAGAGAGAGAGAGAGAGAGAGAGAGAGGATGCTGCACTTTTCTTACCATGTTTCCGTGTTGGGGAAACAAGTGTGCTTTCTAAAATATTTACATACGCGCATGTTAAAATCGGTGACTTTTTTATTTTGCACTTGAAAAGCTGGATGTTATTCCTGTAAATTGGCTTGCCTGGACGCCGTTTCTTCAAAGTAAATCCTAATATTTTGAGGGGAAACACTGTAGAAATTGCCCGACAAAAGGAGTGCTGCTTTCGTGGCAGTTTTATTCACTTGACATGTACACTGTATTCAGGGTTCGCATAAGAAAGTAAAACTCTCCAATTTAAGCTACCCTTACAGCCTGACATCGTGTTCATGTTGGCTTACTTCTGGTTTTCTTTGTTTTTTTTTAGAAGAAATAATCAGATTTTAAATCTCATACATACAGCATATAATCCTTTAAGATTCATATTTTTTTTTCTTCAATTTGTGAAAGGTCCATCATCAGAAGTTTTTAAAGTTTTTATTCTGCCCACCATTTAACTTTATTTTCACAAATGAACTTCACTTATATGGTGCTTTTTTTTTTACTTGCATTGTTTATCACATTCACTCATTCATACACACGCTCATATCCATACAATCCCTCCATTGTGAGCAACATATTGACACTGAGTGAAGGAGTATTGAACCGGCCACCTTACGATTGAAAGATCAGCCATTCACCCAACTGAGCCTTCAAATAATAAGTCATTGTGACATAAAACCATGTAATGATTGAAAGAGAAGCAGTCATGATGTCATTTCAAACACATTTTTGTGTTGTTATACCTCACAAAGTTTTCTGTTCTTTGCAGTGCAACTTTGTACCACAAGGTGGTGTACTGAGTAACTCTGGAGAGCAGCCATGAATAAAAATGGGGACTGGTATGTATCAGTGCTTTCAGTAATATTAGATGGTCACCGAGTTTCACCGTATGAAGAGGAAGGGTTTAGCCCTGATGATTTCTAAACTTTGCTCAACTCTATCTACAAACAAACAAAAAAACTAAAACCCAAACCAGTGACACTTTAGCGGAACACAGACTGATCATAAAATAATCCAACAATGTCATGACTTGACTCTTACAGTTTGTGGCTTATAGGTGTTTTTATCTCAGTTCCATTCAAACCACCGCAAGATAAAATATGAAAGGATCATAATGAGCTTTGGATTGACTATTGAGGCATAGTATGGATTAGAAAAACTATTCAATAAGTGATAATTAGTCACTTCTAACAACAGATAAAAAACTGTGATTCATTTTTAGTAATTTCAGTAATCTCACTCAACATATCTGCTCAACATATTCCCTATGCTACGCCAACCGATACCAATTCTTCTAAGAGCTTCTACTCATTTGTTGATTTGTTTTTGGTAATTTATCTTCAGTCCTGTGAAGAGAGTTTCTAAAACATGGGTGAAAACACTTTAATGTGTTGACAGACCTGAGATGAGCATTCACTGCTGCCCGCCTGCCCTCTACTAATATCACACTGATAGAAACCAAATGTCTAAAGAGTCTTTCAGAGTGAAATACCTCTGTTCATTAGGCTTTTGGCACTTTGATAAAAAAAACACTTAAAAAATTGGGAGCGGGGGACTCAGCAATCACAAAGCATTCATTTTACGGTTGCTTCGATGATCCCAACTGTTGGAATCACACAACCGCCTCTCTCCAATAATCCATCTGTCTCGCTCCCTCTGTACGTCAGTGAGCCACGATGGCATCCTGCCACCAAGTCCATGTTCTCCAGAGTGAGCAGCCAAGGCTTTGGCAGAGGCCAAACCACAGCCTGATTGCGAGGAGGTACAGTTGCGTCACATTTTTATTCTATTTTTTTTTATGGGTACAGTTTGTACCCACATCAGCAAAACTTTCATAAAAACCACAAGCCTCCGCTCGCAGGTGGGGGGGGATGAGACGTGTCGCGAACGCAAAAGAGGATGACGCGAATCAAACACTGGGATGACGGGGGCCCTGTCTAATTGAGATTCAGCTCTCTGACTCCGGCTTGCTCTCTGTCACATCCAATTTCAGCCACTCAGTACCTCCACGTCTCTGTCAGCTCATCATTATCTCGCGCGTATTCTTGGGCTAATCCTGTCATGCTTCCCTGTGAGACGATGGCTCGTATGATTGGCTCCCACTCAAATGTGCGACCGTATATGTGCATTTAAAGCTTTATGTAAGCGGTGTCTCGAGCTCGGAGTTACAGTCAATCTTTTGCAGCGGGACGTGCTGGAATGACGAGTCGTGATTTAAGAGCGCGGCATGAATTTGTGATGAAAACTGAGTTGAATAAGTTATAGCGTCTGGCTTCATTAGGAGGATTTAATGCCTTCCATCTTAGAGCGCCTTTGGATGGATTACATGAAACTCCGCGGACATGAATACATATGTTAATTTAACCATTTATGCATGGAACACGAATTAAAGGAGCGACCGGATCTGTGGATATGACTCATGGTGACGGGGAGCATCATGGGTTTGAATCTGTCTTGTGACCTTTGTGAATGTCATCACCCGACCGGGCCTCATCCCCTCACTTACCACTTCAAAATGTCTAATAAAGCTGAAACGGTTTAAAAATAATGATGATAAATATCTGCAAATGGCTGTCCTTCATGGCCCAACGGCCTTGAGGGGCCGACAACGTTTCAAGTTGCAAAGATTTCAAACAGCGCTCCCCCTCGCCTCGCTCGCTCTCTCTTTCCCTCTTCTGCCCTTTAGCTGCTCGGTGTGGGTCATAGAAATCGAGCACGAAACTGATGAAACTTATTTTTACTGACTCCCCATCAACCTACAGGATATTGATCTTTAGGATTTTGTGAGGCCACCCGGTCTGTCTTAACATCCGTCAACCGTCGTACAACAACAGGTCAGTAAATACAAAAAATTACCAACACAAATTTATTTTATTTTATTTATTTAGTAATAAACACTCAAACATATTGGCCCTATTAGGTTTCTTAGAACAAACCTTAATTTTATTCTCATTTTCTATCAAAGTTTTGCTTTGTTTATGTGTTTCTTTCCATATTTTTCCCATCTCACTTTTTATCCCATTTTAGGATGGGACATTTGTCTTGTTATATCTTTTGCTCCGGTATCATGTCCTATATCTTAAAAGTTTACAAATGTGTCCCAGTACTTCTCTGTGTCTTGCGGTCCTCCGTTTCCACTTTGAAAAAAGTTAAATCCCCATGCTGACTATAGATAGAAAAAGACATCTACAATTCCTATATAAAGAGATGGTACTAATGATCTCTGTCCACTTGGCTGAAACATTCCGATCAGTTGGAAATAATAAACAAAGGTAGAGTACAACACTGCACAATGTAAGGAATGTAGGCATGTGGGGTCACCAGTGAACTTTGCATGCATGTTGTTGGATTCAGGGAGGAAACTCTCGTACCAGGAGAAAGCCAGCACAGGAAGAACATGCAAACTCCACACAGAAAGGGCCGGCCTGGGCTGGAACGCACAACCTTCCCGCCATGAGGCAAGCGTGCCAACCAATACTCCACAGGGCTTCAAATACACTAAAGCAGTATTTCCTGTGGTGTTACTGCTTTGTGAAAAGGCTTTTAGATGAACGGTTTCATTGAAGACACTGTCCTTTTTAGAAAAGTTTTCTTTACTTTAATATGGCTGTACTCTCACTCAGAACACCCCAGAAGACCAGCAGTGGAAAAACTCCACAAATGCATGGCTTTCTCTTAACATGTGAGTCTGAAAGTGCTCTCTATCTCTGTCCCGCTCTATCTCTGTCCCTCTCTGCAGGATTGGAATCTAATTGCATGATGGATAATTTAATGGCAAAGGGAAAGCCCCGGGTTTGGAAGAAAAGTCCTCTCTCATGCACGCAAAATCCCTTCAGAGAGCGCAAAGATTTCTCGATTGCATATGTGCATGTATGTGTGTGCCGGAGTGTGTGTGTGTGTGTGTGTGTGTGTGTGTGTGTGTGTGTGTGTGTGTGTGTGTGTGTGTGTGTGTGTGTGTGTGTTGGTGAGGGGAGGTGGGCCGAAGGAGAGTGCGCTCTGGCTCGTCTCCAGCTTTCCAGATTGATGGCACATTAAAGTGAAGGACGCTTCACGCACCTGTGCTTGTGTACCACAGGGGGAACAACACACAGGTAGGCAGGGTGCTGCAATCAGCAAGCCCCCCCCGCCCCACACACACACACACACACACACACACACACACAACTACACACTCCTATATGCATAGGTGAGAATGTATCTGAATTGTTTATTTTTCAAAGAGAATACATGCATGCAAATCTTTCCACAGAGAACACATGTAAACACTGTAGGTCTCTGTTCAACACCGACACGTGTGCTTTGAAAATGTGCAAAATGCCTACAGGCAGTTGACACAGTGTAGATCACAGCTCTTTTATCATCCCTTTCCGTGTGTGTGTGTGTGTGTATGTGTGTGTATGACGCCAAACTGCAAATGTAAAGTGCATGTCTGTCTGTCCACCTCGCATTTCTTTTCAAAACACTTACAGCAGCATCTGCTTCTCCATACAGACGTTGCGCCCCTTCATTACGCTGAAACGTCGCATCTTTTCGACGGTAACACAATGAATAATGCCTACATGCAGGAAACCGCTCGCCTACGCCGTCTGTGTATCGAAGCACGCGAGTTACATTATTCAGTGTTACTCATGCTCTGACTTAGTGGCGGCACTTAATGTACAGTAAATGCAGTTTGCATGTTTAAAGTGGTCCACGTGTGTGTGGGGACGAGGGGAGGAAAGTGCAAATGCTTGTGGGATCATGGCACATGTGCTCTTGTGGCAACAACTACACCAGGGACATTTCCCCTGAAATTTTAAGTGTCCGGCAAAAGAGGCTTTGAGAGACGAAACCAGGAGCATTTACATGCAATCCTATGCAGAGACACAACCACAAACATAAACAGGTGCTTGAGCGATACTGATTTAAAGTTGTGACTACAGTGCAATTTACAGGGTGGACATCAACCCTCTGGTCCAAGAGATTAAAGTTACTTCAGAAGCAAACCAGACAAAACACATTTAAAGATCCAGCTAAAGCAGGGCTGCCATCACTCAGGGATCAAGAGTGAAAGTCATGTCATTAACTCTAAACTCACACATGTTTCTATTGTCTTACTTTGACCTTATGTGCTTTATATCGTATCTGGTTTTAACTTGCTCTATGAATTGTATGCGTGGGCGACTTACAATGCTCAGAAATGTCCCTTTGTCCCATGTTTAGATATGTTTCCTTGACAGATTGATTGATTACTTATTTATGTTGTGACTGACTGTATGCATGAATGTTCACTGGGAAGGTAAAAATGAATTACTCTCTGTGGGATAAATAAAGTTGTCAGAACTGAACTGAAGTGTATTTTCTCTCATGCTCAGTTAATCATTTGATGATTTCAAAATAGTTATATTTCATATGAAAATAGATTGTTCACGGCTGTAGGGACAAATGCACGATACATTGTCAGAAGTATCCAGTTTAAATTAGGTAGGTCGGTCCTCGTAGGCTTGCAAACCTGTGTTTTGTGTGGAGAGTAGAAAAAGACTCATGGAACAGCCTGACGGATTCAAACGAGGCAAACAAAGGAATAAGTGGTATGAAAAATGTATTCTATATTCTGAAAAATCATCCTAAAAAACCTAATCTGATGTACATTACATTTTGTTCTAAAAATTCAATTCATTAGAAAATTATTCTATTTTATTTTAAGTTACTCTATTTTTGTAGTATTCATTTATTTATTTATTTATTTAATAAATAATTCCACAAGATAATATGTACTCAGAAACAATCCCCCCTTTGCTTTGATCTGTTATGTAACAATTTTGTATTTTCAACTTTAAAAAAAAAAAAAAAAAGAGTAAATGTTCGGCAGTCCATATCAGCGTTTAAGGAACTCAGCACTCAGAGATGATTTTAGAAAAGAGAGAGAAAAAATTCAGTCAAACTGTCACATTTATAGTCTCACTGCATGAAGAAGGCCAACAGTTAAAGAGCATTTGGCTGCACATCCCCACCCGCAGTTTCCTTATGCAGACTTATCTGTTATAAATGTGTAATCAATAGTTCTCCAAGACTGGAATAAAGCTCCCTGCAGGTCCTGCATAAGATATTAAACCTAATTGTTCTTGCTAAATAAGACTCCCCATGACAAGTGAACTGATCTTCAGGAGAAAAATTAGATGGGTAAATTCTGTCACATACTTGATCAAACTTTGCCACAGTGAACGTTGTCAAGATGTTAAGTTACTTATTTATTTAGGAATATCAGATAATTGGAAGTCATTTTTCAGTGTCTGCATATTGTTCAATATCGCTTTTCAAATAAATTTGACATCGGAGTGACACGTTGTGCAACATCTTTGGTGCAAGCAATTCTCCGATTCGCGTGGGGAAACAAGTGGCGCAAGACGTGGGAAACTTTCTCCGAGGCCCAGAGACGCCGCGCAGCCCGACCAGGACCAGGAACCAAGTCGTGTCCCAACTTGTTGTCAGAGCAAGAGAACGATCGACCGGAACCAAACCCCCACAGGTCCAGAAGAGGGAACAATGGGCGCCACTCGAAATGCATCGTCCAAGTTTCCCTCAGCCTCTTATGCAACTTTAGATTTCTGTCTCAATTTCAATATTTTAATAAGATAATAACATTTCATGCTACGAGAACTCAAATCTGAGAAAAAGGGAGAAAAACTATGCGTCTGTGTAATTTGAGTTAACTTCTACATTCACACATATTAGAAAGCAGAATCATAATTAGCTCAAAAGTTCCGTCTGACTTTGCCTGATGAAACGCATGATGTGTATTTCAGTGATCCCCTAAACAAGTCTGGCAGGTTTGTACTCATTAAAACTAACCAACCATCCACTTTTACAGCTGCCAGGAGCTAATGATCTCCAATTACTTCACGTGCTGGAGGCTGAGGATTTGCATACCACTGAAGTTTCAGCGTTTATTTCTCTTGAAGGACTGAGATGGTTCATCTTGTCGATCGCACCACAATTAAATTAAACAAATCCCACAATTCCTCAAATACATATACGTGTAAGAAAGTGTGCTTTTTTTTCCCAGTAGCGGAGATACAGGCAATGGCCGGCACTGTGTGCTGATCTGTTGTGGTCCGGAGCACCTGTCAGTAAATCCTACACCACCCCTGGGTGCCACAGTCTCTGTGATCAAAGTAAATTAACAGGTAATCAGATACAGACGCAAGCAGAAAAGCATGCACGCCCAGGCTATTCCCATAGGGGCTTTTTCTTTTTTTTTCCTCACTTGCATCACTCGACAGCAGGTTTGAGGTATGTGAGAGACACACACACACACACACACACACACACACACACACACACACACACACACACACACACACACACACACACACACACACACGCACACACACACACACACACACACACGCACACGCACACGCACACGCACACACAGAGAGGTGGGGGTGTGGATTGACGTATGATTTAATGAGTTGTCTTTTGGACAGTGTCACTTCGGTCAGGGGCACTGAGCATGAGCTGAGAGAGATCAGACTCCCCATGCATGACCGTGTGTGTGTGTGTGTGTGTGTGTGTGTGTGGTGTCATTGTGAGTCTGTCCGTGCCATTGCATGCCTCCGCGTCTTTTTTTCGGGACCGAACCCGACGGCCCGGCGGCGTGTCAGGTTAGGTGCACGTCCTATCCCTTAACTGTCATCTCCGCGCGCAAACCATGCAGCAAATTGATTGTACATAAAATGCAAATGCTGCTTTTACTGTCCTCGGCATGTTAATATTGAGAGTTTAACTGTAGGCATTGATTAAAGGAGACGGTGTTTCTTTGAGGTTTTGTGACATTGAGGATTACAAGGTTGGGTTGTCGGCGGCGGTGGAGGTTTCTGGATGCTGACTCGACGCTTGCTGGTCATTTGTTACTTGGGCTCTCAAGATGGTGAATCCCGGCAGAGCGGAAATTGTCAGATGCAAAATAAGACGCCAGGGTGGACGAATGTAAACATATTAGCATGCACGCGGACATGCTTCACTGCTGATGTACGTGCGCGTGTATGTGTGTGTTGTAATCTCAGTTGGAGGTCATTTGAAGAGCAAAGTCTCCAGATCCGACACCCGTCGGCCTCGTTGGCCTGCTCTAATTACAGTGCCGGGCTGTGCCACGCTGTGCCAAGAATGTGCCGTGCCGGGTCCAAGCCGCGCTCGCCTCATTCCTACCAGGGCACTGCAGCCGCCATAAACCAAACAAGGTCCCGATTAACACCCACCCACAGTTCAGACCAGAATCAAGCTGAAATACACCAGGAAGGGCACAATCGCCAGAAATATAAAAAAAATTTCATGATAATGGTGATTGATGTGGATCCAAAAAAGCTTTGCAGCGAAAACAAATGGCGGCAGGCTCCATAAATCAATTGTTAGGGATCGGAGGCACTGAAAGCCCACATTGATCATCACACAGGCCAAATGTTAGCATCTCCAAATCATTTATTCTGAGCACCGTTCATACACAACATCTGCTGCGCTGGCAGAGACGGAGGGCGGAACCAGCTACAGGACGACGGACGCCATCAACTGCTGGTAATTCCCAGTAAACAGGATGTTTGTGGGTCATAGATGGTTACAAGATGATTATCTTTTTAATTCCGGGGTCACATTAGGCACAATTTTATCTCGAGTGACGCAGTGCCACGACGGCCTTGAAATTTAAACTTTGAAGTTTTTCTTTGTTGAGTTGCAGAGTATACGTGATGAAAATGTGTATATGTTTGCAAAAACAGACAATAACTACATAAGTTTACCACAATCTTAACATAAAGTCAATTTTAATGATACCTTCTGTAGCAAAATACTACGAAATGTCCAAAAAAAAAAAAAAAAAAGACTTCTCCTATAGCTGTTGCATTCTGGGTGTTTTTACAAACTCACCCTGACAGCATGTCTTCGGGGGTTATGCTTGTTTGCATTTTTTTGCAACCAAATTTTGACAGTTTACTTGATTTGGCGAGCTGGATTGGAGTCTCTTGCGGGCGATTTTAAGAATCATTTGACACCCCTGCTCTATAATTTGAGGTATTTCATCCAAACTGGTGACATTGGGGTAATTACGTCAAGCTAGACCATCAAAACATTTAACATAACTATCTGGAACTCAAAGAATAATATTCTAATTTGGTGTCTAAATACAGGCCTCCACATTGAGCAACCTTTCGTGAGCGTCCATTGATTTTATAAAGGCGCTTTAAACACTCGCTGCCTTGTTACAGGTTGACTCACAGTTTAACAGTAGAACTGCTCATCCTTTTAATCTTTATTGTGTCCTTGTTGTTCTTGTTACTCTTCCTTTTAGTTGTTTGTTCTTTATTCTCACTGTCTTGGTTTTATCCGCACCGCCCTGCAGAGGCCGAGGGCAGCCAGTGTCGAAGCAGCAAAGTTACAAAAATGGCTTTAAAGTTTTCAAGCCCGAGGCTGAGCTATAAAACCGGGAGAAAGGTTACAATACTTTCCTCTCATGTCTTTTTAACACTGCCTCCAAACTCTATCCCACCTCATCATAGAGCACAATACATCAATCCTTTTTATAGGGAGTAATTGGTTATGTTTTGTTTCAAATATGAAGAATGTGTGCCTTGGTTCTTATTCCTATATCATCAGCCAAACATTACTAAAGTGGTTTGCCCTCTCGCCTCACAGTGAGTCTTTGCCTAGTTCGAGTCCGGTGAGGAGATCTTTCTCTGATATCCATTAGGTACTAGGAGTAAATTGGTGCAGATGTGTCTTTCTGTGTTTGCCCTGACCTGTCCAGAGTGTACCCTGCCTCTGCCAGTAGACAGCTGGGATCGGCTCCAGGCCCCCCCCGTGACCCTAAATTGGATATAGAAAGTGAATGACTTGATGGATTATCACCTACATTAAAGAATGTGTTGTTTGACCTTCATGGCCGCTTTTTTTGGCAACCTATTAAACCAAATGGCGATCCTATCCAACTTTTACAATGGGGGTAAAAAAGTTCAGTAATCCTACAGTCGTACTGCCGATCACATGAAAAGTCAGCATTGCAAGACTTAAGTCCTCACAATTAGACTGTTTAAAGTGTACCTGCGAGAGCAGATGAGGTGACTGTAGGGATCATTTCTCGCACTTTGGCAATCGACGCGCATCCCATTCGTTCCTGATCCGTGAACAATGGAAGCAGGGTTACGTAACATGGCAGCACAATACCCTGGTTATCTGTGCCATTGTAGCGTCCAGTGGCTAACTGGCTGGCCCGGAGACAAGATGATTAGACACAGTGGAAAATACAGCTAGTGAAGAGGGGGAGATCGGAAGCCAGAAAGAGAGAGAGAGAGAGAGAGACAGGTATAAGAAAGCCAGATGTCCTTGAGAAGATAAGTGTGTGTGTTCATCTGCGTGTGTGTGTGTGTGTACGTGATCATGTCTTTGTGAGAGCAGAGAGAGGGAGTGAGCTAAAGAGAAAGAGAACGAAAGAGAGAAATATAGTCCGTCTCGGTGTGGCCCGTTCGGAGTGTCCGGTCTGTGAGGCAGTAAATCGCCCCACTTCAGTGTGTGCTTTTCAGACGCTGGTGCACATTATTGATAAATCAGTGTGTGTTAATGAGAGGAACTGATGTGGCCTGATGAATCATGACACAACAATGAGCCCCGCACACAGACACACACACACACACACACACACACACACACACACACACACACACACACACACACACACACACACACACACACACACACACACACACACACACAACCAATTTGCAGTGGCTGGATGAACACTTGGCCCCTGCGCTGCAGTAACAACTCTGTGTTATTCTATCCTGTTAACAGACGAGAAGAGGGCCTCCACAGCAGCTCCAGCAGGCAGTCAGAGGACAACACAAGCTATTTTGGTTTCACTTTGATATCCAATAGGCGGCTTAACATCCTCATTAGATCATATCAGCCCCACACACAAATACACAAGCAGAAAGCCGCGGTTGGAATTATCTCGCTCCTACACTCCACCAAAATTATCCTGAAATCTCATCATTAGTTTGTGTTTGTTCTCGTGTGTGTGTGTGTGTGTGTGATTTATTAGCTTGTGCGTGGGTGTTTCTCTGTTTGCATTTATACATGTGGACATAATTCTCTCTATATGTGTTGCCCTGGCACTTGTAATTGCGGGTGTGCTCCGTGTGTATGTGTGTGTGCGCGCAGGGCAAGATGACCTTGTTATAAGCTGAGTGGGCTGTAGCGCTGGAGCATCATTAGTATGGGTTAGGTGAGGGTTAGAAGGTGTGTGTATGTGTGGAGGTGAGAGGGGGTGACACAGCGGGGGAGGGGTGGGTGGCGGGGGGGCAGTATAGAGGAGTGGAGGTATATGGGTCAGGTCGGGACATGCAAACACACATCACTCAGGTCATCCGTCACTTAGAAGGAGGTAGAGAGCAAATTTGGGGACACACACACTTTTATGCCTAAGCACACTTCCTCCTCTTCATCCTCCTCCTGCAATGGCCTCAAATGGCCCTTCGCAGGGAGGCGGGTCTGTCCAGCTACAACGAATTGATGCACTAAGCAGCCGCCGCTCTTTCTTTCACGTCTCCAAGCAAGTGCAGAGAAAACGGAGCGTCTTGAGTCATCACCAGTTTCTCAGGGGGAAGTGCTCCAGCATCCCAGACTGGAAATAGCGTGACCAAATTTTTAAACTGGGACACAGGACCTCCTGTGTGCTGACACATGTTCAGTCTCTAGGTGTTGATCCTTATTAAAGAGTTGTGCTGAAGTGGCTACCTTCAAGGAAACATGCTTGACACGACAAGACTGCATAATTAAACGAGCCCCAGTAACTCTGGTAAATTGGAGCACGTCTCTTCTGCAGCCCACCTACTTGTAAAACATGGCAATGTTGTGCTTTTAGCGTTTCCTATCCTCTCTTTGAGGATTTTCTGTGTGCTTTGTGCACTAGAAGAAGTTCATTTAGGATGTGGATTGTTTTCAAGTGAAAAGCGTTAAACTGTTATAGCAGAGTATCTGATAATTGCACTGATTTCATACTTCAAAATGCCTTATCTTCATATATGAACAAGAAAACCACGGCTTTTCTGAAATGTGGAGACCTGCACACGCACACCATAGTTGTAGTTATTGTGCACATGCATGGGAATACTACAACAACATTTTTTGAGTGGTTCTATAGGACAAGAAGGACAGCTTGAAGGGACTCGATTACCGATATTCGTACAGTTCTCTTCACGTGTGCTTGTGTGGTTGCAATACAAAGACATTACAACTAATTGCCCAGAGACGAAAACAACTGATTTTTTTTCAACATGTCGTCTGTTCTCATTTGCATATCGATCCATATGAAAATGCTGCTCTCAACTGCGCTACAAACAAAACTGGAAAAGACTACACCATTTTAAATCATTCTCATGTAAACAGGGCCAAAGTCTCGATAGGATTCAATCCTCCTTTCATCCATCTTTCCAGTCTGACTTAAGGTCACACCAGGGCACCTCGTTAAAAGCAGGGTATGCAATCAACAGGTCAACGGTCTATTAGACTGAGGAACTAAACATTCACAATTACATGGAATTTACACAAAAAGCTATTTTTTATTTATTGTTTTACTACACTGGAGTATTCAGGCAAAACCCACATATGTAGAGGAAGAAAACACACATGGAAAAGTTCCTGAAGCGACACGAGATCTTTTTGATCTGAGGTAACAGTGTAAACCTCAACACCTCAAAGCCTCTCAAAAACTCAAATACCGGCCAGGGTCTTTCTGTGTGGAGTTTGCACGTTCTCCCTGTGTGTGCACTGGTTTGCTCCGGTCTCCTCCGACAGTCCGAAAACATGCATGTGAAGTTAATTAGTGACCCTAAATCACCCTCGCCCATAGTTAACTGGGATTGGCTCCAGCGCCCCGCGACCCCCACACAGGATTAAGCTGTATAGAAGATGGATGGATGGGTTTGTAAAATGTCTGAAGGTGAGTTTGCGCTTGGCAGGTTCCACTCCTGCATTATTGCGGGTCTCTTCCGTTACCAAGTCGTAACGTTGGTTTGAAACATCCAAACAAATGCAACTCCATTAAAGTATAAACTTTGAACAAATCAAAGACATGCAAAGCAACCAGTCTCAGCTGGAAACAGGTATCTCACTTTCCTCTTTCCTGCCGCTGATTTTCATCAGTATGCACGCCAGAATAATAAACATTATTAACGCCTCGGGGCTCTGAAGAGATCTGTTTAGTTGTATCAGCATAAGTGTTATACCATGTGCACAAATTTGGATGAATCTGAAAACACTTTCTTAGCATCATCGTCTTTACTCGTGAAAGTGCTGGAATCCTGAAGTCTGAGCCTCACCTCTCCCTAACCCGTATTAACCCTGACCACTGACAAAACAATGGTGGATGACAGGGTGGTGTACGTGCTACAGAGACTTAATCTAATGTAATGTACGAAATGCAGATTGTTTCTGCTTCTATAACTTAAGTAAATTTCACTGTGGCAAAAAAAAGTGTCTTGTTTCGTATTGGACAATGTAAATGTCAGTAGAGACTGAAAACAGTCACTGTAATTGTTTCTGGAGTAGATTTTTATCAGAATTTCACTGATGATTTCCTGTTTTCCCTTTTTTTTTTGTCACTGGAGAAATCATACAGCCCAAGCCCGATGAATATGTATATATAGTTCAGGTAGTCTTAATGGACTTATAAGGAGATGACAAAACAAAAAACACATGAGAGGTTATGCTACTTGCTGTGTCTTCTCAAGACAATACAAATGTGATTATCCAGTGACATGAATTGGAAGCCCGTAAGAGTTTTGATGTTGTAATATATCATCGCGTTATCAGTTGTCTGCAGTGAAATCGGAACAGAATTCAAATTTATTGTCCCCAAGTGGCTCCTGCAGTCTTATTGCCGTCTTTATGGATTACAGAAACTGAATGAAGACCAAGGGAACAAAAACAACAGCATGACAATTCAGCCACTGGAAATCAAATGATGCCAGTAGAAACAATGGAAGGTAGTTGAAGTGAATCGAGCTGTAAGCAGGTCGCTCTGATGTCCTGCCAGGAGGAGGAGGAGGAGGAGGAGGAGGAGAAGGAGAAGAAGGAGAAGGAGGAGAAGGAGGAGAAGGAGGAGAAGGAGGAGAAGGACAAGGTGGACGCCATAGCTTGAGAATATTCTCTTTGTTTATTCCTTGCCAGGGGTCAACCAAGGCCCGGGGCTGAGGCTTATAGGAGGCAGTGAGGAACTCACACATGCTGAGTTGTGACACTCACACACGCCTGACCAGGGGTCAGCAGTGTCCTCCGTGTGTTTAACACACATGTGCACGCATGGGGGAGACTCCTTAAGGGAATGATGAAGACGCTCGTCTCCACACTGGCTGCTTAACACAGACCGCTGAAAATCACAGCCGGGAATGGGTCAGGATAGTAATGCGTCCCTAACCACAGCCGCCATACTTCGTCCCCACGATTAACATAATAAATCCATAAGGGTGTGAGGAGCCGTGAAGCCATTAGGATGGAAATGGCTTCAAACAATGGCCGTGGCACACGCGGCGGCCTTTTCCCAAAGAGCTGGCGCTGCCACGACCTGTCCAACATATTTTACAACCGCAATTACAATATAGAGAGCGGCCGCCTCTACGGCAGATGCTGCTTCCCACGTTAGAGGTTCCCCACGTAATTATCATGATGAACTTGGCAGGCTGGGGTAATAAATATCACCGAAGGCGCGCGCACACACATGCACTTGCACGAGACTGAAAGGAACACACATCAGACTGTAAGTGGATGATCGGGCGGGGAGGAAACACACACATACACACACACACACACAAGCTGGTGAGGTAAGGACAAGCAGATTCGGAGTATGTACACACTCAGCTCAGATTGGTTTCAGTTCTCAGGCTATGTTTTAACGATCTGAAGAGAGGCACATTCAGGAGGTCTGTCCTGATCTAACTTTTCAGGATTGAATGAAGGAGTTAATCTTAATACACTCAAAGGCATTTAAGATCTTAAAAGCAACTTTGATTGAACTTCTTCACCTGTCATTTGCCCTATGAGGCAACCAGTCCAGGATGTAACCTGCCTTCATCCACAGTCTGCTGGGATCAGCTTCAGCACTAGTCACCCTGAATTCGACAAAGTGGCGAAGAACATAAATGGATAGACAGCTCTCAACTATGTTTGTACTCCTAGTTGAATTTCTTTGCTCAGTCTTAATGATCCTCTCCTCTGATTTTCTGAGCATTGCACATATTTGTAAACCACAGAAAACATCCACTGGCCTTTTTTCTGCACGGACAATGCATTTTCGTGTTGAGTGAGTCCACAAGTCAATATCATTTGCAATGTGATAAAAACCAGTGGTTCACAGACAATCTTGTGATTGGAGATAGTTCTCAAATTGGAATGTCCATCTCACCAAATTTAAGCTGTTACCTTTTAGCTATTCAATAACCAATAGAAAGAAGTAAAGAAGTAGTAAAGATTGACTGTAGTGCTTAATTTTAATGTCTCATAGCATGAACACAAATATTCTTAAGTATTGTACGGTCTGCTCACATATAAATTGATGTTGAATCAAGTTTTTTAGATGCAAATTACACAATTTAGAAGAAAATAACATTTCGATAAGCTGTAAGGCATGCAATGTTGCAAAGCATTCAAATTTTAGCTCTGCAGAGGAAACCTACGCCAAAAATGTGTGTTTGTGAAGCAAGTAAATTAAGGAAAACAATTTGGTTGAACCAAAAGGGAAAATTTTCTGAATCGGTATTCCAAAGCATTATCAGTGTGGACTGGAACGTCTGCCATTTTTACAGTGCATATACCTCGTTTAGAAGCAAACAAAATAAAAATTACACATTTATACAATTAATCATGAGTGAGGTGAACATGAAATTTATATTACTTTTTACAATAAGAAGTGTGTCCAGACTTTATTGGCTCTGAATGTTTATTCAATTCTAAAAAGTTTTTTTTCTATCAATTTGTTCTTTTTTGCAGTTAACATTAGCAATTGTTAAGTTTCATGTTATTGCTACATTGTTATTATATCATTATTACATTCATATTTTACATTTTCTCCTATTATTTTATCAACTAATCACGTTGGTATTTGACTCTAACTTGAAAAGCCAATATTCTTTACACCTGACGAATTTCTGGCGGTGTTTAACTAGTATCCCAAAATGTTCTGGCTTTATCCGTTAGTCTGCTAAATATCATCAAAAGCTGTCATTCAATTTTGGAGTCATTATGTTAACAGACAACCTAACTAACCAATGTCTAAAGTAAATAATACACCTTTGAATGAGCCTACTTGAATCGAACATGACTACTCAGGTATATGTTATGGAGCCACTTGGTGCTACCTTGCAGGAGGTATAAGGGAGGTTTTTTTTTTTATTTGTTTAATGAATGCTTGTCATGATGAAGCCAGCACAGAAAAAAGCGAAAGCTCCAGCCAACACTATAGTAAAATATAACAACAAATACAAGGTGTGTTTTTCAAAACGCGTATAGGTAGTGACTACATTTGAGAGAAACAATGAAAGAAGAAGAAAGAATGTTTTCTTCAAGTACAACCTCTGATAAACCACTTCATTAAACTGCAAAAAGCCCTCAAGATATTTGGCCTACTCGTGCATCTTGTTTGTAGACCACTGGCCAACTCAAACCCCATGTGTGTGTTTCTAGTGCTCAGCCCTGCTTGTCCTCATCTAAATTTGGAAATGTATTTCTAATAGATCCAAACGGTTTTCAACAGCACAGATTCTCTGCAGATTCTTGTCTTGTGTGAAATCCATTCTACTCCAGCTTGTACTGTAGGAATCTATTGCCATATGCAACACAGACGCACACATTGCGCAATTCAAGAGTCATTGTCTCATTTAGCGCCAATTAATAATCCTACAACCACATTTAACATGCAAACACTCGAAGACAAATTAGGACACACTGTGTTTCTCCTAGCCTTCGGAGAAGCACGAGGAGAGTAATGGCCCCCAGAATGGCAAATGAGGCGCCTCTTGACATTTTTATATGACAGTAAATCACCGTTTGTATGAGCCAAATTCACAGTGGGCTTGCAGATTACCAGAGAGCGTGTGAATGTGTTGACATGCACCCCAACAAAGTCATCGCCACAGTTACAACATAGTGTAGATGCTTTCTGTGTTCAAAGACCTGCGTATCAACCTGGAATTGACTCTGTCCGTAGCTCGGCTGCCGTACATCCAGGACATGCTGTGTACAGCTAGCAGGAAGATGGGTTGGGATGTTTCCCAGATTCAGATTAAGTCCTGAACTCTGAAATTACAGGCTGCGGATGTTCTCTATTGAGGCTTTACAGTTGAGGATTAATCTGTAGTCTGGCAAGTCAACCATCAAAATCCAGTTATCCACTACAGGCAGAAAGCAGAGCAAAGAAGAGAAGACGGACCGGCTGCAGGAAGGAAAGAGAGAAACCAGAAAGACACAGATTTGAAAAAAGAAGGCCTTTGGAGGAACTCACCTGGTCTTTTTTCCATTTTTCTCCCTCGACTGCCACATAGTCGAACCTTTGATATTAATATTAGGATTTGCTTCTGGCAGAGCGACTTGTTGCTCTTCGGGCAGGGCTTGCGCTTGCTGGCGATCTGCCGGTTTGCTTGAGGGTCCTTGACCTCCCTGCGCTGGCGAATTAGGGAGCTGGCAAGGGCGGCCATCTTCCCAGAGCTGACCCTGCAGCCGCCTCACCAGCCTCTGGTGGCTCGGTGGCGCCCAGGTGTCGGGGGGTACCGTGGGCCACCCCCCTGCCCGCTCACCCAGGGCGACGGAGCACCGCTGAGGGGAGGGGTACAGAGCGGAGGAGGGGGGCTTCCAAGGATGGACCGAAGCAAAGGGTGTGGGAGAAGGGCAGGACGAGAGGGAGAGGAGGAGCAGACGATGGTAGAAAAGAAAGGTGGATCCTTTAAAAGCCCACCTGAATGTGACAGCTACAGCTTGGTGATGTTTGGCTACGTGACTGTTGGCTTTTAAATGTCCTTCTGATTTTCCCCTTCAGGTTGAGAGTCAGGTGCAGCCCCGATATGTCATCGATCCTTCACTGGGACAAGTCATGCTGTCATGCACCCAGATTCCGAGCTCTTTAAGCCAGCGTCCCCCTGAGTTCTCCGTCCCACTCTGAGAGTACTCCCAGCTCCGGTGAAGTTCAACTCAACCCCGTCCGGTAGGGAACTGAGCCCTTCGCTGCATTGTGAAAGCAGACCCGATACAAATATCACATTTAGCTCTCTTAACTTGCTTAGTCCTGCAGATCAAGCTCCAATCCAGAGAGATAGAAATTCTCCAAATGTCAACTGTCCAAAATCAAAAGCACTGTCGGGTCATTCCTTTCTGCCCATCACCTGTGAAATCTTTCCATCTGAGCAAGAGAAGTAGAAGAAGTAGGGACTGTCCGACCTGAGGTATCAGCTCCGCGAGCTGATGAAAGGATGCGGACGCTGCTGGACAGAGTGTGGCTTGCTTCCCCGCTGTCTTTCAGCCTCTCCTGGCATCAGCCTTGCATTTGCTTGCACCCTGAGAGAAGAAGGGGAGAAACACAGAGGCTTGATAAATCCGGCATTTCCCAGAGATAGAGGTGACATTCATGAACGAGAGAGCATGGGGATAGACAGCAGCAGAGAGAGAGAGAGAGAGAGAGAGAGGGAGAGAGAGAGAGAGAGAGAGAGAGAGTGAGAGAGAGTCTATCTATCCCCCCTATTGGATCGGGCTCTCCAACTCTCGCAGCTACGCGCTAAACCACAGCAGAGCGCAGCTCTGTGTCCTTCAGACACACATGCCACCTCGCAGTAGGGGGAACAAGGGATGAATGAATGGAGGGAGACAGAAAATAGGAAGGGAGGGAGGGAGGGGAGAAAGAGATGGGGTTGAAGGGGGAGAGGGAGAGAGGGGATGGTGGGGTGCCAGGTAGCAGTGCCTTACGGCGGGTGCCGTGATGCCGGCGCTCATTGCGAGAGTCTCCGTTGGAGGGTTACGAGGGTCCAGTCTGGTTCTGTTGACTCCAGTGTGTGTGTGTGTGTGGGTGTGTGTGAGAGAGACAGAGAGAGAGAGAGAGAGAGAGAGAGAGAGAGAGAGAGAGAGAGAGAGCGAGAGAGGGAGAGAGAGAGACAAAGTATGAGTCTCCAGAATAAAGCACCTCTCGGGCTCAGCGCACACGTGTGAAGGAGTGCATGCATGTGTCTGACAGAGCGACACAGTGGGAAGGTGTACGGGTGTGAGGGTGTGTGTGACAGAGACAGCACGTAAGTGTATGCATGTGTGTGTGTGTGTGTGTGTGTGTGTGTGTGTGTGTGTGTGTGTGTGTGTGTGTGTGTGTGTGTGTGTGAGACTCCCTCTCCCTCTTGTCCCTGTTCACAGTGCATTACTGAGTGAGCGCTGGCAGCGTGCTTCACACACCGCTCTCTCTTTTTCTCGCTCTCAAATCTATTTCCCTAAACCCTCCCCCTTTGCTCCTCTTCCTCCCTCCCTTTTCTCCTCCCTCTCCGTCACTCAGATCCCTCCTTCCACATCTGAAATTCAATGCCCCCT
This sequence comes from Lipophrys pholis, assembly GCF_963383615.2. NCBI lineage: Eukaryota > Metazoa > Chordata > Actinopteri > Blenniiformes > Blenniidae > Lipophrys > Lipophrys pholis. Next base: position 21,121,016 of record NC_137646.1, read on the forward strand.
CCTCCTCCCCCCCGTGTCTGTACACCTATCACCTCTCCGGTATCGCGCCGGGTCAGGCATCGCCGGGACCGGCAGCGTGTCGATGATGGGGCGCTCCCTCCCTCCCTCCCTCCCCCCTTTTCTCTCCCCTACCACCTCTGAAGTGATGTTGGCTTAAAGAGACAAACTCAGAGAGGTTGTCAGTGCTACGTTCTCAACTATGACAAGGACGTATAGATGCCGTGACACAGCCTGAGTCAGTCGGGATTGAACGTCACTGCATCACCCATACATGAGTCACACACACTACAGGCTCCTTCACATGGTGTAAAGTCTTAGGGAGCCAAACAGAAGTAGTCACTTTATAAACAAAGGCATCTGCACCCGGACTTCAGTTGAATAATCTCCGTTGTACAGTAAAATCTGAGCAGGAGCCACTACAGGAAACTGTGATGAATGTTTTCAGTTGGAAGGTCACTCGTTCAATCATAATAGAGAGACGCAAACGAACACTGACTTCCTTAAGTGAGCAATCAATAGAATAGTTTCTGTCTTTCTAATATTTAAAATTTGGCGAGAAAGGTCAGTCAGTGGTTGCCAAAGCACGAGATACAGACTTATCTCTTACGTCTTTGCCCGACAAGTCAAATAAAATTTAGTTTTGTACCATTATAGAGGAAATAAACTAGAAATATTACATTCAAGAGATTGTTACAATCTGACAATCAACAAGTGAATTATTCAATGCATTATTTGGGGATTTTACTTATTCATGTGTCTGTTCTGGTCTTCCATACATGAGATAGTAAAATGGGGCAAAGGTATGTGAGCTCCTTAAATGAGTGCCGTCCCTATCAGTGTGTGAGTGGCTGAATGTCACTGATCATGTCAAAAAAACAGTGTTTTTTCATGTGACCTTCTTAACTGCATTGAAATTTCAACAAACAATGGTACAATATTGCAGTAATGTACATTTTTATAAAAGGTCAGTCATATTCCATAGACAGTAAAAGTCTTCTTATCTCAGGAACAAAGATTCATGAGAAAAAGTGCGTTAACTACCAACGTCCATTTGCAGCCCAGACTGATAACCAATTAGCTGCTCAGGTGAAGCGCATTAAACAGCATATAAATGTACCTGGAAATGTCACTTGGGCCCATTTAGACAAGCTTTCTCTTTAGTCATCCTGCAAACAACAGCAAACAGCTCAGTGGCTGCTCATGTAAAATAGTGTATAACATATTTGTTTACTACCTCAATTGTTGTGAGGAATTGTTTGTCTATACATCAAACCATGGCCCGCCCCAATTCAAAGGAAAGGGGGCAATTTTCTGTTGTAGGATTCTGTTCAAACATATAAAACATTTTACAACACAGGTGCCTTTCCAAGTGCGCAAAAGGATGAATAATTGGGATTCCGGTTGGATTTTAAGCCGTGTCTCGCTGTGAATGTGTATCTTGCATCAGTGAGTTTCTTCCTCTGCACATTCCCAGATGTCAGCGGTTAACTTGAGCTTTAGGTCCACCGCTACGGTCCACTCCGACACCCCTGTATATGTGATGGATCACCGGTGAATTTTGTAAAGGCATTGATAGTCACTGTGGAACAGGGCAAACCCTTTTATTTTCACTCTATGGGGAAAGATACAGTTTTGGTTTCAAATTTAACATTTCAAATATTGAAATCATCAGAGCCGCCATCAAATAATGGTAAATCAACAGTCACAATGCGAGAAGAAAAGTTCTTGTAATGGGAGAAATACCCAAGGAACTGAGTGCCATGAATTACGACTACCATTTAACACCTGACGGTGTGATCCCATATATAATAGTACCTTTCAATAAAACTATAAGTACTCCCAATTATATGATCTATATCCAAAACAGGTAAAAATATAATTGCACCTGTCTCACATCGGCATGTGATTGGACAGTGGTGAGCCAGTCAGCACTATTAACTCGTAGAATGTTGAGGGTTTGATTTTGGGAAAGGGATTTCTTCCAGGTTTGCGCGAGTTTCCAGCTCCAACACATGCATTCAAAGTTCTTTAGTGACATTGCTCAAGTTGGAGATGAATAGACAAACTACATCTGGAAATCTGACTGAAGAAAACGTGTCAGCTTCAACGATTGTAGTTGTTCTGTTGTTTCAATGAGATGATGATGTCAAAGCAAAGCAGTCTTTTGAGGTCTTTCAAAGGAAATTATTACAACAAGGGACACCAGCATCAGATTTAGCCTGCAGTTTAATCTTCAGAGAGTGCTGGTATTGCTTCTGACTTCAGCTGACTTCTCCAAACCTTCTCTGCTGGCCCACGTTCAAACTCCGATCAGCGAGGGTGAATTTATTAATGCCCAGCCTGAACGAGCTGGCAGCACGGCGTCGCTCTGTGGCCAGAGATGGAGCGATAACGCTACGCCAGTGAGTCACATCAAACCTAGACAATCGTCTTACCTTCATCCATCCATCCATCCATCCATCCATCCATCCATCCATCCATCCATCCATCCATCCATCCATCCATCCATCCATCCATCCATCCATCCATCCATCCATCCATCCATCCATCCATCCATCCATGATGTTCTTTCCCCATACACTTCCTGACTGAAGCGGCAGTTGAGTTAAACTGTTCCAAACAGCCGCCATCATCCACTCGATTGACTGTTTAATTGCGTATATGTGTTGAGTGCAGGTCGCCGTTGAGCCGAGCATACCTGATCGTTAACTTCGGTGATGTGCAGTGAGGCCCTTCAGGCTGTTCTTTCTCGCCATCCTTCCACTCCGATAATCTTTTTTTTTTTTTTACTAAGCTAGAGGACAGGCTGCTTGATGCAACCTTCAAATAAACAATCGTGTGGGTTAGAGATGAAACAATATAAAGTTAGATCCAGAAGAGATTGAAAAGTGTCCCTCTGACCAATCCAGTCGACAATATTAGATGTTGGGTTGAATTACCCAACGGTACGTATGAATAGTTAGAGATGATGCTCAAAACTTAAACTCACAGAGTCAAACTCATTTTACTTCAGGGTCCACAACAGACAAATTGATTTAAACTTTGATGGGCTGGATGATTAAACTAAATATCCTAGATTTTGGACAAAGGTTACAAGTACACAGTAATTTGTAAACAGCAGTTACTTCTTTTGAAAAGTTAATATTCTCTTTGTAATTCTTTCCCTTTGCAAGGTCATCTGGCGGGTTTTAGCCGTGGGTCATGTGTTTGACACCGCCGACTTAAACAATTAACTGTTAACTGCAAATTACACAAGGATCTGCTCCAAAAAGAGAAGTAAAAGTGACATTATTTTCCCATTTTTTGCGTGCTGAAAATTCTCCCTGAAATAATGTAAACCGTTTATGTCTTTTTAGTATAGATTAACTTCAAGCCAGACGGTATTCATTTCTACACGGTGAATTTCAACAGGGAGATTTTAACTAAACCCTGCTCCAACTGATCAACTGATTTACATCAGTGGAGACAGGACATCGCTGCTGATTATCTAAAAGAACAATAACAATAAAAAAAAAATGAACAAAGCAGGAAGAAAAAAAAACCACGGGAACAAAATAAGCCTGGCTAATGAAAACTAAACATTGATTTGTCTGGACTGAATCAATGGTAATCAAAACATCTGAAGTCAGTTTTGGGAGTAATAAGTTAACGCCAAATACGATTAGCGACGTTTGGTGACGGGGGTTTCCAGAGATAACGTCTCTCCTCAGCATGTGGTCCCCCGAGAAGGTAAATGTGAAAGGATAGTGGGATTCTGTGATTTGTAGGCAGACCTATCGCTGCTCTCTCTTTCTCTGTTTCTGCTGGCATTGTAGGGAACGAGGAAGAGAAAACCCTGCAGGATTTCCCCGGACACGCACACACACACACACACACACAGACACACACACACACACACACACACACACACACACACACACACACACACACACACACACACACACACACACACACACACACACACACACACGCACACCCCGCCATATTGCAGTTTCCTGAGCTGTTAAATAATTATCTCTCTTTCTCCCCGTGTCCTTCCCGCTCACTGCGCCATGGTCGTCTTTCCCCACCTATGCTTCCCCAAGGACGTCCCTCAGCCCTATAAAACCACCTACCCAGAACTTTATTCACAACCCATTGAAAGGAAAAAAAAAAAAGAAATTCTAAAATAATTTATAAACTCAATAGCTCTTTATATTTTTGCTGACTCGCCGAAAACTACAAATCAAAAATTAGCTTTTTGTGGTTGGAAAATTGTTATTAAAACTGAGCAAATATTCTCTATTTACTCAGACGCTGTGTAAAGTTTTGCGATTAGATAGCTCGCTCTGCATGTTTACAACTAATAATAATGCCATAAGTCATACGAAACAGTTTTTTGAAATCAGTGCCTGTATTTGCCATGGAGTGCTGAACCCCCACCGGCACAAAATTAAGTGTGACATTGAAGTCATTGAACATATTGGAGTCTTACAGCCAGATAATTCTGAAAAGATGCAACACGGGAGATGGTCTGTCACAACGTCAAAACTGCAAAACCTGAGAAGGAGTACAACACATAAAAAGGTCGACTGATAAAATCTGTGGGGAGACACCTGAGGGAAACAGCAGCCCCTCTGATAAATTAGACCGAACTAATACAATTACTTTACCACAGTGAGCAGTAAGTGATAGCTTGAGATCACTTCCATTATACATCAGTTTGTGCACAATGACCTGCTGTTGTTTTAAGGACTTACCCTGGACACTACCTTGAAGTCATTCGGTCCATGGGACTATCGGGGAGGATTTGTACTTTCTGAACATTGCTGTGGTGGTACACCGTGGCCCAGCATCCTCTAAAAGCAAACTGCTCAGGACGCATCCTTGAAATTAAGTGGATGATGGAAACCGTTTGGTGTGTGTGTGTGTGTGTGCGTGTGTGTGTGTGTGTGTGTGGGGGGGGGGGGGGGGGGGGGTTATAAAGATGCAGATGCTGGTGGATCGGAATGAAGACATCATTGGGCGCAAACTGGCCAAGGCACGGCAGGGCGAGTGCCAGGAGGGAGAAGGGAACTGCCAAGGAGACAAACAAAATATCCGGCCAAGACACAGAGCAACCGAATCAGAGGGACAATGAAGTAAAGAGGGATGGGAAGGGCGAAAGGAAGAAAACATGCCCTGAATCTATTTGTACATCTGTGTGTGTGTGTGTGTGTGTGTGTGTGTGTGTGTGTGTGTGTGTGTGTGTGTGTGTGTGTGTGTGTGTGTGTGTGTGTGTGTGTGTGTGTGTGTGTGTGTGTGTGTGTGTGTGTGTGTGTGTACTTGGTTAGAGACATTTCATGGAGTCTCAAGCTTCAATATTCTTTCACAACATTAAAACAAAATGCCATTTATCTTTAATCACATTGTAACAGCTATTATCGAGTCATCTAATGTCAGCGCTTAAGGTTTCCATGGTAACAATGATTATCTGCAACATGTGATCTCACTGGATCAGTGTGTTGATTCTCATCACCTGAGAGAAAATTCAAACTGTCAATGTGTAACACCACCGTTTGATATGAAGTTAATCGGAGGCCCACCTCCTCTCTGTTGCTCATCCTTGCCTCCGTTATCGTCCTCGTATGTTTCATCATGACGCATAAAACGTTGGGGAGTGAACATAAAGCATGAATGGGGCTGTTTTGTGTTGTTTTCCCTGAAACAGATGGAGGGCCTGTAGTTAAAAAGAAAAAAGAAAGACGATCCTGCAGTGTTTGCATGACTGATCACACGGTTGGTTGTTTCGCTTTGGGCCGCTCACTGATATTCTGCTTTCACTGATGCAGGGAGGGGCTACGAAATGCCATGGGAGCAATGGAGAGGGGGGGGGGGTTAGGAAAAAAAAAACAACCTATATTTAATGAAAATAATTGTAAACACTCAAAGCAAATTTATCCCAAGTTTACCAGCAATAGTGGAGGGATTTGCATGATCACATCTGAATATTCAACACGGAAAGGAAACATGATTCAGCGGCTTATTAAATGAAACGACTTTTGTTCGTCAGCTAGAGATCCAGCCAAGTTAGACTGCCAGTACTACTTTTAAGTTAATACGATTTATTACTCCGAGTTCAAATGTTGTCTACGCAAGTGGAGGTTTTTGTTTTACAAGTGCCATAAATAAGAGGGTAGTAGGGTGCAACATCTACTTTATTCTGATGGCGAACTGTAATAAACAGAAGACTTAGTGTAAAGAGGGTTCAGCCCCATGGCAGAATGAAGCGGAGGATAGGAAAGGGACTGGAAAAGTGTGTTTGCGTCTCGTCTTGAGCCAATCTTTAAAAAAAACATAGGTGAATAAAGTTTAGTGCGCGTACTAAACATAGACACTCAAACTTTTTTTTTTTTTTTTAATCAACCAAGTACTCAAAGTTTGACTTTTGCTCCTTTATGGAGGAGATCGTTTTCCAATCTCGGCCTGTTGAAGCATCCTTGAGCAAGATATCTAATCCTAAATTGTTCCTTAAGTGTGAGCAGCAGCCACCTTTGGTATGTGTGTGTGTGTGTGTGTGTGTGTGTGTGTGTGTGTGTGTGTGTGTGTGTGTGTGTGTGTGTGTGTGTGTGTGTGTGTGTGTGTGTGTGTGTGTGTGTGTGTGTGTGTGTGTGTGTGTGTGTGTGTGTGTTTGCTTGAATATGTGAGTGAAAAATGACTGACCGAGTAAAGTGCTGAAATTGTAAAATACAGTGTGCTATATAAGTAAAGTCCATTTTCCATTTTCCAAATCCAACTGAAGTAAGATCATGCTGTAATATATTTAATCTCATTTAAAGTTGGTGGTAGAAAGCATCTCCGTAGTCTCAATAATATGAAACTATACTTTCAATACACTATTGTGTTTGATGGAGACATTTAGCTGTAAAGGCAGTGACTGTTGGTTTAGGACAAAAAATACAAGCAGTGAAGTGATTGGGGCTAATATGAAACTCCATTATATCGCACATATGAAGAGATAGTTAAAACAGTCAGTGGCAGTAAATCTGACCTACTACTTTAACATAGAAGATAAAAAAAGGCTTTTGGAACAATAGAAACGAATCCTCGTGGTTACTAGCTCATGCTTCATATATATTATCCATGCATGGTTATCTGTAATCCTTCCTTTCTGCGTTTCTGCATGCGTGCAGAGAGGAGGGGGACAGGAAATCTGCTTGGATCAGAGAGAGAACAGGTGCAAAAGGCAAAAATATAGTCAGTATGCGGAGAGCAGGAAGCCCGGGGCTAACTCAATAAAGATGAGGGAAAGCAACAAAAGAATTTGGGGACGGAAAATAAGAAAAAAGGATTGGAAAGGCACTACAATGAAGAAGCAAGCACTCTTTATCTCTTTCAAGCATCTGTGCAGAGAAATGACAGGTAAAGCTGCACGACGTAGAGCTCTGGATTTGTCATCTCGACATCAGCAATTGGATGGAAGGAGCTGAGGGCACTAATGCATTATGACTTCATATTTCAACCTACATCCTGCCCCGACTTCGGTGTCACAGATAAATATACCCAATAAAGACGGAGAACGCGCGCGGCACATTCATAAAACCACAAATCGAGCCGCCGCAAGAGGTTGGAAAGTGAATGTTTGTCATTTGCCCGTCACTTGCTCCGTGTGCTCGGCCGCGCTGCATCCGTGCGTTAACCCTACGCTCACCTCTAAATCTCTAGACACGGCTGCAGATTAGATGCTGGTAAATTATTGCTCAGCAGTGCCGCGCTGTCTCACGTAATGCAATAACACGCGGCCCCTTTGTGTCAGTCAGCGTCTATTATGTGGCATCAGCCTCGGATAAATTGACCTCAAATTGGGATTTATATGGGAGCTTTCCTTCTGTAGGGGGCTTTAATGAACAACACACTGCAGGTATGTGCCACTGGGTACTCCCCGGATCTTGCAAAATACATTTCTGAGGGGCTGCAGGTGTGATAGGACCAGGATGCTAAAGCGTGTCGGATTTTAATGCTTCGGTTCTACAAACTTGATTATGTCATCAACAGCATTTCAAGTTGTATTGACCTCATTCGATCAGGACGGCAAAAACTACCTCAACAAACTTTTAATGATTTCTTTAGTTCCAGTTACAAGTATCAAAAGTGGCTTTTGGTGTCACTAAAGCACACATGGAATCTAATAACATTGTGTGCTCACAAATGCTTAGTTTGAGTTAAATCTCTCGGTGTTTCCTTTCCATTGCCTGGCATGGTAGAAATCCTCCACATACAGCACTTTGTGTCTCCGGTGCCTCGGCGGAAGAACACACGATTAAGAACACAGAGCTCCAAGATACCTGAAGAATCAGACCAATTAAAGGAGGAGCCCAACAGATCTTTACAACAAACCTCCTTTTATTCCTAAATGAAAGTGAGGCAGTTCAGAAGGCTCTCTGGCAATCTCTGAAACAATACAGAGATCAAGAGACATCCCTCTCCTCTCATCTACAGTGTGTGTGTGTGTGTGTGTGTGTGTGTGTGTGTGTGTGTGTGTGTGTGTGTGTGTGTGTGTGTGTGTGTGTGTGTGTGTGTGTGTGTGTGTGTGTGTGTGTGTGGATGGGTACTTACCACTGTAGTAGGGACCTAAATGTGTTCACTTGCTTATATTCTGGGGACAAAAATCAAGTACTCAGAAGAAAAATCTTATTTATGGGTGATTAGGAAATAAGGACATTTTTAATTTTAAGGGAAGGTTTAGGACTGAGCAAGTGGGGAAATGAATATACGTCAATTTCATTAAGTATATGGCCGCATGAGAGTGTGTTTGTTGTACTCGTGTAGGTCGGTTCCTACGTTTCAGAGATGGCTGGCTCAGCCGACATCATGTCGACCGAGTGTTGGAGCTCATTACAATTTACATGCAATTAAGTGTGAAGACGGGGTTTCAGGGCTGAGGTTACACTAAGGTTACTGTTAAGGTTTGAGTATGGGCCAGCAAATTGCATAATGTCCAATTAATGGAAACGTGTGTGTGTGTGTGTGTGTGTGTGTGTGTGTGTGTGTGTGTGTGTGTGTGTGTGTGTGTGTGTGTGTGTGTGTGTGTGTGTGTGTGTGTGTGTGTGTGTGTGTGTTTTATCAATGCCTGAGTAATAAATCTTGAGGAAATAGGGAAAGTCAATAGGAAGCTGTGTGTCTGTGTGCGCTGGTTGTCGTCCGTTTAGGTTTTAAAACCTGAGAGTTTGCTGCACTTGTTGGGTCCAAACCAAAGATTGGACCTTGAAACTTAACTGTTTTTACGTGTAAAGATGTTTGAGGGTTGACGGGAATGCTGTAGAGTTCTGATTAATAGATCTGCAGGGAATGAATGTAAGTCAATACAAGGGTGTGCATAATAAGTATGTACTTGTTTTAGGGTGTAGCGCTTATACGAATGTTAAGATGTGGTTTTGGAGTTGAAGTGTGGACAGGATACAGGTTTGGGGAATAACATAATGTCCCACACAAACTGAGCAAACATGTCTGTGCATGTCTCTGCTCCCCAGCATGTTCCGGGTCCATTAGCGTGAGGTTCCTCCATCACTGTAACCGGAGCAAACACCGTCTCTTTGTATGTCTCGTCCGCAGAAACAACTCTGAATATTCATGTGTGCACGGACACAGAGGAGTGCAGATCGATAAGCAGAGGTTAAAACCGGCACGGCTCATTGGAGTTTCATCGAGGAGACAGGATGCGACAGGGCAGGAAAACATCAGGCGGCAGAGATTTGAAATAAATATGAAAGAGAGGCAAGGAGACGCTGACATTATGTCCTGAGACAGAAATATGCTGATGAGGGGAGGAAGACATGAGAGGAAATGAAAGGAGATGAAAAAAAAAAAAAAAAAAAAAAAAGACGAGGAGGGGGAAGCTGACAAGGGACGGAGAATTAGAGCCACTCAAACCGACAGACTAGAGGAGAGGAAGAGAAGCCGAGCAGCTCTAAATACTTAAAGAGCCACAGCGGGCTGGGAGAAGACAGCGAGTCGGGGGGGGGGGGGGGGTTGACCCGTCGTGTTGTGGAGATACAACACGCAGTGGAGCAGAGCGGACAATCTCTCTGCAGCACGGGACTCAGCTCTGAGGCCCTCGCCTTTCCGTTCTACTCATTAGAAGTTTTTTTTCACCTCCTTTTAGAGGCGCAGAAGAAGTGGCCCGTGCACTACATGGATAGTAAAACTTTATGTTTCAATGCCGTTTCAGGGCAACGCCGTGCGTATGCGTCCGTGGAAAACGGCTTTATTCTGTAGGTTTAATTACAGCTTTTGATAGCTTTTCTTGGGTTGATGGAGGAATGTGATGCTCTGTTCGGCGATGTCGTTTATAACCACAACATTATGTGACATGTTTTTGTATGAATGAGGCTTGGGTAGATAGACGTAGGAGTTTGGTTGACGAACATGCTTCCACAACGTTGTCCAGTCTAGTTTTGGAGGTTTAGCGCCCCTCAAAACCTCACCAAACACACAAATATGTGTTTCAAACACGTTTTACCATCGGCTTTTTTTAAATTCAATGAAGGAGATCGCATTTGGATGTTCCGGTGAAGAAAAAGGTCTGCCGCGTCTGTTTAGTGTTCAGAGGTCGTCACTAACCTACTCAGCCTTTCAGGTTGGAGGTGACGGCAGCTGACAGTGAATGAATGCAAGGTACACCGACGGCCAACTTGGAATCCCCGTGTAATTTCAAACACCTTTGGAATATGTTAGGAAAGCAGGAATACCTGGAGAAAACCCAAGCAAGCAGATGAAGAACATGCAAACTTCTCTCAAGGTAAAGGTATGAATGATCAATGCTAGAATAGCATGTGAGCTTACCATTCAATACAACTTTTCTCTAATAATCCGTTTATTATACTTGTACTAATATTACTGTATAAACACAAAGGAAGACTACAAAATTAAACCCCCCGCTTGAATGAAATTGCTATTTCTTTTAAATAGAAGGAAAACTATCAGTTTTTAGTATTTGAAATCCAAATAATAATCCCTACGAAGTGCTCGGACCCTGATAAATCATATTTAGGAATCAGTGGACTGACATTATCTATCTGACCTATTTGGGTCACAGGAGTCCAGTCCATAATGCAACAGCTCTAGGGGAAGTTTTTCAGACATTTCACGGTATTTTGGATCAGAAGGTTTCATTAAATTGTCTGATATAGATATTGCAGTCATTTTATGGAGTAATTGTTGTTCCATCACTCATACTCTGCAACACAATAAAGAAAATCTTTAAAGTTTAAATTGAAGGCTTATTATGATTCTATTTTACCAGTCCGACTCACTCTCGATGAAATATGGCCATATGTGGCCCCTGAACTAAAATGTGTTTGACACCCCGAGTTTACTTCATATCACGGGTTTGTCTTTTTTGTGTGTGTATAACTTCCCCTGCAAGCTGTCCCCCCATACAAGACAATGTCCCTTTTTGGTCAATAATGGTCTCATGTCTCACCAAATGTGTCTTGAAATAACCAATTGAAGATACATTCACCTTATCAGCTTTCTCCAGCATCAAGAAAACAAATGACATCATTAAAAAAAAAAAAGGTAAACTGAGATGACATGAGATTTTAGTTATTTCTATTTTTTTTTACTTTGTAAATCTAAAACGACGTTCTCTCTAGACTCTAGTGCCGCGGGTCCAGGTAGCTCAGCCGACGCTGACCTGGTCTCTGTTAAGTTGTAAACCTTCGTATTAGTGTTCAGGGGGAGTTTCTCAAGGACGGCCCAGAAGCACTTTAATGTGAGGAAAGAGGCCGTTTGTTTCCTCGCTCAGTCTTCAGACACTGGCCTGCATGCGGGTGCCAAGAATATTATCTTTTCCAGACACTGACCGAGTCTTCCAAGTTCAGAGCAATTTCCACTTTACAACACACCGTATAACTGTTAGACAACATAAGGGGGACATATAGTATAGGATCACACCATTTCGAATGGTCTTTATGGCCGGAGATTACAGGTTTGAATCTCTCCTTTCGCCACGCAAGAACCACGTACTTCAAGGCAAAATGAATCAAGAAATGCAAACCTCTATATTAAGACGCTTTTTACATCCTTGATTTTTCATAAGAAGTCACGAGCAAGATCAATAAGAAACCACTTCCTGCAGTCAAGTTCAAAAAAGACAATCCAGTAAAGTGTTGCATTTTTCATCCAAAGTATTCTCTTTGAAAAGTTATAAAACTGATTTGGAATCAAATGAACCTCTAATATTGACGTGATCTTGTTTTAATTGCCATTAAAAGATCGTAACGTGTAATTAACAGTCCGAACAGTAATTAAAAAAAAAAAAGGAAAAAAAGAAAAGTGCCATAAAAGAGAGAGAAATTATGGTACGCACACTGGGGAAATCCAGCCGAGGCACAGTTACAGGCTGTGCTCTCACTTTTAGTGACAGGCAGCTTGGTGAGAGAGCAAACACACACACACACACACACACACACAAACACACAAACACACAAACACACGCACGCACATCCAGACACCGTAAGATCTAATTAAAACCGCTGTAGCAATTGTTCACAGAGGAGCTCCCATCAAAGCCTGGTTCACTGGTGATATATTAACCACAGCTACTAAAAGCGAAACCGATATATATATATATATAAAAATAAATACTTGGATTTTTTTGGGGGGGGAAATGAAGCAAGTATAAATGCAACAGATCACATTGAATCAAGTTCTGAGCGTGTCTTTATTAAAGATTCTTAATTCCCACGCTGAAAAGCCTGTGCCTGTCTTTGTCACTGGGAGGTGTCGTGTGACCTCTGGACTGGCGGCGTACTTGAAAGAGTGCAGAAGACGACTCTGGAGGGGGCGAAAAAACCCGACGAGCGGCACGTCGGCCAGAGAGCCACTACAGTTGTATAATAAGCAGAGCTGAGCGTTTTTGGACGCAGACAGCAGAAAAACCCCACTAAAGCGTGGAGCGCCAGAGCCTCCGAGCTGGCGCCCGGGCTTGGCAGGCCGGCGCAGCGAGCCCCAACAACGGGCTGGCAGCCGCAGCGGCTACAGGGGGAAGCAGTTGTGCGATATCACAGTGAAACAGATTGAGATTAGCCTGCCATGATCCACACGGGAGGAAAGGGGGATGGAAGAGGGGAGCGGCGATAGAACCGAGCGGCTTTTATAATTTGGGCGGGGTGACAGATCTTTGGTTCTCCTTTTCTTCCCGCGTCCTCCACTCACACAGTCATCCTTCGGTTTGGTCACGTCCCAATTTCGCCGTTATTAAACTGTTTGGCCGTCATCCACCGTGCGAACACAACACTCATAATTCTATCGCTTTTTCAGTTCTTTTTCCTGTTCTCTTTATCTCCCCTCCACCTCGTCTTTCTCCGGCTTGGCCTCAGGCGCAGCGTAATCTCACCTCTGCGCTACCTTGGCGAGGCGCACACGCCTCCCAGTCCACCCTCGGGGTAAATTAGCTCTCATTAGAAACGTAGCAGCGTTTCCCTGCTGTTACGCACGTCTTCATTTTCTAATCCCAACAATTATGACAACTCCTGGTGCGAAACCTCTTCCTCTGTTACTTTCTGCTCACATCTCATCCTATAGGAGGTGCTTTAGTGTCCCGCAGCCGGCCTGGCACATGAAAAGAGGCCGCTGGAGTGGCCTTTGATGGTATTAGCTGGAGAGAGTTCCTCTGTGTGATGAAACCTCCACGCAGCATGACATCCTATGTGTCTTCTATAAATACATCTCGCGCTGTATGAGGAGCTCTATGTTGGGGTTTTGACAGCAGGGATTTGCTAAATTGGATTAGCCATTATCGCCAAGGATTACAAATCTGATGGCAGCCGCCGCGGCGACGGGGCCCCGCTATATGTGTGATTGACAAGACTGATCGTCTCAGTTATACGACGCTCCCGTGCCGAGTGGGCGTGACAGCATAGGCTGGATTATTATTGCTTCAAGATGAATAGATGACGGCTCAATTGTGTGTGGCGTCAAAAAAGCTAATTAAGATGCATGTTCAGAGATCCGACTTAACTGTCATATTATTAGTGGGATCACTGATGTCGGAGGCGGGTTTATAATAAACGATATGCGAGATTAACGTACAAGTGCTTCGGGAAAACAAAACAGCTTGGAAGTAAAGGAGCATAATGAAAGTTTAGTAATGGTATCAAGAGTCCACCTTCCTTCGGATTTAAAAAAAAAAGAAATTCTTACTTACATATAATTTGAAAACTCAAGGTTAAAAAAACAACTGCTTATTTTCTTGACAATATCAACACAAACTTTGTCTTTGTCTACAGGACACTTGGTGGCTGAATGTTTAATGTATTTACATTAACTTAAAAACCTTTTCTGCACTGCGTCAGACTGTTGAATCAGTAGAACTGTAGCTGTAGGTTCAGGTGGTGGAGCAGGTCCAATGGGTTTAATGAATGGACGGTCACTCATCTCATTGAGTCATCCGACTGGGGGGCACGGGAAGGACGGGGGGTGGGGGGGTGGGGTGTCAGAGGAAGAGATAGACTCTGCTCAGTAGTTGAAGGGGTAATAAAGTGTCGGCGGTGCAGGTGACCCCCGTCAATCTGCTGCTTGTTAGAGACAAATGATTGCTGTGTCGGGTCACTCTGTCAACCTCTGGTGACTCTTGTAAACCTGAAGTTATTTACCGTGCTTTGTGTTTGTGTGTGATAGTGGCTATAGAAATGCACGTGTTTATATCATGCAACAGGCTGGAAGAGTCTGTATATCATCAAGGAGGAAGGGGATGACCGCACTCTTAAATCATGCAGCCCTCGCTTGTCATGGCCCAGTGTGTTTGTGTGGCCAGTGCACTTGCTCTCTGTGGCCCAGCGGAAATAAATAGCACTAATATTTTGCCTCGTGCATGTCACCTTCATTCTCGCACTCAGCACTCTCACTTTGCGGCATAATTCCGAAACACACACACACATATATATATATATATATATATATATGTACATATACAGCGTCTTTAACCATTATTGGGGGGTTTAATGGCATGAAAGCAGATGAGCCACATCAATGAATCACACTCATCAAAGTGTATTAAAAGTCAACAAAGATTAAAAAAAAAATTACACAGAACTGAACAGGAATTCAATAATAATCAAATCAGCAGGAGGCGACTCTGTTCTCGCAGCTCGTCGATAAAAATTCATCACTTTAGCAATAATTTCCCCATCAGGGCCGGCGAGAAAGTGTAATAAAGCCCATAATGTAATAACTTGTGAGTAGTGTAGTGACATATTTGATTCCTTATTGTAATAACATTTTGCTTCGTAACATGATAGAGTAACTTTAAAAATGTTATAATCTAAAATAGGTATATTGAATGAGATAGTCATCATGTTCATTTATTGAGGATCCATACAATGCAACACTTGCATATTGATTTATATTCTTGGTTTTATTACATTCAGAATGGCCAAAATTATTATGTTCTTCATTGTTACAGAGGGTGTAACCAACATACTCCAGTATGCTGCCCATCCCACAAATGTCTATTTCGTGCAAATTATGCACTATTTGAATTTGAAAATGAATGGGTTTTCTGAACAAGCAAAGTGTTTGGGGACCCAATATGGGGTACCATCCCCTCAGCTGGGATCTATTGGTCTCGAGCGTCATTTCTCAAAGAAGCTTCATTCAGGTTGAGTCCAGTTTAATGACGCCTTCTGTCGGGAAAAGGGAACCAACGATCACTATACCCGATTAAATGAACTGCTGACGACTGATTTTCTGTTTTTGATCTTATTCTCTTTGAAGAGCCGGCATGAATCCTGACTGATGTACGATCCCTGCCCAGCAGCGCTGCATGCACGCCAATATAGGGACATGAGACATGTGATAAAAACTTGCAATACCTTTTAACAGATGACAATACCAGCGATAAAATTAATGAGTTATTATATGATATAAAAGTGTTTGGATTATCTTATCTGGAGAAATATATATGTTAATCCATCTGGACTGGTGGCTTCGTTTAATAATTCATTATCAAACACGAGTGCACTGGACAGGCCACATCTGTATTCACGTGTGATTGCACAAACAGTCACAACTAAACACAGGACTCGTGAAAGATGTTATTGGTCTCTTTATCAAAAGTGGATGAATAAACTTGATTTCCATGCAGGTGAAAGCTCAGTTGACCTGAAACTCCTATGGCTTGCACGATAGTATGTATAGGTGTTTAGTAGACGAGTATAAATATGACAAGGCGTTGAAGGTGTGTTTGGTGAAATGACTACCTTCACAAGTTATGTAAGAACCATTAAAGATTCAAGACTCACATGTGGCATGAATACTGTTTAACCTGAAGGTCACCTGGGGGGCAAAAAGAAAGCTTCAAAATGGTACAAGCTCAGTATTGTTTTTCAATACGACAATCAAAGCTCATTCGAAGTGTAACTATGAGGAATTGGTCCTGTTAAAAGTAGTAAAAGTACTGTGCAGTTTAGCATGAGGTCATTTAAATCGTAAAAACAGTGATGAACGATAAATATGTAATTTTAATTTCAATTAACTTGTATTAGTTGTGTACTTCAGGAATGTCAAAGCAGTTACTCAAGAAAAAAAAAAGATAAAAGTTAATCCACATCATAAAAAGTACAAAACAGAAGTATTTTTACTTCTTTTTTTGGATGTGGATCGCTCATGTCGAGTTGATTCGGGGAAACTTTCTCACACGTCTAGGGACAAAACTGGCAGCTCCTGCGCTCTGATCTGATGTATAACGGCAACAGAAACCTCTGCCGGCACCAAGCAGCATCGCGCGCATTCTCGTTTATCAAGCGGGCATGCCTGTAGCCTCAAACAAGCCGTAGTTCATTCCTCGAACATCCTACAGCTCTCCAGAAATAATCCATTTCTAAAGAGTGTTCAGGGAGAGAAAAGATAGAGGGCGTGCGTCACGAGGGTTTAGCTCTCATGAAGTATTGATCGCCGTTTTTCATGTTTTTTTTTTTTCCCTAAGCTCTCATACACCTCAGAAAGAAGAAGGATCTACAGTACTACAAGTAAAACACACACAAATACACACACACACACATACACACACACACACACACACACACACACACACACACACACACACACACACACACACACACACACACACACACACACACACACACACACACACAAACTTCGACCAGCTGTTAGAGTCTTCACAGAGCGTTTTGCCTCACCAACACTCAGAATCCAACTGTGAACGTACACACAATTCAATGAAACGTCATGGAAATTATGCAAACACACACACACACACACACACACACACACACACACACACACACACACACACACACACACACACACACACACACACACACACACACACACACACACAAACACACTTACAAATAAGCAGGAGGCACAGGCAGATGCCCCACAGCGAGGGACCGGCATCATAAATATTCATACATTCCCATGATTGCAGGAATGTAAATAAGTCAACAGTCGTGAAATTGGCGGCATCTGGTCACTCTGGAGAAAGACGAGAAGGCAGAGATGAAGAAGGGAGGAGAGACGGGTGACGGGGGGGAGGGGGGCAGGCGGTGGCGGATTAAGTGGAGGACGTCGAAAGAGGAGGGAGAAAGAGGGACAAAAAAGTGGCCTGGTGATGAGAGAGAACTGAGAAGGGGGCTGAAGGGCGGGGAGTCCAATCAGCCAGATTATTTTCCACTTTCAGCATAATGACTCTCGCTCGGATTCACGCGCAATTACTTAATGATAAATATCCTGGAGAGCCCATTCATTTGGCATTCTTCGGGTGGAGAGCAGCAGCTGGAGCGCGAGCTGAGGAATGAGGAACATCTGTTTTACATGAGAAGAGCTAACGTCTCTCAGGGTGCCACGAGATCGCAGGTTGATGTGGCTGGAAGTCCGTGGCCGTGCGCCGTGAAGCCAAAGAGCAATTTGCTCCCGTAACCAGGCCTCACTGGGTTATATGAACTTCATGTATTATGGCGTTTAAAGCCGCTGAAGTCAGCATTGTTTTATATCTAATGATGGAAAGCCTGAAAGACATATATTCTATTCAGTCAAGAAAGGACAAATATTTACACACAAAGCCCAATATAGTTCTTTAGGGAAAAACCATCAGGTCGGTTCCGTCCAAGAGGAGGAGGCGCTGGGTTGTTATTATTATTACTGTACATGGATCCTCTAAACACAACAAACGCTTTTGTTTTGTTTACTGAATAAACTGTTCAGCTTCCATTATGTCTAGTTTTCTCAGACAAAAATCATCCAATCCACCAAACAACAAGAATTCAGGTTCAATTTTCCATCTTGTCAACATGTCAAAATGACCTTGAGCAAGGCATTAGTGAAAAGGGGCAATATAAGTGGAATCCATTTACCAAGGAGACATAATGTTGTAGAAGGTGTTCAGAGTCACTTGCTAAAGGTTTTACCACTGTTGTCATCCAGTTTGTCGTGAGTAATGCTTTCCGTGTCACTGGCTTGAGATCAGTCTAAACCAGGCCAGTACTTTTGAAACCCGGCCAATGATGGATGCATGTGAAAGAGTTTTAGAATCAATCAGCATTGTATTGATACACAAAGCATTAACATTCTGTTTGCTAAGGCACACTCAATTTTCTCAGCCGACTACATAGGACAGTAGATGTATTCACG
>NC_137646.1:21144627-21152192 GCF_963383615.2 Lipophrys pholis
TGGTTCAACGAACCAGCTGATAAAAAATAATATAATATTTGATGATAGCAACAACAAAAAAAGGCACATCCAACACAAACAAAGGAATTTTCATGGGATATCAAAGTGAGGATTATGTGCTTGTTTAGAGGGGTTGCATGATAAAGGTTTGTGCATTTTTATTTAGACAGAGAGCTTTTGTAACATGCTGGGGTCTCTTTTTAGACCGTTTCTCCTGCTTTAGAAAAGAAAATCTTCCATAAGGACGGAGAGCACAAGAATTTCAAGGCCAGTTTGTGGAGGTGGGGGATATGTTTGTTTCATAATCTGATCGTACTCTAAAGGATCGGTCTTCTTTGGCTCAGGGCTTCTTAGTTCGGCAGCATTTTCTGCTTTCAAACCTTTAACTGCATCATTGGCTGTAGATATAGATAGATAGATAGATAGATAGATAGATAGATAGATAGATAGATAGATAGATACATATAATAGAGAAGGCTGTGGGTTCAATGATTAACTGGGGAGAGGAAAGGCTGAGCTGAGAAGATATACTCATAGATGCAAAGAGTTCAATGGTGTCCTGACTTTCTTGATTGCTGCCAGTTGTAGTTTATTTATTTATTTTAAAATAAATTCAATGACATTCAGTTCTAACATGTGCCTTGCAAAACATATATACAGTATATAGGCTATGAATGGTATCCATCATTTAAAAAAACAACATAAAAAACCTTTAGTGATGATCGGAAGTTGGTGTCAAAATCATATACTTCTGTATTTGTTGTTCTTCTGCTACATACCTGCTGGATCGTCGATGTATTTTAATATCAGGAAGGGCTGGTCAGGTCCGTTCTCACGATGGTTGGAAAGTGTTTGGACCGTTTTGGTAACTGCAAATAGTACCTGTCATTATATCATCAACAAGGGTACTGTCTGCCCCCCCACCCCCCGACCCACCAAGATTTCAAGAGATTCCAAATCTCTTCCTGTTGCAGGAGCAAAAACTGTTATGATCCTGAAAGGCTCTGGAATTGGTGTCGTCTTTTTAAAATGTACAGCATACCTTGAGGGAGGTTGGGAACTTCAGAGAGACGCAAAATGTTAATTTTATGTCGCGTATTTATCATCTACATCACTATGATGTCAATAATTCCAAGTACTGTATGCTCCGGTGTGTAAATATTGCCCGTAATAATTAAATTCCATGTGAGTCCATATAGGTGATGCAAAGCTGCGTCAAACTCACGCGGGACTTTTACAACATGATCAATACGCTGCCTTATATACATGGAGTAAATTCAGTTGATTGTAGTTGTGCGCCAGTTCTTTCCTTGAGGTTTAAGCAGATTCATGCTGGCCGGCGATGTTCACTCATCTTTCCTTCTGGCATTGCGGCTGAAGCTGCGTTATCCCTGAAACTCTTTGTAACTCCACGCTGTTCCCTTCCACACACTCGGTTCCCTCCCACCTGTCTGTGGCAGGTGCTTCTTCCTCCTCCCACTTTCATTGACAGAATGGGCAGCAGACTTTGTGTGCGTGTGTGTGTGTGTGTGTGTGTGTGTGTGTGTGTGTGTGTGTGTGTGTGTGTGTGTGTGTGTGTGTGTGTGTGCAGGGCTTTCTGGCCTGCTGTCACACACTGCACAGCCCCTCTCTGCGGGCGTCCCTCCCTGCTCTGTTTCATTCACGGCGATGCAGTGCCGAGCGAGATGACTCATCCTCCAGTGTGAAAGGCGCGAATCGCTCTCTGTGTTCATCTCGGCTCCTCATCAAGTCTGCAGCGCTCTCTCTCTCTCTCTCTCTCTTTCTCTCGCCGTCCTTCCCGTGGTCTCCTTCCCACACACACACACACACACTCCCCCTCCGTCTCAGTCTTTTGAGGCACCGATCCGTGGCTGGGCTCCGTCACATGCCGACGCTGAATGGACAGGGGCAGTAAGTGGCTGCGACAAAGGAGCACATGTTATATATGCAGATGAATCCATCTGACAGTCACCTCGCGTCACCTCGCTGGGACCGACTCTCACTGTACCCGTCAGCGGACGCCTCGGCGGTGGACGCACACGTCACAGCGGCGGTGCTTTTTGGACAGAACGCTCTTTCAGAGACTGATACCATGGGGAAATCTGTAGCAACCGGGTTTGATTCTGCGCCTGGGCCTTTCAGCATGATATCAGGAAGGAAAGGCTCCAGACCGGACAGTTATAGAAGATGAATGAGTTTTTCCCACAAAAAAAAAAAGAAATCCTTGGTATGAGGTCAGTGAAGGTGTGAAATAAAAAGTATTAAAAAAAAAAAAAAAAGTTTGACTCAGAGTAGAACAGGTTGGATTCTACTTTCCACACGTCATGAACATTTCACCTTGTAGTTCCTGCAGATGGAAGGTGGAGTCTATCCCAGCAGACATTCGGAACCTACCATCACCTGTCAAACCGACCAACCAACCAACAAATTATTTCTGATAATAGAAAATAGAAACACCAACAAAGTATAACAAACAATGGGCTGAAGTCCTTTAGGTTCTATGGAATCACCTGTAAGGAATGTGAGGCCTTGTTGTGACCTCTGTCATTCTGTAAATCCCTCAATTAAACATGCATTGGATTGTAATACTTGTATTTTCAAACACGATCATTCATCAAGTATTTATTTATCCGTGGAACTAAATTAAGTTGTGTCACAACAACACTTCACCACTCCATTAACATTTTCTAACCGCCCCTCGGTGCAGCGGAAGTGTGAAAAGGATTCATAATGTTTTGAATCATTAGTCTGCCATTTACATGAACAGGCAGAAGCAGGAGTGTGTGTGTGTGTGTGTGTGTGTGTGTGTGTGTGTGTGTGTGTGTGTGTGTGTGTGTGTGTGTGTGATCCCAGGAACATACAGCCAGTCTACACGTCTGAGGGTGTGAACATCGTTCTGCACTTAGAGAGCTGCAGCAGCGTGAGAAACGGAGGGAATTTCTAATAGAAGCTGTGCAGCTCTGTAATTCCCATGTATGTTTGTGTTGTCGAATCGCTTCGCGTTATTGAGTCAGAAAAAAAAAAAGAAAAGTAAATTACCCCCAAGTCTGCACGCGCTATCTCTGTGTAACCTGCCGCTGCGCCGCCTTTCTGATGGAGGTGTGGAGCGGTAAAAGGCGATATTAGGTTTCGAGCATTACTCCAAATCATACCTCCACATTTTTCTCCTTTTCTGCTCCTTTCATCTGTTTCTATTATCTCTCCCTGGAGCATTGCACCTCTCCTCCAATCAGGTTTCCCCTCGTCTTTCTTTACTCCGCCTCCTCTGAGCAAAAACAAAAAAAAAAAAGGAGGCAAAAATGGTTACCAATAATGTATTTTTAAGCAAATATAAAAGCTCTTTACACCGCGTACATGTGACTGCATCAATCTACATGTGCCTTTTTCGTGGGGGGGGGGTTGTTTTCATAGGCCGGCACTCGTACGCCTCTCACTGCTTTTGTTCCTCCTTTTGCCCCTCACTTAGCTCAATGTCAATAAAAGCTGGGACTAGACACACACACACACACACACACACACACGCACACACACACACAAAATCAATTATACATTTTCCCAGGTACACGTGCGCCTCAAGCCAAACACACAATATAACAGATCCACTCACACACACACACACACACACACACACACACACACACACACACACACACACACACACACACACACACACACACACACACACACACACACACACACACACACACACACACACACACACACACACACACACACACACACACACACACACACAGAATGTGAATGAAATAAGACACGTGGTGAAGTTAAATGGATTTCTAATGTGATGCCCGGCCCCTCCACTCTCAGGCAAAATTGTGTGCGTGTGTGTGTGTGTGTGTGTGTGTGTGTGTGTGTGTGTGTGTGTGTGTATTCCCATTCATGTCAGGGGGGAGATTTTCAAAGTCTTGAACGCTCTCGCAGGTATCGCTCAGAGTCCTTTTAGACTGAGTGCAAGATAAATACAGTTGTGTTGTAGAATTATTCATGTTTTCTTCTCCTCTGGTCTGAGCAGGATGTGCAGGGGAGGGGAGCAGAGCAGCGCGGGGGGGGGGGGGGGGGGACCCCAGAGAGAAGAGATGGCGGCAGCAGGTTCGCCTGCAGGAGGAGAAGACGATTGACAGCTGTGATCAATCAGTTTGATCACAGGTTGTGGCGTGCCATAGTTTGAGGCGCTCATGCTAAAATTTCAATTTTGAGCTGAGATACTGTAGAGGTAAAGTTAATTCGATTTTTTTTTTTAAATGGCATTTTGATTCTGGGAAGCCACGGCCACACACTCATAAATCAGAATATCATCGGTAGATAGTGATACTGGACTTTTAGATACTTCATCTGCAGTATTGTGGTACAGATGTCCTGCATAATGTGTATTTAGAAAAAAAATGGACTTACTTGGAGTATTGTCGTTGGCCTATGAGTTAGTTTTAAAGAAAGAAGAATAAATGCACATATGACCACATATGGTCACTTACCCTCGAGCAGGGGTCGGCCACCTTTATGACCCTCCCAAAAATATTTCTTTTCTGCGAGTTTCCACCCTGATAAAATTTGTCTGGAGCTGCAAAAAATTAAGAAAAAAACAAAACATCAAAAAAAAAATGTTTGTAATACAAAACGTAGCACACTAAAAACTACAATTTAGATATATTTCATTACTTGTTTTTACTTACTGCAGTTTAAATCATTTTAGCAATTAATAGCTGCTGTCAATTTCATAATAGATTTAGCTATATTAGTGAATTTTACCATCATCATTTCACCGTTTATTCTTCCATTTTTTTCCCCGAGTAGTTTTGGTTATCGTATATATTTTTAGCAATCTGAGCTGTTTTTAACCAGGAGATTTGAGCATTTTTGAAAAATAGTATGGGTAAAGTTCTTTAATCCACTAAAATGCACTGCAGAGCAACTATAATTGACCTCCTTTCAAGTGTGGTTAATTTGGCCTCCATGACATAAAAAGACGTGGATTAAAACAGCATGAGAACCACGTGACAGTACATCACAATATGAAATAACTCACGATTTAACACCAACAAAGTCACAGCATCAATAGACGCCTTCCAGTGCCTGTAGCGGCGAGTGAATAATTACAAGCTGTTTTCATGAATAAACTATTGAAGGTGCTACAGGGAAACATTTGTTGTAAGGTCATGAAATGAGGACAAACAGCCTTGATATGCAGCTCCAGAGCTCCATCATCTGAACGTCTTTATTGATTCCCCGTGGCGGAGAACAGTCTATCCAAACCCCGACTTCACAGCAGAGGGGAGGGGGGGGGGGGGGGGGGGGGGGGGGGGGTCACATGTCAAGTCGAGTCCACAACGAGTGTGCGCTCAGGTATTCTCAAGTTGAAGATTTTAATCCCTCCACCTTTTCCCTCCTTTTTACGCTCCATCTGTAAACTTCGCTCAAGTAATTTCACTTCAAAGATAGCGAGGCCGTGACCAATCTTCCCGGCTCGTCTCAGATTCCCTTCGCGACGATAGTAATTACACACGGATTTAATTAATGTGGGAACAGGAAGGGAGGAGCAGGAGGGGCCTTTGAACTGTATGCTTGGAGTAGACGGAGGGAAAAGATTAAAAAAAAAAAGAGCGAGAGATTAGCAAGCGAAGGCAGAATGAGTTATTTGAGATCGCAAACGTGAGGCCGAGCCGAGGCTGGTAATCTCTGGATCCATAATGTTTCAGTCGCTCATCTGTCCCGACTCTCTAATTGTTTTCATGCTGAATGTTTAATGCCTCCTCTTCATCACGTGTGCCTTGGCGTCTTCCCTCCCCGCTTTCCTTCTCTCCTTGGCTGTAGAAGCAAAAGGGAGACGGGAGAATGGGAGAGAGGGGAAGAAAAAAAAAAAAAAGGCAGACGGCACACGACAACTCCTGAGTCAGCACCGGCTACCTCTGGAGAATAATAAAACGGGAGGATAATTCTGCGCTGACGAAGGCCTAATGAGGGATGGAGGGGACTGCAGGAGAGGAGGAGGTTGCAGGTGGTGTGTCATTCATGTGAGACCATAGTTTATAAAAAAAAAAAAATAAATAAAAAATATTAAATCCACTTTAAACTTCCAGAAGTTTGCAGCTGTTTCTGAACTCCAGATCTGAATATGTGTGTTTTTACATTTTCCTCCATCACTTTCTTTTTACCAGGTTTAAATTGTAAATAGTTAATCCTATTTACACACCAATAGAGGCGGCTTCCATGCAAGATGTTGGATTCAGTGTCAATGTGGCTGAAAAGACACTCTGGCATGTGGCGATGGGGAATCAAACCTGCAACCATTCGATTGCGAGACCACCACTCTACTAAACAAGAGGTCGCATGTCATTCAAATAATTGAAATGGGTGCAGTTTTAATGTAAACAGGTCCAAATTTGTCTGGAAACACATTCAAACATGGTCTAAGAGCACGTCTAAAAGTTTAAAATGAGTCAAAATGTAGTTGTGTTCCTGTGGAAACTGGGAAAAAGGAAACTTTTCGGAGACACTGTCACTGCTGCTGCACACCCACAACCATAGGAATGAGTTCTATGGCTCTGTTGATCCCAACTGGAAAGTTGCAGGTTCGATTCCCGATCAATTCCCCATCCACTTGTCGAAATGAGCAAGACACTGAACCCAAGTTACGCTGAACGGATTAGGTGCCTCGCATGTATGAATGTATGGGTGAATGTGATTAACCATTTAAAGTGCACCAACAAACAGCACCCATAAAGCGAGAGGAGCTCATGACTAAAGAAAACGTGGCGACAAATGATCGGAACAATAATGTTGAAAAAAAACGAATTTCCTGCCACCGTTGTAATTCTGCAGCTTCTCCTCTCTGATGCCAACCGGCATCTGCAAAGTTAAAGCAGAGGAGAGGAGGCGGAGGGTTGATCAATGGAAGTAATTGTGTCCAATGACAGACATGACTGGCAGCATTACAATCGCCAGTGACGTCATCAAGCTGCGTCTATAGAGACCATACACACACACACACACACACACACACACACAAAAAACCAGTAGGACACTCAAAGTAGAACTAATCGCAACTCCAACAGGAAAAGTCCTCGTGTGAAGAGCAGCAGGAAAACACTCAGCGCGAGGAGCACGCACTTAGCCCAAGATTCTACTCGTCCTCCCCTCAGCTGAGCCCAGCGGGACAAAAACAAGAGGCAGCGGGCTTGATGCTCTCTGGCCAAGCCACAAAGTCAACAGCATCGACTCTGGGGTCAGAAATCAATGGGCACAAAAATCGTTTTGGCGCGTCTCGCTCCAGCGTGAAGACAAACGTGTGAAACGTGATCTGTGTGGGACCAGGATTAGTTTTCAGCTGAACACGCACGGCCGCCTGGAAATTCTGTCTGAATGTTGGCCAACATCCCCGTCAGGTCACCTCTTTGTTTCAAACTTAAAGGGTTTCGGATATTTGAGACCGGAATCTGCGATTCAGCCTCCGGAATAAGAGGATTCACACTGTGGGAGGATAAGCCCCGCCCCCTTTAGCGCGTCATCTTGAACGAGTGAGTATCGGGGAAAACGTAGGTTGCTTGACA
>NC_137646.1:21152392-21364892 GCF_963383615.2 Lipophrys pholis
ACACACACACACACACACACACACACACACACACACACACACACAAAGACCACAAAGACACACACACCTGCAGGCCATTAGGTGAGCTGGGGGGGGGGGGGGGGGGGTAAAGAGGCTGCCACACCAACATGTCTGCCTAACACTTCTGGGTCAAGGTTAGGAATCCGACAGCTCCACTGATCACGGCGAGATTGAAGACAGAAAAAGCGTCCCATCGGTGCCGAGAGGCGACTCGGATGACAGGATGGCTTTACAGCGGCCCAGTGGCACCGGCTGCGGTTGCCGTTGTGTGCGTCGGGTGAACACATGTCCCCGTTCAGCACCAGTTGCTCGGTGACAGGCTTGCTCGATGGCTATGGAGTTACGGCCTGGCCTCGTTCGTCGCGCCAACACACACAGAGACACACACACAACTTTCGTGACCACAAACAGGCCGCCCCAGGGCTCGAGGTTACACTGGCCTATTTACAGGGGAGATTAGGTCACAAGGCCTGGTGGGAGACACAGGGGAGGACATGCTGAAGCAGCAGGTCCAGGATACAGCCGCAGAGACAACCGAGGAGAAATTTTAGTTGAGGACAGTGTCGTGTAAAATCTACGAGAATGATATAAGACATACACAAAATGTATTTCTACATCTTTTCAGTGGTTAATATGGTGAGAAGACCATTCAATGTAGGTGTTTCTGAAGCTTTAATATATATTAAAGCTTGCTATAATCATGCGACTTGCTCCGATCACATGTAGACACAAACTGTAGCAGACAACACAGCAATACAAACAGACCTGACTAAACACAATAATCACAAAGAGCCATAAACAATAATTAGTACTTGACAGAAACTCCGGAATTAGACCACAAAAATAGAGCCCTGACAACACCAAATAGAAGTAAAGCTATAACAAAAGCCCACAAAAACACGTGCAACTATTCCCAGTAAACCAAAAAAATAACATAAAAAAACACACGACGCGATGGAAAATGGTCACAAACATGCAAAAACCAGCGACGGATACAGAAATGCAGAACAGTTATAGATGAGATGAGAAGAAAACCTCCACAGAGAAACAGGAAGTGGACTAAAATGACATAACATAGCCCCGAAGAGGCATAAATAATTACACAAACAACAGCTTGACCTATGACCTAAAATCACCAGAAAAGACAAAAGCTACTCAAGAACTGTGCAAAGATGCAAAATGATTAAAACAAAACAAAACATAAAGACGCCAAATATTCCCAAACAAACAATTAGAGGTAAAACCGACGAAGATGGACGAAACTGAACAAAGAAAGCCAGTGAGCAATCAAAGTGTAAATAACTGCAAAATGACTGTAAAGTGACAGAAGCCTGGACCAAGATACGAGAACATAATTAACCTCGGTCGTCTAAACCATCAACGAGACACAAAGGAGACGTGAAAGCACCAAAGAGTGAGATAAAAGAGCAAAATGAGGCAAATGAGTCACAAACAGAGAGACAAATAACAAATAGAAGCAAGTTGATGCAAAGAGTTTTAGGTGGGACACAAAAGCTCAACATGTCATAGGGTGATGTGTCTGTAAAGAAAGATTACTGCGTGGTGATCTTCTTCTTCCACTCTGTACGTTACTAATCATAATAAGTGAAATTAGAACCATCAACCACTTCCTCGTAAGAAGCTCGACATTCGATGGAGATCTGTGCCTCTGATCCTGGAGGAGTTTGAAAGAGGTCGAAAGAAAGGACCTTCACTCCCTTTCTCACAACGGGACCTCCTTTACTTTTAATGTGCAAATCCCTCCGCCTGCCCTTTTGTCACTCAGTCGGGCGATTTGTTAAAAGCGACGGCCCCTGCGAGGCTCCGTCGGGTGTGAACAGGTGAAACTCCACGGACACAAACTTCAGGAACACCGACTGTGTCGGCCGCCTGAGCAGTTCATGAATCACCAGCGGTTCTCGTCTCCAAACAACGACCGGAGTGTTTGATCTCTCATCGCTATGCACTATAAAACAAAAACCTGAAAGGCACACGAAATCAGTGGTGGTGCTCGTCAGTCTTGCCTTAGAGGGAGGAAATCTTGGGTTTGCATCCAGACTTGGGGGCTTTAGATGCATATCACATGTAATAACACCTGTACTAAAGAGACCTGAAGACGTGGATCGCTTCAGTGAAGAGACGAGTCAATGGTGAGATTCCTAGCGTCTTCAGAGAACAGCTAACTAACCCGTGGCGCTGTCATCAGTGGCACATGTCCTGCCAAAAGTTCGCATATGGTTGTGCACATACAGTTGATGCAAAACCTTCAGTTTGCCTCTATTTTTCTGCTCGGCACAATTCTGTCACCACTTCCTGTTTACTTGATTTTAAGTGTTTTGCTCAGGTGCTCTTTTTCTTACATGCTTTTCCACAGAAAGTCATTGTAACTCGTCCTGTAGTCCTTACCTGAGAGTTTTCTTATATTTCGGTGTACCTTTTTCATTCTGACTTGAGGATCAGAGGATTTTATACTCGGTTTGATTTGCTCCAATTAGGTTTAAGATTTTAATTAATGGTTGACAACTTTTTATTACTGCTTTTGCTGCAGTGTCTCTATGATTTCAAACTCCAGCATGAGTCAGTGAGCAACTTCAGCTTCTTTCCTCTTCGAGAGGAGTCGCCGGTAAAGCCTCTATTACAAACCCTGTCCTGCAGCACCCTCTGTTGGTCAATATATGTATTGCAGCGCTGGTTAAAACACCTGCATGTTTAAGTAGAAGCACAAAGAAAAAAAAGTCCAAGTTTTGATTTAAAACGTAGTGATTTATTTCATGCTAAAGCTTCAAGATCAATCAATACAAACCCCAAAGAAATAAAACAGTAATAAATACAGAAAATCAGCTGTTAGAAAGAAAGAAAAAAAATCTGCACATATTTATTAAATTTTTTTTTTTTTTAAAAAAGAGGAAGAACTCAACAAATATAAGAGATATGAAATTCAATTTGTCAGACTGTGGAGTGATTCGGTGCAGATGTTAATCTAGGCGCTCGAGTGCAGCGCCGCATACATCTGGAGAAGATAACAGTGACAGTGGACTCAAGTAGGGAACAGATCAGAGAGATATGCTGGATACATTCATCGGATTTACTGAGCCATTTATCCACCACTGAATCATCAAACAAGAAGATTAGAGGATAAATAATAGCGCGGCACAGAGTGGGGACTGATGATCAGGGGGCGTCGTCTGTTCTTCTTACAATCGCTGGACAGCAGAAAGCGACTGCTGTCCTCTTAAATACAGTAAACAGGCCGCTTGAAATGCACGGGGATCGATTGCATATGTGGAATTTGTCAATAGTGTGAAATCTCCACAAAAATATCTGATATGTAAAACTCAGGGTTAAGCCGTTGATTGTTTCCAGTGTGATCTACAAGTAAGACAGCGTCACGGACTCACAGCACCGTCAGTCAAAACATGAAACCACAACTATTAAGCGAATAAATTCTGCGATTCTCTTTATAACTCTTTAAAATCCCGAAGGAGCAAAGCTGGTTAAAAAAAAAAAAAAAGTGCTGAGAACAAGCGACACCTGGCAGCTGAATACACACCCTGTTCGGACATTCTGTACCACACTTTGGTTTCAGTCCACACACGCCTACAGACAGACACACGCCAGACGAACACTATAAAAAAATTCATTCAGTAGTTTAGCACGTGAAATACATGAAATGCCTCCATTCGGACAGCTGACGGAGAGTGCAGCAGGGATGATGTGTTGGACCGGACGTTAGCTTCACCTTGGTCCCTTCAACGGAGAATAAATAAGATTCCCAGTAAAGATAAGATCTGTGATAAGTCGGGGTATGAATATCCTTAGTCTGTTTCTTCTTCAGACTATAGTGAACCACAGCTATAGTGAACCACAGCTATAGTGAACCACAGCCTCCTTTCTTTTTGTTTCTCAACGAACCTCGAGCACATTCTGAGAAACACGTTAAAAATACTAAAAGAAAAGCAACCAAGTTTCTCACTTATTTGATCGACACGTTCACCTTTTTGTCACAAATTTTTTAAATTAATCAGAGAATCAAGTCACAGTTCTTGCATTTAAAAGGTGCAGTGGGTCATTTATTTCAGTGTAAAACCTTTGAAGTGAGTTTAGATGGCAGTCAGTGGATGTCTATGGACTCAACTCTGTCCCATCTAGTCTATCTTCTATCTTCCCAGTCAGATAAAATAGAAAACACAACAGAGGCTGGAGCTTTTGGTAATTACTAACTTAAAAAAAAAAAAAACTGGACTGATGAGAAAGTGACTCACTCCTTCCACCTAGTGCACAAAAGTGGTATTACTTAAATTTTACACACTGCACCTTTAAGTCACTATCAGGTTAGTTAGTTTCCAAAGCCTCCTTCAAATATGTTTTTACTTCATAAGCAATAGAGACCAACACGTTCTCTAAATCAAGGAGTGAACAATTTAGAGAGTTAAAGACGGAGGAATCCAAACTTCTCGTCGCCAACTGTGACGCCAGCGAGAATAATCAGTGAGGCCGTTCATTTATTATAACTGCTTAACGTAACGAGAATAGATGATTTTTTTCTTTTGTTGCTTTTGGCTTTGGACTGTAAAACCAGACTACCACATCCATGGGAATACCGCATTCAAATCAATTCCCTAAACAACCTTGTGTTTTTAGTAGACTGACGCTTTAAAATGATGTAACCCTGTTTAGTTTCCACTTTCTGGAATGAAAGTGTAACCTTTACTGATAAATTCTATATTGTAACTTTATTATCCAGAGATTTGAGGCGATTGACTTCAGGTTCCTCATTCCTGCTGCACTCTTTTTTTTTTTTTTTTTTTTCGGACTTAGAGAGAAACATTCCACCAGTAGTTTAGCATCGCCCTGATATTCAAGCAAACCTGTCACGCACTGTGTGTTTTTCCTTTTTTTAAAATCACTGTACCCTCCGGACGCAGCAGTGCTGGAAGCAGCTTTGTATAGTGCTCGGTAAACTCATTCAATCAAAGTTCAAACATTAGTTTGTTTGCAGACAGCGTTCCCGCCAACCCACCCCCCCCGGTTCATTAAAGTAAAACAAGCAGCTCTAAACTCAATGAATTGTACTGAAGTGGATGAAGGTAAGTGGGAGTGAGGAGAGCTGCAGCTCGTTGGGGTTTCGCTTGCTATTTTCTGCCGCAGCGTTTTAGCGGCTGTGCGGCTCGTAATCTAATCAGCTGAGCGGCGCTGCAGGAGTGTAAACATCGTTGTGGAGAAGGAGCGCATTTTAAGAGCTTTTTGTGGCTCGGGAACTCCCCAGGACTAAAATAAAGACTTCAACTGAAGTGAGATGGAGGAAAATAGAATAAGAACCAGAGGAAGGTTTGCCTCTAATCTCATCCCCCCCGTCCGTCCGTCTTCTATTTACCTCTCCCCCCCCCCGCCTTTGAGGACAAGTTAATAGCCCCCGGTGGCCAACACGCCCCCACCGAGGGGGGAGCTCGGCGGGCAGCATCTGGGTTTCTGTCTGCGTCCCGTTGCGAGGTTCGTCTCTCGGCAAACGCGCCGCACATGCAAGCACGGGAAGCTCGTTAAAAGAGACCAACCAAGCAGAGACGGCGGACAATTATCAGAAGCAGTCAAGTCAGAAGCAGTCTTCAAAATAAAATGAAAGACACTAAGCTGGAAGTCTCTACAGGAGGAAGACAACAGATGTTAACTGAAGATGGAGTTATACTTTTTTGGGCAGTGTTGACAGTGAAGTACCTCACGACTACTGATTTGACTGAAGTCTGAATACACAGGGAGGCCCAGAGCACTGAATCAATGCAGTAGACACTATGAGGTGTCAATAACCTAATCATACTGTTAATATGACTCAATCTGGATGCTTTTATCCTCACCGTCCCCTTTGACCTCTTCAACGTTTGAAAGCCCGCTCACCCCAGAGCTGGAACTGGGAAAAGAAGACTGGAAAGAGTCCAATATCACATAAACGACTTGATATCCGAGTAAAACAGTGGAAAGTTACGGTATTTTGTCCCGCCCTTAATATTGCAATGCACCTCTAACGATTTGTAACAGCTGACATGTTTCCTCATCCCCAATTCTTGATTATACATCAGGTCAGGCGTCGATTTACTTGGTGCTCATTGGGTTTTTGGGAGTCAGAGACTAGAGACTTATTTAGAGCGACATACGTCAAAAGAAAAAACCAAAAGCAGATCGTGTATCCTGCCCATGGCTTTCATATCAAAGGTTTCTGCCTTTGCATGTTGGTGAGCGTGGGAGTGTTTAGCTGGGAGATATAATCCACTTCAAGGTGATCTGTTGCAGCTTGTTGAACATTGTACTATTACAAAGGTCAGATTTGATATTAAAGACCATGCTATGAATACATGAAAGACTGCGGAAAAAAGCTACAGTAGTGGTAAACTGATATACTGGAGTTTTATTCAGGTTTTTTTTTTTAAGTGGAGACCTGCTCCAGATGCAGTAGCATGAAGCTGGTGTGAAATAACAAGGCTCTGTTGATTGAATCGTTTCTGAAAAAAACTGGAAAACAAGAGGATTTTAAAGAGAGTGGGGGAAAACTACAGCAGCCAATGAGAAAAAGACGATATGAAAGACTTTTGGAATCCTTCACACCGGTGTGACCGGGACTTTTAACGGAAAGATGAACATTCTGACCGTTAATCAGAAGATTCATCGAGTTGGACCGAAGTCAGACGCTGGGGGATCGATTGAAACGAGTCGAGCAAATGTAGCTCTTTGGTACATTCCATCACCCCTTGAAATGTAAGTGGCATGGAATGCCATTAAAGACTTTTCAAAAAGGGAACCACAGACATCAAAACAAAGGTTGTGCATACCTGAGAGAGATTGGGACAAAATGGTGGACAAGTCGCCACAAATCGAGGCGCGGGGATCGGCGGCGGGAAAAGAAAAGGGCTAAAATGTAGTTGAAAGGGAGACGAGACTCGGCAGAAGTCCTCACGTTACATTCAGTTACATCAGCCACACCTTGTTTTTCCCTTCGAAATCAGCCGTCGCACACTCTGATCTGAAATAGAGAAAAAAAAAAAAACGAGGAAGAAACGCAGCAATGAAGAAGCTTTTCTCCCGCCGTCTTTAGACATGAGGTGTGGAAACCTTCAGGCGGAAAAGTACTCTCACACACACACACACGCAACCACACACACACACACACACACACATGCTCACACACGCCGTGTTCCATCTTTTTTTTTTTCCTTCTTTTCTTTCACACAAGTGAAGCCGGCCCTCGTCTTAGTAGGACCAGCTGATGAGTCTCATTAAGGCCAGCTCGTTAGGAGAGGGCAGCAGCTCGGTGACATCGTGTCTGTTGGCCGACGTCTGGAAAAATTCAACGCCGTTGCGGTCACTAGTAGGAAATGTGTTTTTTGGTTTTAAAGTCGAGCGGCGCGGTTTGCCGCTGTGCTTGTTAAGGTTAAGTCAACATAGACGCCGGCGTGGCGTTCTGGAGGGGAAACAGCCGGCTGATTTCCTCCACTCCGCGCCCTCTGACGTCAACACTTTCAGTTTCTCCTCAGTAGAATTTGTCGTCGATGCGAAAATGCGGCCGGGTGACGTCATCCGGGTTGAGGAAGACCGATATGGATTTCCCAGGGTTCTCGGTGACCAGCTGCTGCAGCCGCTGCGCCAGCTTGTCCTCAGACGGCGAGATGATGCCGTTGGCCGGCTGGTGTCCCGGCGAGCCGTGGCCGTTGGAGGTTCCCGAGAGCTCCTTCTTCAGCTGGCCCGCCTGCTGCGCCTGGTCCAGGGCGGCGCGCAGGTGCTCGCTGGGGTCCGAGCGCACGTGGGCGAGCTTGCGGGCGACGAGCAGCGCCTGGCCGTCGGTGAGGTGCTCCAGCATGTTGCACTGGGGCAGGAAGTAATTGGGGCAGTTTTTACCCAGGATGCAGTGGGCCAGGTCGTCCAGGAGGCCCAGGAGGAGGCGGCCGGGCGTGTCGCCGTCGGGGCAGGACAGGTAGGCAGTGGGGAGGCGGTCGCAGGCCCAGAAGAGAAGCGTGCGCAGGTGGTAGAGGCTGAGGCCCGTTCGAGGGCGAGCCAGGATACGAGACAGGACGGCTTTGGCCGCTTGGAACGCCTGAGCCATGGGGAACGGGATGCACTTCTTCAGCTGAACCTGCAGATGGGAACAAGGATTCAAGTAGGAACAGGATCAAAACAACCTGCAGCTCAAAACTTTCATTCCAGAGGAGTTGAGACAGTGTGTCAAATGAGAATAAAAAAAACCACAGTGATTACACAAACAAAATGAGAGTTTAAAAAAGTTATAAAATAGTTGTACTGTATTTGGAATTCTGCTGCCCTTTTTTTTTCTTTTTCTTTTTTAAAGTTGGGTCAAGAGCATAAAAGAAAAACTCAGGAAGTTGAACAATCCTAAAATGAAAAAACACCAAGTGGAACATCTCACATATAATGAGGTTTGCTGAAAGCACATCAGGAACATAATTTAGTTTAAAATAACAGCATTGAGGAGCGGATGAGTCTTCCAAATTAAAGAGAAGACGTTTTGCAGTCTGCGGAATAGCGCATGAGATTGCAGCCGAGGAGTAAAATTTTAATCAAGCAAGTTCTGGGGGAAAATCTAAATGTGTGCCAAATTAAAGCGACATATGTCCGAAGCAATCCAGCGTTTTCCTCTATATGCATCAAAGGTGGACATGGAAAACCATCTGCGCGCACAGTAACGTAAGCAACATGTATTGTAAGGTAGATCAAGTGAGGTGAAGTACAAACAAATGATCATGATGTCCAATGTAATGATACTGAGGTAGTGAAGAGGACACACATTTCTAATAAAAGGCATACAATATGATATTAGTGCACAAGTCATGAATGATATGTGAAACCTTCATTTAATATAATACCTAAAAGTTTTTACAATCCAGATGACTTTTTTTTTTTTTTTCGAAACTCTTCACTTTGTTGAGAAGAATAGAGCCAAACTTTATTCTGTTTTAAACTGGATTGCCGGCCATTAACATTTCTGAAAAGATTTAAAGCCACATTATGTCACAAAAACCAAAGAGAGAAAGAACTGCGAACTCTTCAGAAACTAAATCAATCCATTCACATTCCGTTTTTTGCCTCCGACTTCAGATGTTAAAGTCATTAAATTCATCCAGGCAGATAAAATATCTCGGTGTTAATATTTGATTTGTCGTCTTCTTGCAATTTTCAGTTACGATAAATCCTTGGTTGAAATCAATGGAGTCCAACCTTTTTCTTTTTTTCTTAACTTTTCCTGAATCACTAACGATGGCCCTCACCTCGCTGCGGGAGAAGGCCAGCCTCCACTCCCTGTCGGGCCGACCGCCCAGCGGCGAGCAGCAGGGCAGCAGGTAGAAGCCGGAGATGGCCTCCTCCTCGGTGATCTTGCCATCCCAGAAGTGGTTGGCCGTCAGCCAGCCCTGGGCCACGGCGGGCCAGCCCCGGAACGACACCACCGGCAGCAGGTCGTACAGCACGCGGCTGGAGCCCGCCTGCGGGGGCGAGCGGAGGGAGATGAAAGCGCCTCCGACGTCTTGGGAAAATTATTTCAACATCTCACAACAATCCGCCGTCGTATCGATTTCCCTCCAATAAATGTCCTCTTAAGATGAGAAATTTTTAAGCACAACTCCAAAAGCGTATTGATTTGGAACACAAGAAGCCCGCCAGGCGGCGGTTTGTCATCATTTCAGCATCGGTACCTGAAGGATGATGGTCGTGAGGGGTCCATTCCTCTCCAGTCGCTCCGGGGTCGGGATGCCTCTCTGGGGGCTGCGCCGCAGCTCGTCCACCGCCTCGCTCACAACCCCCCAGAACCAGTCCGTCACTAATGAGGGGGAGAAGTAGCACCCGTCCAGAGACTGAGGGGAGCCCAGGGAGGGGATGGAGCCTTTACCTGAGCGGGGAGGAGGACCTATGATGAATGGCTATTTCTATACACTCGTGCACCGCTTCAATTGGTTTGTTACACTTTAAACAAGGAGACTTCACAGTACTGCTGTCAATAGCAAGAAAAGTGGGAGAAAGAAAGTTTAGCACGTTTAAAAATAGAGAGGTGAGATGAAGTATAGCTGTTTTTTTATAGTCGTGTGAATGCATCATGTGTACGAGCTGCTGAAGTCTGACTGAACCAGTTATCCATTCAGATCAAGTGTATCCTACAAAGTCCAGTCAAGCTTTAAATCTAAACAGAACATAAGTAATCACGAACAAAGTGACACGTTTCTCTTCCTTCCGGTTTCTGGTGACAGTTGTACATATGTGACTGGATCACTTCAGGCTGAATCCATTAAACAAAAAGGATCAATAGTTATTCTAACAAAGCAGATCTTTCCTGCAGGAGCATGTTGATATCAGTCTTCAGATTACAGGTGAAAATTGTGTGTGTGTGTGTGTGTGTGTGTGTGTGTGTGTGTGTGTGTGTGTGTGGGTGGTGGGGGGGGTACCAGCTGTATGTATCAGCGTGACATTGATATCAAAATATAGATATCAAAGTATCGATCTCATTTGTTTCTATCAATAATTGGAATATTATTTTGAACAGGCTTCTTTGATATCTCCAGGCTGTATACTCACTCAGAAGATGGATGGATCACTTCCTAAATAAAAATAATTGGACATAATCCTCAATCAGAGCCACAGCACTAAATCTGTATTTTCTATTTATTGCTTTCTGTGCAATCTGCTTAGCAGCTAGACATCAGTCTGGTACGGCGTCCTGATCTCACGGTTGTGGCTAAACACAACGATCAATACATCATCTCTTTACTGCTCAGAAGTTTCAGGGTCTCAAAGGACACCAACTCCTGAAAGCACTGCAGGCACTTGAAGACTTTGAGGTCCCATGAAAAATAGATTTGTTATTCTTCTTCTTCTACAATAGAAACTGTGAACTCATTTCAGTTTTGCCCTCTTTGTAACCTTTCGATGGCATTTTGGTGTCGAACTGAAGCTCAATCAGGTCCTCACATGAGAAGACGTGGGAAATATTGTGAGGAAAACACACAAAGCCTGCTCTCCAATTTAAAAAGATTCATATGAACGACCGGCTTGGCAGATTGATGCGCTGAGATCCTGCGTTTCCATTGTTACGTTATCCTCATAAATGTTTCAGTGTTTATTTCACGGGGCGGGATTGCCTCACGAGGAAGCATAAAGAACAGGCCTCCGCTTCCCCGCAACATCATGCATCAAATTACCTGAAAACTGAGTAAAATTCAATCCCATCCCAGACTGCTGGGGCTGCACTGCTCCGGCTCCCCGATCGCTGTTTGTTCCGCGCGGCTTCACTCGTCTCTCTGTTGTTAACTCATGCTTAAAGAACCCATCTTTCTCCCTCCGTCCATTGTTTGCTTGCCAATTTGTCAATATTCTTTTACTTCTTCTACTCACTCATCTCCCCCTCGTCCTCGTCGTCGTCGTCATCCAGGGGCAGGCCGTTCTCCTCCTGGCAGCAGATGCTCCAGCGAGACAGGACGTTGGAGTCGCAGAGGCGCAGGCTGAGCCACGAGTGGCAGGGCGGCGAGTGGCGCATGTCCAGCGTGACGGGCTGGTTGCGGTCGTGGAGCTTCAGGGCGGGCACCAGCAGGGTGAAGTCCAGGTCGAAGTCGGCCCCTCGGGCGTAGTCGCCCAGGTCCTCGGGGTTGAGGTCCAGGACGCCCTCGCGGGCCCCGCCGGAGAGCAGCAGGTACTCGTTGGCCACCGGGAGGCGCTGGTCAACTTTCTGGACTAAGCCTGGAAGGATAGCGTGAGGAAGAAAATTAATACGGCTCAGCAAAAATTCACAGCGGGGGGGGGGGGGGGGGGGGGTCATCTTCATGTTTGCAGCCGAACGGGCATAGGGAGCAACGAGTGGAAAGAATATCCCAAAAAGATACCCCGAACACATCAAAGTACATTTCATATTCAGACACACCAAAGAGCTGTGAGGGGGAAAATCTCCGGCCAAACTTGGATATTTGCAAGTAATTTCTGCTGTAGTTGACACACGAAAAACACACACTCTTCCTCCTACGACACATTCACATTCTAAATAATCTTAGATCAGAGAGAAAACAGTCAAATTCCTTTTTTTAATATCTATTTTACATTTGTATAAATTTGATTCATTTCCACATTATTCTTAAAATCCCGATTCCAAAAATTTCAATATTTTCACCTAACATCTGCCATTGTTTAAGGATTCTTTATTCTAAACAAATCTAATTTGTTTGCACCGTTTTTACATTCTCACCATTTGTGCTTGTCCTGACACTTTATTTTGTTCTCAGCATTTTTTACGGATTCTTAAGATTTCCTCTGCACTGAAAATAATCACCAATCATCAAGATTTCCCCCTAAAAGTCGTTTTTCTCACCTTTTCGCTTTATTCTCTACAACACGCTATTAGTCTTAATAACTCATCTTTTTAAAATGACAGCCTTTTCAGTCTATAGTCTCAACATTTCCTATTGGTACTTGACAATTTTCGGCACGTGAATTTAGATTTTGAAGAGCTACTTGCTGAAATCTGGGAGGATGACAACACCTTCGACAGGAAGCTGGATGTGCCAAACAACACAAGCACTCAGGTGAAAATCTTGGCATGTTTTTTTAATGAGATTTTTTTTAGGCTTGGCAGCGCCGCCGTTTTCCAGCTTCCTAAAATGCATTCTTCCTCCTCATATCTGAACAGTATATGAGTGAAGCTCAAGCTTCCAAATCCCTTTATGGCTACTTAGCTGTGTCACATAACTCTGCAGGCTCTGGGGCTCATGGGAGCCGCAGTCTTGGACTGAAAGAAAAGAAAAAGAAAAAAAAAAAATAGAAAAAACAACTGAAGGCCAGAACTGAGCAGGTCAGAAACCAACCACTGACATCTATAGGTCAGAAATGAAACATGGATAGATAGTGAGGGTTGCTTTTTCCTTTGGGACACTTAAGCTGCTGCAGAAAGCTGAAACAGGAGCATCTAACCAAGCCAATATGCCATGGTCGAGGGCACAAAGCTTCTAACCTGATCCCTCTCATCCTGTTACATGGGCTTCCAACACTGATGGCAGGACGCCACATGATGTATCCATGAAGAGGCATGTGTGAGAAAAGAAGCCAAAAACTCACATTCTCACAGCTTCAACTACTGAAATCGGAGCCAAACTGTTTGAGGCTAACTCTGCCGTTGGATCAATGTTGTGGTCTTTAGCTCATTGGAGCATTTTTCCCACCAGACTGAAGCAGGTATAAATGATGAATGCATGAATGATTAGATTTTTATTTATTTTTTTCCTCCAGCCCATTTAATGCTTAAAAGTGGTACTTTCAGAACTCATGTCACATAAATAAATCACAACAAAGTAATGAGGATATATAGAGTTAAATGAAGCATACTCAAACATTCTTGGCAGCCTGACATGATAAGGCAGAGCAGGGAAAACGTAGAGGGGGGGAAATGCACACGGCTCAAACATGGATTCAAAGGAGCTTTGAAAAGAAGTTATAAAGCACATTATCTAACGCCACCACAAGGGGAGCAATCAGTGAGAAGAAGTATAAAAGAAGAAGAATCAGAATGGGCCTGTCGACAGCCAATATGATGTTAATGATTCACAACTTTCTGTTGTAAATGGTGCATCATGCTCAACTCATCTTTGCTCGGCGGTTACGGTTTGTGCTTGGGACTTGGAAAAACTGAGTTTGACCCGAATGATAATGAAGATTTGTGAGGCTGGGGAGACGAACAAAAAGCAGAAATGGTGAAAAGCAGATGAAAGCGCAGAAGAAAAAGGAAGAGACGTGTCAGAGTGAGGACGAGATCAGACACCAGCCAAAGGGCAACTATTCTCAAGCAGCAGCTCCTCTGATTTGTTGGGTTTTTATCTGCCACTGATAAATTAGATAAAATAGACTCGGAGGAGGAACATTGTGGTGAAAAACTGGGGGGAAAAAGAGCATCTTATCTTCTGCTAGAGAGGCGCACAGAGAAAACAGAAAAAAAAAACTGCATCAATTAGCGAAGCCTCCTCAGTCTCCACGCTGGCAGCAGGAAGTTTAAGGTTCTTCCAAAATACACAATCCACTTTTTAATCCAAAACTTGAAAAAAAATCAACAACCGGGCAGAACTTTACTGGGCATGGAGATGCTTTGGCACATGTGCCTATAGACACCACACAGCATGTGAACAGAGATGGAACAGGGACTCCAAGCTTTCACAGTTATGGATTTGACCTAATCCTGTAAGATGACATGTCTTCTATTATGGTGAAGTTTGTCATGCAGAGTTTCTTCAAGGCTAAAGCCAGTGACTCTGAAACAAACATTTGTTGGCAACTGGTTATGCAAAGGTTTTCCCAACAGCTACCCGGGATTTTCAGTTCATCTTCATGTTTTCCCTTCTAATTCATTATAGTGAGCAGATGAATTATTTAGATGGATTTTGCAAAAACGTCATCCCTAAAAATAACACAAATGCCAAATATTACATTGGGAAATTGATTGTAAATGACATAGTCTTACTACAGTAGCAACCATCACAGTATTTCTAAGGTAGACAGTTGTGTGTGGTGCAATCAAAGAGCAATCAGGCAGGTGTTTAAACTCTCCTCAGTACGAGGCTGTGGGGCAAAAAAGCCAATATCTGATTGTAACATGAATAAATCATTCCCCAAAATCCCTGTTCCACAGTGATGATTACCAGAACAGCAGGAGAAACGCACTGGAAAATAGGGGAGTCTCTCCAAAAATTGCTTAATGCTAATTTATTCTGTGTTTGAGAACGAGCCTTTTACTCGTCAGACCAACATGCAGATATGTTGTTAACAAGAAGAATCTTATTGTTTGCGGTCTTGCGTAAAACAACCACAACACTTTTCAGAGATTGTGGTTGACAGGAGTGGTAATAAAAAGAGAGGGAGGAATGTGGCAGATGAAGACCTTGAGGAAGAAACAAACAAAAATAAAAAAAATACAGTCACAACTGTTATGTACCAGAAATTCACTGATATTTGGCCGTAAAACTCAAAAAGCAGTAATTCCTGAGCCCAGAATGGAAGCTTTTTTATTATTTTTTTTCCAATTAATTCATTTCAGGCATTTCAAACATTTGTGCAACCACATACGTAACCAATATCCATATAGTCCACGCACACACACACACGGAACAGAGTGACACATGTTAGGACTGCGAGAGGAAAGTAGAGCACCCGGAGAAATGCACAACATCTAAACTTTTCCTCCCCCGCAAACCCTCAATGTGTGTTTTGGGACGATGAGACAACTGTATGTTGTGACTGCCCCCTTGTGGCTGGGTGCTATAAACCTGGCTGAGAGCAGAGGGGAGGGTGCATCTTTAGAATTGTGCATAACAATGAAGTTGAATGCAGTCACAAATTCTCAACACTGGCCTTTAAATATCAATGTTTAATACAAATTTTAACACAGTGGCGTTTGAAAGTAACTTTATGAACACCTTCAGAGTGATTTAGGGTTAATCCTCAAAAACCAATCGAAGCCAAGATATACACCTCAGTGCTCTTTTATTTCTTTGTGTGATTCTTGAGACGCTCATGCTGATGTTGTGCGCCGACACTTCTTAGCTGTATCTTAAAAGCACCCTGGAATGATTTCTAATCAGGTAAGATCACCCTCACAGTATGGTTAAGCATGACGACATTTCGTGGACTTGCAGATTACAGTTTAAACAAGGACCAAACTCCGAGAGAGAAATTACCATCCAAACGGAATAAGGTTTTCTTTTCAATATATTCAGCCTCCCTTTCAGTTAATCACCTACGTAATAACAAAGAAATGATGTAATGAAAAAGCCATTTAAAAAAAACAACTTTGCTGTGATATCAAAATCAATATACAATTCATTTGTGCACGAGTCCAATTTCATCAGCCGTCTCTGGAGTTCATCTACGACTGGAACCATCACGGTGTTATATTACAACATGCTGATTGAATGGCATCAATGCAGTATGGACTCGCATGCTAAACAGGCTCTTTGCATGTTAAACATGACCGTTTGTCTAGACGATGTAACTATATACTAGCTGTTACCTGGGCCGGGTCCCTCCTTAAAACACACCATCTTAATGGGACTACCTGGTTTTATCTATTAAAATCTCCAAATATCCAAAAATAAAGAGAGTACAAAGTGAAAAGCATCCTGAAAAAGCCCGAAGCAGAGCGGCGGAGACATGGGAAAGACATACTCAGTCATCGCAGAGTGAGAATATTCCGTCACACACCTCGAGTTTGATGGGACTCCAGAAATAGCTTGGTAATTCTCTCTGGAAAATGGGATTCCTCTAAATAAGCCAGTGACTTTTGCACGCCGTCACGGGGACAAAGAAATGGTTTGAAACCGAATGATGAAAAAAAATTAAATAAAATGAAAATAGGCTGCACCATCAATTCGGATGGAGATAAAGCCAGTAAAAACATTCTTGTACATTCAGTTTTAAAAAGTGCTTAATAGGATTTTTTGCACATGATCTGTACTAATCATAACTGTGTGATTTGACTGCATGATGGTAGTGGGAACATAAGCTGGAGAATTATTTGCATTTCCTCTTGTTTTACGCACAAACTACAAGCATGACGACGCCTGTGCTCCCAAGGACATTTAATCAAGGACTGCACCAATTCATTCTCCACCAACAGTTCACCTAACTTAATGTGACGTCAGTGGTTAATGCTGTTTACACAACATCAATCTTTCTATTTACATAAAAATGGCAGAAACTCTGTAAAACAATGCAGTAAGCATGCCAGACCTTCGATTGACCTATATTAAAAAGCAATGTGCATCTACAGACATACTAAAAAAAGATTTGAATAGTCCACTAAGACCAAATTCTAAAAATGGACTCATCAGCTGAGGAGGTGCTTGTTAATTGTTTTTATTTGTTCCCAACCATTATTTTGAGATTGTACCATGTGCGCTCCACCTGGTCTGGTGCATCTTAATAGTTCCTTAGGTAACCTGAAACACCTTCAAACTTCTCATAGTAGTGGTTTTGTCC
The DNA here is from genome assembly GCF_963383615.2 of Lipophrys pholis. Taxonomy (NCBI): domain Eukaryota; kingdom Metazoa; phylum Chordata; class Actinopteri; order Blenniiformes; family Blenniidae; genus Lipophrys; species Lipophrys pholis. The sequence goes on from NC_137646.1 coordinate 21,169,406, forward strand.
GTGGCTTCATAAAAGCATCTCTCACTCCCAAGAATTGTCAAGTTCAAATTAAATTATAAAACTTTTCAATGTTCCCAAATACCCTTGAAGTTCAAAGTGAGGTTTAGCTTCCCACAGTGGGGTACATTTAGTTTCACCCAGAGCGTGAAGAAGAAAAAAAAAATAAAAAATGATGTGTTCCATTTGCTGGAAGTAGGCCTGCTGTTCAGCTACGGAATAATTTACTTTTTAATTCGCATGTCGACCTTCACAGACAGTTGGGTAAATAGAAAGACAACAAATTACCGACAGCCTGTTCAACAGAGTTGAGAAAGAAAATTGCACTGGAAGAACGTGGCAGAGAAAAATAGTCACGGGGATATGGCACGATGATAAGTGAAAACATATAGAGCTTCGCAGATGAATGTAGCAGTGTGTCAGAGACGTACAGGGTCTGGGAGGCGACGCGACCACTGACAACTTGGTGGCGCAACAGTGACAAATGTTCCCCGACAGAAACAAACAGAGTCACTGTGCTGTAAGAAAACTGCACAGAAGCCGATCCTTTTCAAGACAGCGGGACAGAGCGGCCCCACCGACAGAAACGTTTCCCGTTTATCTACAACAAGCAAGCTTTTAAACAATTTACGCTTTAAATGTTTTCAAAGGTTACCTTGTTAGCTGGGAGGAGTTATTTTTTCTACAGCTAGTTTCATCAACACAAAGCTGCCAAGCCAAGACTCAAGGTTAACCGTTCTACCTTTGGTCGCTGCCACTGCTCGGCTTTAACAAGCAGTTTCAATGTTTCCCACGGGATGTCGAACAATGCACTTCACTGGAGTGGAAGCTCCTGGTCCATTTATTAGTAAATATTGTAAATGGACAAGTGGATATGTACGTAGTCTGCAGTTTCTGTGTGAAGCCTGAGAAATAGCCAACCCAAGGGACACCACCTTTGCCTTCATCAACTCCTCGGTTTGAGTAATTGTACGGCACTGTAGAAGATGGCCTTATAGACTGACCGTATAATCCATCACACTAGCAGACACGCATTTATTGTATAACAAAACAAACTATCTGGGCTTATGGAGACCCACTTTGCACGTCATGAAAAACCAACTTGTGTGTGTGGCTTTCCTTTGAAGCGCACTGAAACGTCTTGGACAAAAACAAAATCAAGAGTGGCGTGACTCTTAGTACATACTCTCCTTAGGCTAGGTAGTTTTAATAGTTGAGAGTCACTTGTAATAGCAATTCAACTTTGTCATCTGTCCATATGAATGTCTGTGAACTCGCCATTATTAATGTTTATAGCGTAATGATCTGTGAATGTATATGTGTGTGTGTGTGGTTTCCTAACAAAATCAAACAACAGCAGCCACTAGTGGCCCTCCATGAAAACTACATCATCTTCGGTGTTTCTGCCTTTTCCGTGTAAACACGCATTGTTTTCAAAGGAAAACTTTTCTGAAACAAAAACTTTAAAACAACGCATTTTTACTTTTATTTGAAACGTGGCTGTGTAAAAGGGGCCGACAAAGATCATGTTTTTGTCTCATAAAAATATGGGATTGCAAACCTCATTTTCATCGCTCTACGTTTACGGGTGCCAATCAGACACCTGGTTGTCATCATCTGGCCGTTCCAGAAGATCAGAACCAGAGTCAATTGCAGAATGTTCCATTGACAGAGAAAACGCCTGCGAAACCCACATACTGAAGATCAACTGAATTTAAAAGATTCATTAACAGATTAAACATTATGTTAATGTGCATGCAAACAGACTGTTTGCACTGTAGATGTGTCCACCAAAGGGACTGCTGCACCAGCGAGCTTTCTGAAGATCGCATTGATGTTTTAGATTTCATGTTTTGACTTTATTCTTTCTTTTTGGAAAAAAAAAAAATCACAAAGATTACATAATAAATACACAACAGAGAAACTCAGTAAGTCATGGTTTGGTATCCAATTTGGTTGTGACTTAGTTTAACAATTCTCAAGGCAGCTACAATTACTGGTTGATACGCAACTATCTCAATAATGAAGCGCATTAACAAATGTGTTGCAGCAGCCAACAATATCCCTTCTCAATAACAAAATTTATATTAAACAGTTTAAGTATTAATTCCCGCATTGACGATTAGTCTCAGTGTTCAAACTGTAACTTGCAGCTGTGTTCCCCGCTGGGTCGTTGAGCCTCTTTCTTTTAAAACGCAACCATTGATTCTTCAGTCGTAGAATCAGCATTTCAAACGACGCTTTGGTGAGATTAACAGTGACTCGATCAGTGTTCACACTTCAGGGCACCTCGGCGTGGCGCAGCTTATAGGAGAGGCTGTCAACACAGGAATCACAGCTCTCGTTGAGCTGCTCCGACCTCACTGTGACCTCCTTTTTGTCCCCCTTTAGACAATAAAACTGTAACACAGCAGCGGCATAGGAATTATCTAAAATTGCAGGCGCATCCCAAAAGAAACCATTCAATCACTCCACATGACTCCTGATTAACATCGTCTCAACCGGATGTTGTCGGTGCTTTTCAACAGACACTTCTCGCAGCCTCACCTTGCACACTAATAGCAGGATTAATCTCAGACGGCCCCGCCGCTGAAAGGTGAGCCTCTCTGCCGCCTCGCTGTTTATGAATTCATATCCAAGCAGGAGATTAGCTCTGAAATGGGTCTTTTAGAAGAGGAGGCGGAATGGAGACGTTCTGATTGAATCTGATTGGAGGGGTTGTCTCAGATCACTGGGCCAGGTGTTTGTGTGTGTGAATGGGTTGAGGCGAGACGCCGAGAGTTATGGCAGACACTGCCGGTGGAGCACCTGCCGAGAGAGGGGACGCGAGAAGCTGTCGCTATCTTCCCCGCGCCTCGTTGTCGCTTTGATGCCAGCTATGCTGCGACACCGTGTCCTGCTAAATGGCAGGCAATTACCTTCTAAAAGAAAAAAAATAAGAAAAAAAAAATAGAAAAGTCCCTGCGGTTTTACTTTTACATTTCAGGACAGCGGTGCGGCCTCATCGTGGGAGACAGAACCAAAGGCTGATGTGGACTCCTGATTTTCTGACTGAACACTGGCAAGAGATGTGATTAATTTGCCAGGGAAATCTATTAAATGTCGCGTTTACTATGTCACTATGTAACGCAACACTTCATATGGGTTCAGATCAAGTAAAGGTAATATGTAGGGGGTTATTGGGGTACATTGTAGTGGGTCGGCGAGGTGTGGTCACAATTATAATGGAGATGTAGAAATCATTGGTCTTGTAGGTCCGCTGAAGAAGGTATTAGCCAACATTTAACACTATTCTTTTTTATGAACAGACTGAAAAGATAAAGAAACAAGGTCAATATGTTCAAAAGCAGGAACTACGAAAGACCTCTTCATACAAACGTAGGTAACCTGAATAACAGACAAAAGATTATATCATTTGTGATTGTTCAATCTGGCCCATGTATTGCATCACATGTGTGACTCAGTGGTTGTTTATTATCATGTTTGGATCGTCTTTTGTCCTATTTCAGTTATTTTCAGGACTGTGATTGTTTTGTTCCAATTTTGCCGTATAGTTCTTAATCTGTATAAATATTTTTCACATAATTATGGATATCAATACGAGTCATTTCACATCCGTTTTCATTTTTGTGTCTATGGACGGAGAGTGCAGTCTTGAGGTGGCTTTGGTGCTCAGTGGCAGCAGTTACATGGATCATGAGCACTTCACTTCAACACAAATCCTACTCAAATTGTCAAATGTAAATCCTTCCGTTTGATCAGACGCCTTTTCCAATTGAAATTATGATTGGATCTAAAGGAGTCTGTCTAACAGCACCTGGAAATTGATTCCTACTGACCAGGATTTGAGTGCATGTCTGTTACGTCACTCCACATATTTTGTCTGTAGAATAAACAAATTCTGTGGTGGCGAAGCACAAATGGCGCCAACACAGCTTTCGAAAATAAAAGACTTGAAATACAGATGAGAGACTCAAAAGACAAAATTAGCAAATGCATGAAACGCTAACAAATTTATATCTAATACTGGTGGGCTTACACATGAAGCATGTCACAGGGCAAAGCATTATGGGAATAATCCCCCCGACTCAATCGGATGATATCCTTGGTGTATATTACTCGGCTCATCTTTCTGATTATTTTAGCCAGTATTTATGTGAATGTGTGAACTCTAACCTACACAATTTAGACTGTTTAGCATTTTTGTTGATAGGAGGAATTTTGCCTTAACTTCAAGACAATATCTGGTCAATTTGGCGACTTTGCTTCTCTTTTTCAAGCTTTCTTAGGACACTTGAATGTCTCATTTCAGTTGCTTTACTTCTCTCTGTGGACATTTTCATTAAGTCCTGATCACTTCGGTCCCCATTTGAGAAATAGAGCCACATTGGAATTCAATACAGAAGTTTTATCAATCATATTTGGCAAGAATTGAATTGGAACGTGTCATTTTCAAGTGAAGAGCAGAGTGTGGTCGTTTAATCATTCAGCAAGAGTAGAAATTAAATGACTCAAGACAGTAATTAGCAGATAAAATGCATATTAATTATTCATTGTTTGAAATGAGTGGCGACTTATCTTTCAGTCAGTCCAGTGTTTCCACACACATTCTGAAATGTTATAAATGGAAGACGATTGGAACGCTTGTGACAGAGGTGTGCGGTAAAACATGATCTCTTTAAAAGAGTGAAGCAGAGCCAAACAGCTGCACTCGGCTCGCAGCACGCCGTTATCAACTGACAGCTACCACCAAACTTATTCCTCCCTCGCTGCCTCCGGAGTAGTTAAAAGTGTGATTATGAAGGAGCCAAAATCCTCATGTCAGCCTCGCTTATTACACCGAGCAGGATGGCAGATAGTGTCATGTCCTGTCAAAACACTTTTTAACACGACAAATACAACAAGTCGGAAAAGAATTAGGTATCATGAAAGATAATGCCGAATGTGAGCTGATGTCTGCGGCATGAGATACTATGATGTGTTTCGATTTTCAGGCTGAATTGTTAACTCGCATCTACAAAGGGAGGCCGTGGACTCGGGTCAATTAGCAACGGCATATTTTTACATGCAGTCTTTTTTATTGACTATAGAAGATGGAGGCTGAGGCCCCGTTTACACAATGTTTGCCAGTAAAAATGAAAAAACTTTCAATGTTCTCCTGGAACTTAGTAGTTTAATAGCTGAGTCGAATAGCGATCCAACATGGTCGTCTCTCCATACAGATGTCGGTGTACTCATTGTTACTGTTTACAGCGTTTTGATCGCTGCTCACATACGTATGTGGTTTAATTACAAAAGCTACCTCAACTTCCTGAGGGATAAAGTTGTTAATCTATAAGATACAAGTTAACCAAGATGTCATTCAACTCCACAACAAAAGAGGAATGTGTATTGTATTGTGTTTAGGAAAAATTAAGCAGGGAAGAAATTCAGTTCCACATAAATCGACCCAATATTCAGAGAGACAAGAAAAAGCACTCTGACTTGGATGTTTTGATGCCGCTGAATAACTGTGGAAAAAAGGCGAAATGAAGATAAGGAAATAAGCCGGTCTCAGAATTTTACTCCAGAGCTCACAGTCTTCTCTAATCCTGGGATAATTACAGTTACGAGTAAATTCAAACGAACCTCAGCACACTTTCCTAATCATGGCAAGACCTTAACCAGATGCCTGGGAGATAGATGCACCATACACATTAGGCAAATGAAAGTGCATTAACCTCTTGAACCCTAAGCAACAGGTGAGATTCCCTATGACTCCATATCACATCAAAAAAACTGCATTCTAGGCTACTTTGAATTTTATGCTTAGCTGATTCAGGAGCTTTAAATATCAAATATTGTTCTATAATAGCCACTGGCTGCTTTTCAAAAGTGAATAGCTACAGGTCAATAAATGTTTCTGTTTTTGACTAATAGACAAATAAAAAATGGCTCTGCATGGGAAACACGTCCCAGTTAACCCTCTACTTTTCACGTTGTAGACGTCACCCTGTGCTTCGTTGTTATGAAGTTCTGCTGGAGAAGGCCGAACAGAATCAAAGAAGTAGGCCTATAGTATGTACCAACTCATGTTCAATCCTCGGGGGGGATCACACATGGGGGATTTCTGTGTACAGTTGGCACGTTATACCGTACACATATGGGCTTTCTCCAAGTATTCCAGTTTCCTCGGAAGACATGCCTGCTTGGTTGATTAGCGACTTCAAATTGCCCCAAGTGTTAGCAATGTGATAAGAGTGACATTTCCCGGGATGTTCCATGCCCTTTGCCGAGTGTTAGCTTGGTTGGGCTCCAACCTGCAGCCCTGACTTGAATAAAATGCGTGTCGAAGATGAAGGATTCAAAGAGTGTTCCCGGATATCAACAAGAACGCAGCCATATCACTGCTATACTCGGATTGCCAATAAAGCATGTACCTAAAAGCACCACTGGTCAGGTCTGAGGTAATGAAACATCGATTTTCAAAAGCATCTTTGGTGATTATTGTCACGCACAATTGCGACGTTACCTTTCAGAATTCGTTAAATGTCCAGTGTAAATGGGGTCAGACCCCAGGTGATGTGACCCGTAAATCAATTTGACAAATAATGATTGTAGTGTTCACCCACCGATTCCTAAAAATAAACTAGTTTGTAAACTATGTATCTATACTTTCAAATTTGATTGAATCCTGTCAGGAGGTATCGAGTCTCTCATATTGCATCGGAGAAAGTTCCTCCTTTAGCTTCACTCAACCGCAAAACAACCTCTGTCTCGTTTTTGTTTATCTCTTCCATTATTTATCACAGCCAGACTTGAACTTTTGACTCTGCTGACTGAGAATAAACCGGCAGAGGCACTGATCAGCCGTCTCAGTCTTCACCGCCTTCAGTTATCAGTGCTCGCGCCCAAATGTGCACGCTGTCAAATGTCTAAGTATAAAGGATGGCGGCAAATGAGGGGCTGATGCAAGACGCCTTGTGTAAAGGCAAGTGGTAGAGATCACCGCAATGGAGGCAGGGTGGAAAAGTCAAGATCTGGTGTACGGCAAGAGTGCCCGAGACACTGGAGCATCAGGCTGGTGACTGGGGTTTGAATCCCACTGAAGATTGCATCATTAAGGGCATCCAGTGTGAAAGTATTGTGGATCATGAAGGGATCACTTATGGTAATAATCATCTTCTCACAAAAAAAGTTTTTACCCTGCGATTACAGAAAAGCTCTTTAACAAACCAGGTTATTTTTGAAGCTTCTCCCAAACTAACAACGATCTGAAACGGTTGAAGTTGAGTGGCACCGTATCTTCAACGGTAACTGTGGAGCTATTCCTGCAGTCAGGAGGATTGTTTTCCAAAAAGACATACATGGTAGTCCCTACCACACACAGCTCCCAACACGCTGGGTAAATAAGAGCCTCCTCTTGGATCTGTCAGACGGAGGAGAAAAATCACTTGGTGCACAGGATGTGCGTGTGTGTGTAATCTCCTCTGTTCTCTCCCTGACAGTATGCAAAACCCCGCGGGGTTCCCTGCACGGCTCAAACTTTAGAAAAGCCCGGCAAAAACAGAGGCGAAACCCCCTCGGGTTTGGCATCCGCACACCTATGCAGCCGAGCCTCAAACAGTGGCCCGGTACGCTGCAACAAGGCACTTCCATCAAGAGGATTCTATTTGCCTGCCCCACCCCCGTTGGGCCTCGAGAGGCAGAGCGCTGCTAATGTGCCTACCACCGCATGCTTAACTTTAGATTTCTCGAATCCAATGCAAACCGTCTCTATCTGTTCAAAGTGCCAAACTTTCTTTTTTCTTCTTTTCCTCTCTCTCCACACAGTTGGGAGCCGTCACAGCAGGCGGTTAGGAACTGCATACCGTCGGTGATTACGCAGCCAAAAGCAGCTTAAAAAAAAAAAAAAAAGTTACCAGGAGATTCTCAACCGAGCCAGAGTGGGAGCAAAGAGGAGTCACCAGCATTCGAAGAAAACTGAAGTGTCTGCCTGTGAGCCCCCCCCCAAAAAAAGAGTTGAATGAGCAGAGTTCTGTTTTGATTTGTGCGATTTCCCCCCCAGGTGAGCAGCCCTCACCGGAGGAGGGAGAAGCCTTGAAACACAGATGTGAGTCAATTGAGCCCCTGATTTAACAGGAATAGCAAAGGAGGATGGCATTCTGGGAAGTGGTGGGAGAAGCTCTGAACAAGTGTCTCTGAATAGTGACAAGAGGACACGCATACTGAGGATTAGACGGCATGTGAGCCCAGGTTACAGACACACGCCCGAAAGTGTTAAGGACGCTACCCAAAAGTGCTTTGATTCCTTCGGGTGACATGAGAGATGACGGCTGGGAGGGGGGAGAGTGCCACCTATTGGACAAAGGAAGACACAGCAGTGGAGCTTTGGGGCGAACTCGATCCCTCGTGTGTGTGTGTGTGTGTGTGTGTGTGTGTGTGTGTGTGTGTGTGTGTGTGTGTGTGTGTGTGTGTGTGTGTGTGTGTGTGTGTGTGCGCAATGAAGGCAGCAGACAGACTGGAGCCGTGCACCATGATAACTGAAGAATGTTCTTCAATTAGAAAGGAATGTACACATTGCAACGGATTCCAAACCACCAGAGATCACGTATTTTAAACTCAACCACATTGTTTGCATCGTTTTTACTCATCTTTCATATTGTTTTCATGACTGATCGAGTCAAAAAGAATGTGGAAGTGATATTGATCTCTGTTCTAGTTCTTGTGGCACCCGTACATCTAAATCCTCTCTGGCTCTTCATGATAGATTCAGGATAATTTCACACACCAAAATGTATATGCGATATATAGTTATTCGTATTTCACTTAACTTTAACGATTTTAGTCCGAAAGGTATCAAAACTGTCGGGAGTGTTTTCATGACTGCTGAGCATGTCAACACCAGTAACAGCTGGCATGTTCATGTGGCTATAACCAGCGTTCCCTCAAGTACTTTGTGCAGCTCGTAGAATCACAGAAACATTTTCCTTTTTCTGCAACATCGTTTCCAATTTTATTAAGCGCATCATGCACTCTGATGTATTCCACACATATTTCTTGGATTTTATGTGTGACGATTACAAAGAGCTGTTAAACACTGCATAAACAACACTGTTTATGGCTTCTTGATGGTCTCGGATTGTAGCTGGTATTTTTCTCACCATGTTTGTACAAATGCTTCGATTCAAACAGTAGTAGTTCACATAGTTGCCACAGTGGATATCTGATGGGCCTCAGGAGGCTCTTAGCTCAAAATTGTGAGTGAACAAGGTGTCCTGATGTCACTTTTATACTACAACCAGACAGCACCAGAGTTTGGCTGGAGACTTTCTCTGTTGGTCGGTCTCATAGCTGTTGTTTCGGCACGTTGGCGCCGACACTGCGGCACCAAAGGTCACAAAACTTAATCGTTTCACACGAAGCAGCAGGAGTGAAAGCACCCTTACTAAACACAGCAATGCAGACGAATCTACCACACTGATAAGAGATACTGAATCTATGATTGAGAATTAGTCAAGATTATTCTGTCACTGTCAGGAAAGTTCAGCAGTTCCTCTGATTATATATACTCCACCATGTATGACCAGATTAAATATGTGCGTCTCCTTCACATTTACATGACATTTTATAGATTTGTCTTGTTTGACAAAACTGCTGCAATTTTACAAAGTTTAAAGTAAATGCTACAGATTGCAGGGACAGAGTGGTTGGATAGGTTAATCAGCCCATGAAAGGATGGTTTTGGGTGATTACGTCTGCTCCCACAAAGAATTCTGACTCTATCACATTTCACACTTCTTTCTAATTGCACTGGAACTTCTTAAAGTCTCCAGGGTTCCTTCAGTCCTGCAGCCACCTCTGGGCTCTGGTGCAGCTGCAGCTTTTTATCGGTGTCGAAGCAGTGTGGCCGAAACCTCCACCATGACAGTTAAATGGTTCTGCTGCCCGAGGTGGCGCCAGCTGTTGTCAATAAACGTGCCAGGCCCCTTAGCCCCTTACTCCTCCACACTCACATCCATGACAACCAGAGTATCGTGCTGATGCAAGAAATCATTGGACAAAAAAAAATAAAGAATCACAGGATTGTTTTTTACAGGGCAATAATATAAGAACTAAATGTATGCTGTGGGATTTGCCCAAAACTGTGTGAAACCAGGGTTTTTTATCCCCTTCATTACAGCCTTTTTGTTTTTCTTAAACAGAATGAGCCCAAGTTTTCCAACAAGGGCAAGTCTCTTACATTTTTATACCCAAATAAGTACTTGCGTGTTTAAAATTTTCATTAAAAAAATATAAAAATAACACCATATGCTTCTGTAAACCTTACACAAACACATAACTCAAGAGCAAAGCAACATTCAAACCATGTTAATAAGTCAAATCCACAAAAACCAAATGGAACTTTGAAAAAAACAAAAACGAATTCTGTGTTCCAGATCCTCTAAATGTCAGTAGCTGTAATTCTAACACAGCCAGCATGACACTGCAGATAGGGTACATGTCAGTATGCATGAAGCTGACGTCTCTCATCAGTGTGTCACATAAAAAGCACGGCGAGTGCCAGCACAGATCAGACTGTGATTGTACCGGGCAGAGTCCAGGTGACAGTGTGTCAAACAGTGTCCAAGGGGATCGGGCCGCTCCTGAAGTATGTTGCTGTCTAAAACGTCTGTCCGGGGCTCCGAAATGTATCTTGCTTGCTAAGAAAAGATGGGATGTCGAAAAGGCAGCATTTGAAAAGTATACAGGCTGAAAACTTTTCAGAGCAACATGCGATCATGTGGAAAACAGTTCATCACACTTTTACTGACAGGCTCCATGTGAAGGTTAGCAAGAGGAGATGATTGGTTAAAGACCCGCTGTTCAGAGTGCTGCAACAAAAGAGCTGCAGCTTGAAGACAATGGTCGAGCATTCAAGAATGTATGGGAGTTTTATAGGGAGTGAGGCTGGAGACAGAACATCAAGAGCCAACACTCATAGAGGTGTCAAGAAAATGGACAAGTCCCAAGCTCACATTGTCAGAGGTGGCATCAGAAGAGTCTCACCTGAGTATACAAGAACTACACAAGAAAGGTTTTAGAGCTGCCCCTGTCGGCTGACCGGCTGCATCAAGATATACTTTTCCGATTGGACTTCTACCTAAACACCCCATCTCTGACCGTAGTATTACTAAGCTGAACCCTGCAGAGTCTGTGGACTGTTGTGAAGAGGAAAATGGAACAAACCCAATCCAGATGAGCAGACGGCCACAAACAAAACAAGCCGAGCTTCATCACATGCTGATCAGCTTTATACCAACCACACTGATGCAGGTCAGAAAGAAAGAAGTCCAACTATTTATACCGAAAGAATGGAAAAAATACCTTCTACAAATTTAACTTTTCAGTTTTATCACTTTCACCTTAACAAATATAATATGTGAATCATTTTAAGAATTAAAACAAAAAGGTATAAATATTGTAGTTCATCAATGTACAATAATATATGAAAATGTTAGTGTTGGAAGTGTGTGGTACAAAGTGCAAAGGTGTGGATCAGCTGTTGGGAGTAATAAGCATCATGTAGCTTTGTATTCACAACCAGCGTGAAGTAAAGTGAGAATAGCTTTAACTCCATGCAATACATGTATACTATTCCACACCTGTAACATATGTTTAACATCCATTACATTAGGGCAAACACACACACAGACACACACAAGTGCTCTGGTTCCGATTGTAATTGCTCCTTTTCATCCACGATTGGTGTTTGCATGTTTACTGTTGGTTTGGTTCAGGTGTTCCTGCATGTTTCCTCCCACAGTCCCAAAACATGCAATTGAGGTTAATTGGTGACTCAAAAGCGAGTGTTGGCACGTGTGTGTGTGTGTGTGTGTGTGTGTGTGTGTGTGTGTGTGTGTGTGTGTGTGTGTGTGTGTGTGTGTGTGTGTGTGTGTGTGTGTGTGTGTGTGTGTGTGTTTGCCCTGTGTTGAACTAGCAATCTGTTCGGTGTATACCCTGCCTATAGCCAACTGTTGTTAGGATCAGCTCCAGTCCTTCTAGGAAGTTTTTATAAAGCGCTATAAGAGATGGCTGTAGGGACTCAATGTGACAACATAATGTAACTGAAATGAGCATGTTTACCGAGCATGTTGAAGATGAAGTCCTTGGCCGTGTGGACTTCCAAGGCCGTCTGGTCTCCGAACTCCCCCTGCTCCAGCACCACCAGCTCCGACACCTGTGCTGACAGCTGGTCCAGCGTGGCCCCCGACCGGAAGTCCACCTCAGACAGCTTCTTGGCGGGGGCTGGGGAGCGCGGAGCCACCGCGCTCATCAGGGACTCCATTACTACAACCCTGCCGACAGAGAGAGAGAGAGAGAGACCACAGGGATGATTATGGGTTTGTTCAAGGGTCTTCGAACATGACGGCGCCCCCCTGTCGTGACTAAACTGAGAGATGACCTCTGCTGCCACAGTGGAGCTGATAACTAATGGTTTTTGAGGGTTAGTATTTAGCAGCCGAGACCAAATCACAGGGCTGTAATTGATTTGTTTACAGGGCGCAGCGAGTTGCAGACTGTATGTTTAGACCGATTTAGTGCTGCTGAGCCTTCATGTTTTCACTTCTGCATAATACTGGCCTTGTTCGCTAAAGCCCCGTGTGAATCATGAGACGTTTGAGGGCCACTTGCAAAAGAACATATGACATCAGGGAACAACTGAAGTGAGAATAAGGAGCATTGCTTTGCAGCTACAAAGCTCTTTCTTTCGCAACCTGCAACCCAAGTAGACCTAATAAAAGCTTTGTAGAACAGATTGATGTGGTATCTGAGCTGTAGAGTTTGTGGATATAAAAAGAGAAATGAAGCCAGCAACAATTGCAGGCCATTGAGTCGGAAATGACAGAAATTGGGACAGAGATGAGCCAAGCAAACAAAATTATGACAACTGCATCCAGAAAAACACAAAAAAAACCCAACTAAAATGACCACGAATGAGGCAAAAATCATTACACAGAGAAGTAAAAACTACAAATATATGCGATGTGATTACAAAAAAAAACATTTTTTCACAAAAAGCAAATGAAGAAATACTCAAAAACACAAACTGAAACAGAGAAAACAAGACAAATGAATACAAAATGACCACAAAGCAACAAAATGACCATCCCAAAATGTAAAATGATGGCAATAAAGCAAAACTCCAGCAGGAAATCTCACACACACACACAACTAAATGCTACCCAAAATGCACATAAACATAAACAAATCTACCAAAGGAAAAACACATAGAGAAGCAGAAATGACCACGTCAAAGACCCAGAATCAATCACCTGCATAAAAACTAAAATTAGCTGCGCTTTAATCATACACCACAAATGAAATGTAAAATGTCCATATGGAGACGTAGGCCACATTTGCACGACATTGTTTCAAGTGAAAAAACTTCGTTTTTGCATTTTCAGAAAAGCTGTGTTTTCAAGTTCCACTTAGGGAGCCGTTTTTAAAACCTTGGCTCCGAGCACCATTGTTGTATAAACCAACACCCAAAAACACAACAAAGGTTTTGCGTTATCCCTTCAAAACCACTGCAATGGGATGACGCATTAAACTAACTACTATAAACTCAAATACAGACTCACGAAACTTCTAAAATGGACCAAAACAAACTCTTAAAGTGACACAAACAAACTTTTAAAAAGTACAATCAATTGTCCAAACATGAAGGAGAAGGAACACTTGGTGACAGAAACAACAAACAACAATAACCATAAGGGGTTCCTTCACATTTACGCCCAGGTGTCTGTTTTATCACGATTCGCCCCTGCTTCTAAACTAGGGTAACTTACTGGGCAGCGAACGAGGACTAAAGCTGGAAACAATATATGAAACATCAAATAGTAATGACGGGGGGGGGGGGGGGGTTAAAATGCAAGAATACCGTGGCCCAGAAAGTTTAAAGGGGTAAAAGTTCCAATGTAAACAAAGCTCGGTGGAGTGGAATGACAACACGGCCTCTGCCCTCTTCAAACTGGGTCAATTAGCAGCCGGCTTCTACATGCTAAGCTAACGCAAATTAGCCAGCCTTCTGTCGGGACACTTAACGAGGTAATTCCCCGCGACAGAAAACAACCCCCGGGACGGACGCCTTCGTGTGTCTACGAAAAACCTCCGCGCTGGCACCACAAGCCGACTTGTTTTGGTCGGGTCGGCACGCCCAAACTCAGCTAATTTATTTTATTAGCCCACTAGCGTTGACAAATTAGCATGTTAGCTTTGACGTGACAGGCGAGAGGAGAAGAAGAACTGCATCTACACGCACGCACACACACACACGTTAAAATGTACACACACTCGCGTAAACACAAATGCATACACCCACATGCACGCCACTCGGTTTCGCTCACGAGATCCCCGTGGATGTTATTAGCACTCAGGCTAAAAGCTGCTGGACACACACACATACACACGCGCACACACCCTTCAACGCCAGGTGATTTTCTCCGCTATCTCCTGCCTTCGCCGTTACTGTGATCCCCGAGCTTCAGTCCGCCTTCCTCGGCTGTCATTTCCAACAGGTCCCCCAGCCACCTCCTTCCCCCCGGCAACACCGTCCCAGAAATCACGGTCCTACTCACTCACGGGATCCATCCGGGGATTAGCGGTGTGTGCGCGGCACGCGCGCCCCACATTGTGCACCGCTACACGGCGGATAAGGGAAGGGAGGTCAGGTTTTTTTTTTTTATGATTAAAATTGTGCACCGTGTCCTCGCAAAGGAGATAAAGGCAGGGAGGGTTTAAAAAAAGAAAAGAAAAAAAAAAGCAGCCAGGAGCCAGGGATGGGCGTGCAGGCAGGCAGCAGTGCTGCAGCGGTGATTCCAGCTGGTGGTGTCGCCACACAATCCCACCCACACGTATCAACTCAGATCACCAGGATCGATAATGACATTAAGTCACAACATTAGTAGGAGCTTTTCGCTGTGTGTGAATTCGCCATCTGTGAAAAGGAGAGTCGCAGGGGTGTGTTTTCTAACCCCAGGGGGTCACACCAACCATGCAGGAGAGCCACTGTCCTGCACGTTTGAGGTCAGGGGTCTGCGACCTTTCCCATCTGCAACCTTTCCACCAAATAAAACTCTTCTGTTGCCACAAAACACCTCTAATCAAAAAAATACCACAGAGAATATAAAGTTAGTTATAGTGAGCGTACATTCATGACATTTCAAATTCACAATGAACAAACTTCCCGAACACCTGAGGAATGCTGGCACACTCTCCTTTTAAATCAGGATTTAGAACATTTGTATAGGCACAGGCTTTCAAATAAACAATAGACTTAATTTATTACCTTTATCTACTAAAGCTCTTGTGTAGAAATGTATTATTTCTATGTTGGATGCGCAGAGCAAGTCCATTGTTTTCCAAGGTACCCGGAACAGTGTGACATGTGGGGTTGTGTGACTGGAGGTCGGAATATTTGTGCATGATTTGGAACATCAAATACCAACATGGGAAAAGCGTAAATTGATCCAGTGAAAAGGATGGGAGTGTGTGAAAGAATGTGACCGGTTTTAAAGTATTTAATACTCTTAATCGCTTGAGATTAAGATTCTTAATTGCTTTAATGTTTATCTTTTATTTTTTGTAAAGCACTGGGAATTGTCTTGTGTCTGAATGGTGCTCTATGAATAAATGCGCCTTGCCTATCATATTTAGAATTGTGAGTTTTGTCGCCATTTTTAGCTGTTTTTACCACGTTTAATCTATTCTAGCTGATTTTTTTATTTTTATTTTTTGTTTTTCTCGTCATGTTCGCCATTTTAGTCCTTTTAACCATTTGCCCTGTTTTTGCTCCATTCCTGACTGCTACAAACATTCTGGCAACTTGACTAAAGTGGATTAGAAGATGTATGGATGAGCATATCTCCTGTGGATGAATCATGTTTGACTTCATTCATTACTTAGTTTGACAGCGTGGTTATAGTCTTGTCTTTTAGAAAAAATACAGTATGTATTCAAATGTTGTTACAGCAACTAAATGAACGGCATCTGATGGAAATGAAACATTCATAAAGTGATTTGCAATATCAAAGTAGCCGTATCAGAACTTGAGATCAGCAATTACCCAGATGTGTGCGCTGATGTACTCGTCCTGTAATACTCGGTGCATCCCGAGGTTGACTAATGCTCCTAATGACTAAATAACAGACATTTATGCAACAGCTCTAAGAGGATTCCCTTCAAATGTGTCCCTGAAGAAGCTTCTTTGTCTTAATGAAGATGAAGGCATTTGTTGAAAAATCAATGTTTTCTTTGAAACGTGTACAATTTGGGCTTTGCCCTCATGTGTGACACTCCTGTTCTAACAGTACAATTTCTTTAGTTTTGTCCCATCCCTTCAGTGTTTGATAAATGTGAAATTAAACTGTTGTTGCTCTGGGATTATTGGAAAGTGTTGCCCCCACGTATTGGAGCTCTTTGCCGTTGGCTTATTTGTGCACGGAACCTCTTTGACTCTATTCCCAGTTTGTTGTTTTTTTTTTGTTTTTGTTTTTTTCCTGGTCAATTTCTCCCAGTTGATGGATAGCACTTCAGATTACTTGCCCGACCTCTCACTTAGTCTGCTGATGAATCCCTGCTACCTCGCAGGCTGCAATCACAGCAAATGTGAGAAGAAATGTCCGTACGCGGCCCCAGAGTGTCTGATCCATAAGCCCATCCTGAGGTATAAGTGGAGCATTTATCAAGATAATGCAGGACCAAACAGCACTTAATGAGCAAGACGAGGGAGTGACAGTATCCGTTTGCCAAATGAGAGGTCGGAGACAACCCTGGCCTTCAGCAGATAGAGTGAGACTTGAAAGAAATGACTGAAATATCTTCTCAACACACTTGCTTTTAACTTTTTCTCTCTGTGCAAAACTTTTTTTTCTCCCCCCCCCCCCCCCCCCCTTACCCTGGAGGAGAGTACCAAGGGAACATTACCAGCCCTCTTGACATCCCTCCATATTTCTCTCTGCTCTGAAAAAGTTAATCTCTGAGAGTCGGATCAAGCCGGCAAACGTTTTCAGGTCAAGTGATGGTGCGATGTCCAAAGATTCAGCCTCTGGCACCAAGTCGATGCTTGTTCAGCAACATTAGTGAAAGCAAAGGTGAAGAAGAGGATAAGGAGGGAAAAGGAGGAAAGTGGAGGAAAATGAAACTAGAATCTGAGGAGAAACTAAATCATTAGACTCAAGAGTAATTAGAAGACAAAAAAAGGAACTTTTGGCTTACGATGCTCAGTGTAGGTATTTTAATTCAAATGAACTGGAGTGATATGTATTTAGGATATAAGCTTTTCAAACCCATCTGTTCACCTTCTGTGCAGCTTTATCCAACTCAAGGTCATCCTATCTACATTATATGGGCAAAGGCAGGTTACACCCTGGATAGGTCACACAATTTAGGGTCACCAAATAACCTTAAATGCATGTTTTTTTGGCTGTGGGAGGAAGCTAAAGTACCCATTATAAACCCAAGTACAACATGCAAGCGCCACACAGAAAGGCCCCCAAAGCCAGACTCGAACTCGGTCCTTCTTGCTATGAGGCAATAGTAATTTATTCTTGTCATAGCAAAAAACCAACCGTGCCAATATATTGATCTGATCAGACATATTCAGCGAGTAGAGACAAAACCTTACTGTCCTCCTTAAACAACAGTGTTACATCAAGAATGAGACAATGATGCCCAACTTTATTTTATCCTTTCAATTACTTAGTCCATCCACCTGTCATACTCATTTTAGAAGGTTGTGGAGACCTGGAGTCTCTCCAACGGTGTATATTTTTGAACAAATGTACATGATAGGGCAGTTTTCTATCACTTGTGTGTTGCTACAGAGGTACTGAAAGTTTCCTCAGCTCATAAATGCCACAGATGAGCCTGCGTTATAATGTGTTTGGGTCCCATCCAGGAGAGAGGCTTATTTATTACTTTAAACTGTTGCTCTCAGTTGTAAACCTTCACGGGGCTGTTAAAAACAGTTTATGTTGCATCATTTGCACAACATAATCCCAATCACCGCCGCCATCTATACCGTCCCCCAGCTGGCTAATAACAATTCCCAGACATTGCATTACTCCGTGAGACGGCTGCTGCGGCAGTATGGCGATGCGGTAACGACGGCGGCTCCCCACAGTGTCATCCCTTTATCTCCCCTGATGCATTGTTGTCATCCCATCCGCTGCAGACGGAGGTGAAATGATTGGGTGCAGAGCCGAGAGAGCGTGGCTGCAGCGATGAGGACTCAGTGTCCATTGAACTGAGGGAATAATCTATCTGAAGGTGCAATTGCACTGACCATCATTTAAGTGGCTTGAAAAGGTCAGGAAGGGGATGGGGATGTGGGAGCGCTCCGAATGGCCATTATAGTCATTCCGCTTCGCCGTGTGAGCCGCCACAACCTGATTGATGCCTCCGAGAGAGGATTTGGCGCCGCTGTGGTGTTTATTATACAGCATGCACTTTAATATATTGCCGGTGTGTGTCGACCGGCCGGTGTTTGTGCGTCTCGCGGTCCGTGGAAGTGAGCAGGAGGAAGCTCTGGGGAGTCGAGTAAAGAAGGCCTGGCAACAGGATTTCATTCAGGTCTTTAGATGGAGGATGCACATCCATCCGTGGTCATCCCATCAACTGCCCTAAGCTCCCCATCAACTTACCCCTTCATGACCGATGGCTCCAGCAAATACACCTGATTTATTTATTTTTTTTTCCTTTTGGCCAAAAAACAGACGAGAAATCGGTGGCAGAAGAAGTTGTTTCTCCCTCACACGCAGGGAAGCTGATGTAATTAAATCCGTCTGCAGGGTAAGACAAGTTAAGGGCAAAAGAGGAAAAGTAGGAAGCTTTTTTGGACGAAATAATATATTCTTGAGTGGAGCAATAAAGAAAGAGCAAGGGAGGTCCCTGGAGGATTAATTAACAATATCTACCGTTAGTATCTGGGCTTCTTCTTTCTCTGATGCTCACAGTAGTACAGACTAAGACAGAGGCACAACCACCCTCCTTGCCAGTGGGCTGGCTTCCTGTAAACCATCCTGATTTTCATTCTGTGAATTAAAAGGCTTCACATAATGGCTGCGAAAAAAAAAAAAAAAAAAATGTCCTCGCCGAGTTTTCATTTTTTTTATTGTGTTGCAGCATTAAATCAAAAAGAATTAACTGTGGCGTTTCTGACACTTATTACTCACCCGATGAATGAACGCACCTCAGAAATGCAACGGCTGGCTCTTTCTCAAATGAGACACCTCATATGTTGTTTTTTTGTTGAAAACATAGCCTGAGGATGAGGATGCTGGCTATCGCATGTGTTAGTTAATAACCATGCCGTCATGGCTGACTGGAGTACAAGAACTGAGCAGAGCTGTGCTTTTCTATTTTGAAGGGTACAGCTGATGAGGCGTAATCTCAAATTAAATGTATGATTTTGGAAAGGTGTACCATTTTGTAGCCCTGAGGCCCGTGATAGATTACTCTGGCCATGCATATGGAAACATTTCTTTGGTTTCAACTTGATGTATTGCCAATTGATTTAATTATTGTTACACCCCCCCCAGATAATTTTCATATCAGTTATTTTAGCATTTGCTTTTGAGTCCACTTGAACTCCACTCACCTTACGAGCAGCAAAGTCTTGTCGGTAATGTCTTTCCGGTCATTTTGAGAGGTAAATCTCCATCTCATCAGTTTTTTTTGACATGAAAGCTTCACATGTATTATTTGTAGCTTCACAGCTGGATTACACTAATCCGTGGGCAACAAGATTAGCTCCATCAGCATCACTGTCTGCCATGCAGCATTCGTCACGTAGCATCTGAACAGAGTCCAGGAATTCTCCAACTTTATTGGAGTATAATTGTCTGTAAAGACAGGCCTTTATCTTCCACGTCTTGTTTACCTATAAAATACACATGACAGTTACCACAATTGCTCACAATATACTATAATCCACCTTTGGATTAAGCTGTACGACGA
This sequence comes from Lipophrys pholis, assembly GCF_963383615.2. Taxonomy (NCBI): domain Eukaryota; kingdom Metazoa; phylum Chordata; class Actinopteri; order Blenniiformes; family Blenniidae; genus Lipophrys; species Lipophrys pholis. The sequence continues at coordinate 21,189,383 of NC_137646.1, forward strand.
CAGTTATTTAATTTTATCTTAACAAATGAAGGTAAGAGGGAAATGCAGCAGTGATTTCCTCTACCATCGAGATGTTCCAGGTGAAGATTAAAAGTCATAGATGTACATGTTAGGGTGATGTCCGTGGCCTGATATGTTCTGTAAATAATTCCCCTGGACAAAGAGGCTGAAAATATTATGACCTTTAGAACTGTAAATACACATTATTCAGAAATATAACATCTGTATGTGTTGTATAGAAACCATTATGTGTTTGAGTATGAATTGTATTTTCCACTGAAGTTTCCATAAAGATGCTGTAAATCTACTCGCTGAGAAATGAATGGACTGATTGGCCTTTGTCCGGATTACATTGAAAAGTTCTGGAGCGGCAGATTGAAGCTCAGACATTGCGGGTCTTCCCTTCATCTCACTTTCCATTTCGCCCTGCATGCCTCTCTCACGTGCTCACACATCGAATGTGGCTTGCTGGAGCAGATTGCTGAGAGCCCGTTAATGGATTTTAACACAGAGATGCTGTGTTGGCAACAGGAAGCCCAAATGTGAGCATCAGCTGCAGAGGAGTGAAGTAAATAGTCTTAAAATAAGACCGCTGTGTGAAACTAGTCTGAATTTGCGGCTCACATCTTCCCAGAGAATCACGAGTCTTTTTTTTCTTTTCTTTTTTTTTTAAGTATTTAAGAAGTAGCTGAAAATTTGATGATGCCGTGTCAAATATGCATCCGACTCTCCGGGACACCGTCTAACTTTCAGTCGGGAGCCTGCCATGAACTCGTGCGACTGGATGTGGGAGCTTTCTGTGCCGTGTGATTGCCTGGTCCCGGACCAGCAAAAGGCTTCCCGATGGCTACTTAATTCTAATGAGCGTTTTATGAGTCGTGATCAAGAGCTCATTGGCAACGCGTTCAGTCAATAGCGTCTCCTCTTGTGAGCGGAGCCCCGGCTTATGCACCGACCCCGGCAAATTGACCTGGAGATTTATACAGCTCCTTTCGAAAAGGTCCCCATTCGTGGGCCTACAGTCAGGAAGGAGAATTAGTGTTTCAATGGATTTCACTTTCAATTTGAATGCAGAGTAGTTGGAACATGGCCCCGGCTAAAGGGAGGCCATTGGTAATGAACTCCTTTGTGTTCTGCCACCGAGAGGATCAAATCCTTGAGGCTGTGGAGGCATTCAGCGCTCGCGAGAGACATGATTTCCTGTGGCTGCTATAGGCGGTGAATCCTATGGGTTTATTCACACACTGAGCGCCCCTGTTCCAGGCACACACACACACACACACATTTACACACACACTGGCATATTTGTGAACTCTTTTAGGGTTACATTGCTTGCAGGAATGTCTTATGTATGCGTGTCAGATTTGTAGGGGCAATGCAAACTTCTTTACTGTCGCTGCATGGATACTACGATGAAAATGATCTTCTATTGACGATAGCAATACCACAATTAAACTTGGACTTGCTTTTATAAGCACATGATAAGGGTAATCCTACCATTCATCTTCTCTGGGTTGTATTGGCTGGAGCCGATTTCAGCACACAGTCAAATTCAGAGTCAACAGTCTTTAGACCTTTCCCATCAGAAGAGACGTTTTTGTCTTTTTTCCAGTAAACATATTTATTTCTACTGGAGCCACGAAACACAATTAATCATAAAAGATCAAGCAGCTTATGAAGATATTTATGTCGTTTTGCTAAACGTCACATTTCACGACTACAATATGGAATGAATAAGCAGTTTTCACCAACTTACACTGATTCGGCATTTTTGGTGGTTTTAGCCATTTTAGCCAATTTCTTTATAGCAATTTTCAACCTTTTTAACCATTTCAGCCAGGAGAATCTTTTTGAAAATAGAGACAGAAATAATAAATCAGTGACTCCAAATCACTGACTGTAATAAAACTTAAGTTTTGTAGGGAGTGAACCATCTCAAGACAAAAAAATAAATAAATAAATCAACATCTTCTGTGGACCTAAAGCGTCTATACAGAATGTTACTAATTCAACCAATAGTTTTTATAGAGTCAGTATGCATAGCGTTATCTATACTTAAAACTTTTAGCTTCGACAAAAACAAAGCGACAACCAACATCGACTAGTAGCTGTCAATGAAATTGATCGAAAGCTTTACCTTTCATAAAAGTTTACATGATGTCGATGAGAGGAAACACAAGTATATTTAAATTTAACTTTACTTGAGGTAAAGATACTGATGGTAAAAGTACTGCCAAGAGTGGAAGAACTCAACTTTAAAAGCAGATCTAGTACAGGCGACTCTAAGTATGAAAATGAAAAGTAACCCTTTAATTGACTTCTCTACAGGCCGTTTCTGGTCTTCATGCTGGAAACTTCAAAACCTTTCTCTGGGGAAGGTCTTTCTGCTCTAAGGAGCCGTTTACACAACGTTTTCAAGTGAAAAAGACAAACTTTCATTGCGTTTTGGGTTTCGAAAACACTCCGACTGTGTAAACAGGGGACAGTGCAACGGATGAATTTAAGGAATGGCTGAGGAAAAAATTCACAGAAGATTCTGGAACAGCAGCTTGCAGGACAAGGACACCAGTGTGAATTATATGTTATTTTCCTCTTCACGATACATTTTTTTATACACGCGACCAATGTACATATAATCCATTTCATAGGCATGCGGTGAGAAGAATCACCCCAACAAATTCCATCAATCAGCTGGAAATATAATGGAAAGTATGACAAATGGTAGCAAAAAAACAACTTTTTACCCAGAATAGTTAGGTAGCAAAATAACTCATTATTCTGCCAAGAATAATGAACACACCATGTGCACAATTAAGGAGCTTCAGCTGCTGTTTATACATTAATAATGAGTTTTATAAACTGCTGGTGAGTTCTTAGCTGGTAAAAATCCAACATGCCCAAGTGAACTCAACTAGTCATACTTTTTAACTCCTCTAAAATGTTCATCATATATTGATATACAGCAGATTTGCATTGTGTATATTATGTACCTGCACTTTTGACACGGGTCTATCTTTTCTATTCTGTGTGCCTTCATTTATTTTATTACTATTAATGTTGTATTATAGTGTGATATTCTCTGCATTTTAGTTATTTTCTCCCATTAAAAAAAAAATGTTTTGGTTCACTCACACACAGCAATCATCATTTCTAATCGCTTTTTCAATTTTATCCTACTATTTTATCTTAAGATATTTGATATTAACTTATTCGATTCACGTCTATGAAATAGTGGCGTATGAATGGAAGTGTGGTTGATGTTTTTATGTTTTCTTTTGATGAGCTGTGTGAAAGTGGGATTTCCCTTTGTGGATTAATAAAGTACTATCTAGCACATTATACTGTGGATAATTGTTGTGTGTGATAAATAAAGGATTTGACTTGACATTGATTTTGACAAAAGACGAGCAAATGACGACTTGAGGTGCTGAAAATCATCCATTCAGGAAAAATGAAGGAAAGCACAACATGTAAGAAACATGATTTATTTAACTTGAAACTCACTCAATTCTTTGTCACTCCATCTATCAATCCTTTACTGTACAAAGCTACCAGACAATATTAATGTACTTACTGCAGAATAAACAGTAACAAATCCAGTAATTTGTCATTTTGATCTGTAAAAACTCATCACAGTCCTCCTTTACCTCCATTGTTTAGCTCAGAAAGCAGCAGTCACAGACAGCAATGGTCAAAAAATGATAATCTAATCGTGACCTTATCTCTCATTGACACCCTGGGTTGGGTGGGTCGGTGACATTGTTACTCAGCGCCGCCCCTCAGACAAACCCTTCCCAAGCTCTCCACTTAATCTGTTAGCAGCCGTGACAGTTAAGTGTCACAGAGTGGCCCTCGTGGAGGAAACGTGAGCCGTCACATGCAGTTCAGAGAATTATGGCGAGCCATCCGGCGATCATGGCCATGCCGCCCATGGGGGCCACTTTGCGTAGAGCCGAGTCCCCCGTTAGAGCCTGGTGGTACAGAGAGCCGCAGAACATCCCCATGCCGGCTATCAGGAGGGTTCCCGCCTGGAAGGAAAGCACACTTTTTACCTTGGTAGCTTGGCAGGACGATACACGAGGGGAAGCGTGTGCTTAAAACAAAACAGGAATCCGTGCGTGCTGCATTTGGTAGATGACAAGGAGCACACGGTAATGGAGGATGGTGACTCAGCTTGTACAAATATTTCAGCAGCCAAGGACAAATGTTTAGCTGAGCTTTAATTGGAAAGCACAATTTTGTCACCGACAAGGCGCCGTATTTCAGCACAGCTCTTTAATCCGACGCTTCCAATGCCTTCAATAATGCAGCCCAGTTCACATTTACCCGTTTTTGACTTTTTAAGACTTCTTTGGCTTTGTTCCATAAATTTTAAAGAGGTACTTCTGAAGATGATTTCGTCAGGTTTGCTATCAAGATTCTGTCTAATCATATGACAATTTAATGAAATTGTTAGAAAATCTTGAAGCTTAAGTTCGCTAACTCATTTTAACACGTTTACTCGTGAATGTTGGTGAGAGTGGGTGAATAAATAACCCAAATCAGACAGATATGTCCAGAATCTGTCTGTACTAACATGACAAGGACCATTTGATCTAGCATATATATTGAAGTGATCTATATTTTCAGTATTTCATGGTCGTATGGGGGACGATGCTATTAAAATCCCCTCCGATCTCTTTTAGGCCACTACGCACTGCTGACATAAACGCTAAGTTCACCTGACAGAACTTGGGGGAGTGGCTGCTCGTCGGTGTAATTGTGGGACATGTTGTGTCACGAAAGTCACACACAATATCACAAACAATCTAACCGAGCGAGGCAGAGTCTGCTGCTCTGTCGAGTAAAATAACTGTTGAAAAGAGAAGAGTGACGAACCGGCATGGGCTCTTTATTGAAACTCTGGTAAGCAAGGTAAATATGTTAAATAAAGCAATGTCGTTAATTACTGCAGAGTGTTTGATGGGTGGGGGTGGAAAGACAAACCAATGGGTCGTCGTCCAATCAAAATGTGGCCGATTCGATTCCTTATCTTGTTCTGTCTATGTGACAGACTGTCCAAGACACTGAACACCTAAAGTGCTAATGGAGGTTGAGCATATTGAAGTTGATACGATAATGATAAGCCCTAACCACCACTTAAAATTTTGTGAACATTGACTACAAACACCTCCTGGATCTGTCAGGGTTTTTTTTTGTTTTTAAATCAAAATTGGCAATGAGAGGTACATACAAGGTTGAGTTGACATTTTGTAACGCACAATGCACTAAATCCAGCATCCACTTCTTGAAAAGAGAACATTCGGCTCCCATACTCACCACAGCAGGTTTGCTGGAGTGGGCAGCACCCAGCAGGGCCAGGCTGTGGTAGAAATGGTACTTGTTGGCGGTTTCAAATAGCTGGAGAGGCAGACACATAGAGACAGAGCTTTCAGACCATTCCTGCCCTCTCCAACCAGCCTTCAGTTCAGTGAATCAAACGTCCTATGATGAAGGCTCCTACTATACAGTGGAAGTGGAGAATTAGAAGACGCTTAATGGGCCACTAGTGAGAAGGGGGAATAGACTGCTGTCAGGCACCTATTACACCATTTTCATCTATCATGACAGGTCCTCTAATCACACAGGCAGGGGAACAGGCTCATACCAGAGGGAAAAACCTGCATTTTGTGTGTGTATGTGTGTGTAACAAGAAATGTAAACTTAAATGTGTTGACAGATCTATTACATACCACAAACTGGTAATCATCAGGGTCCCGGTTTTTGAAACCTGGGAGAAAAGAAAAAGACACACTGAACTGAAAAGTTACCTTTAATTGTATTTTATCTTGTTGCATTTCAGACTAACATCAACTAGAATTCTGCACATATAAAACTCATATGAGTGCATGCAAACTGGTGCAACTGCAAGGATCAGACACTCAAGATGTGCTGATCTGATATGACAAAGTATTTTATTCACAATAATTACCCTGGGGTCATTACTACCCGACTCCGCTATCTTGTCCTGCAGCTTTACTCAGCCTTCCTTCTCCATGACACACCATGTAAGCGGGTCACCTTCATTACGAAATTGTCCTCGTAAGAAAAATAGCTTCATGCTTCGTTTGTTATTTGTAAGCCGAATGAAACAATAGCTAATTTAACATGAGCAGCGGCAATATTTATATTGTTTACGGACATTCAGCCGCCAGAAACAGAAGTAAAGTTTAAATTAGCATGTTTTCGGACGGAGGCTGGAGCAGCGAACAGACTGCTTTGGTTCTGCTAGCTTGAGGGGAGTCAGGGACAATGAGCTAATGTTTATTCCCTACCGTGAGCTCCGTATGCCCCCAGTCCCACCGCAGAGGCCCCCGAAAGAGCCGCTAACCTCCGCACAACAACAGAAGCAGTCATGTTTTGTCGCTGCGTTAATCAGTCCAGCGTAACACTGAGTTACAGCGGTGATGCGTTCAAGAAATATATGGAGGCTCCTGCTTCTGAACTTCCAGCTTTCAAAGCGCTCAATACAAATTTATATTCCAAGGAAAATTGTGTACAAATATAAAATCTAGTTAGTGCTGTATGTAAAGCACATCGTGTTGTATGAGTAGAATCTTTTTTTAACATGTATCAATGTAAGTTTTTTAATTTGCCTCTTGTTTGCCGTTAATTACGACATTCTCGTTAGTCCGTGAAGGCAGCAGGAGCTTGAGGGAAAGAAACTGAGCTTTGAGCTTCCGGGCACTTCCGTCGTTAGCTGGAGACTTGAACCAAAATGGCGACACACGTGACACAATTTCAGTCCATGGGCAAGTTTCCCAATTCTACCACACAGATCTTTGACGTGAGACTCGAGCTGTGTGTGTGATGAAGGCTATTTATGCTCCCATTGTTGATCAGTTTTGACTTTGAGAGCTTTCGTGTATATATGAGCACTGGATTCACACATGGATGAGCTTCCTTATGAATGTTGAATCTGGTGCTGTTATTAAACCAAGCAGACAGAAAAAGGCCTGAATTATGTCATACACTAACCTCCATTCAGCAAATCAAACATTTCCGCACTTTACCTCTGCTTTCTTTAAAACTTAAAATGGATTATTCATCACAGGGTTGAATTATAGCATTGTGCGGCTTTTGTATGAAAAAAAAAAAAATATATATATATATATATATATATATATATGTATTTGTATATAATTTATTTTATTTTATTTTTTTACAGCAGAGGAGTTGCTTTGCTTTTCAGAAAGGGTTTCACGCTGCCCCTGTTTTCAGCTGCACCAAATTGCCACATTGCACTGCACGATAAGATCAGCAACGTAGCAGAGGGTACATGGTGTGCAGCTATTTGCAGTTTGGCAAACGTCTGCGAAATTTCTCTGCTTTTGTAAATTACTCTTAATGTTTGATGTGTTTCTCTGCCAACAGAGGTGTGGAAGGCTAATGCTGATGTTACCCCCGGATGAAAATATCACAATCCCCGAGGAGAGTCTGCCAAGTGGGGGAGCTGTACTGCTTTCTCATTGCAGAAAGTTTGGATAGAGGAAGTGTGTGTTGGCATGAGGTGCACTTGGTGGAGGGGGCAGGGGGACTTCTTCCAATTATCATATTGAAATTATGAAGGGTCACACTGTATTACTGGAGTCCCAGTTTCCATTGAGCCTTGTCCTTAGCTGACTTTGACACAGCATTAACACAACGCATACAATTAACACATTTTAATGACCACGTAGCTAATTAAAAATAAGCTTTATGAGTCACAAGCGTTCATCATCAACTGCGAAGTGAACCCTGTTGTCAGTGTAGAGGTGTTTGTGTGAAAATGTTTTCGTCTTTCAACATGGAAGAATTGTTGAGCGTGCTTCATGAGGACAGCTCCAGGGCTCCCGGGAGTCAGAGGACAAAGTGTCATAACATGTGATTTTAAAACCACTATGACCAAAGAGACACTCTCCACAAACACGGGTTAAAAACAACTTACGTGACATCTAACGTGCATGAAATTACCAGAAAAAGACATGAAACAACCATCAGCTGATGGAAAATAACCACAAACATGTAAAGCCTCCATAGCCCCATGTCGAGCTTCGCCACATCTCATCATCGCTTTTTGAGGTTGTGCCGAGTGAAAGCTGAGGTGGGAGTTGGGACTGCGGCTGAGGCCTGGTCCCTCATCCAACCCTGTTCTTCCTCCAATTTTAAATACACTTTAGGCCCAGGACAACTCAAGTGAGAACAAAACAACAAAACAAAATACTAGTGGTATATTGGTCGTCTGTTTACATAAGTACAATGCTCGGAGTGACTGAAAATGCAACTTTTTAAAAATTGCTCCCAAGAATCACAATCCTTATGCATATGCCTCTATACACACATACACATATACAACATATGAAGTTGCATTTGGAAGTCCCGTCTTTCAGCAAAAAGAAAAAGGCATGCATTAGACTTTGTGTAAAAACCTTTGTGTAAACGGTCCAAAACGCAATCTTTGGGGAACCCTGCTACTAGTAAATAGTTCTTCTGCACATGCTCAGTAGATGGATAATAACAATGAGTGTCTCTGGAGTGTCATGACACTTTGTACGTATTCCCCTGGGACTTAGTAGTTTTATAGTTGACAGTCACTCTGAATAGCAATCCAACTTTGTTTTCATTACAAAAACGAACAACAGCACCCACTAGTGGCCCGACATGAAAATGGCCCTCCATGAAAACTACATTGTTTTTCAGCGTTTCTGCTGTTTTTCACGTAAACTGAAATCATTTTTGAAAACGTTGCTCCGTACGCAAAAACAATGCTCTTTCACTTGAAATATTTTGGTGTAAATGTGGATTTATTCACACGGATTTTCAGTGTTAGGATTTAAGAACATCTGCCACATCCCAGGGGAAATTTCTTCATGTGCTAGAATATTAGCTATAGGCGTTGTGGAGGCTCTAGTTTCTGGCTTCTTGGTTGCTCCTTGAACTTTACCCCGGGCCTTGTGTGGGTCTGTGGCCAGCGGGGCCTGCATGTTCTGGCAACCTATGTCCATGCCTTGGGGGGGTGTAATATGTTTCTTTCCACCCACCTGTGGGCTCCTCTTGGCTCAGGCCAGTGTTGACTGAGTTCTCTTGCTGGCATTCACTCTGGTCAGGTGTGTGGTTGTCTCTGGTTTTAAGATACAGGAGTACCTCGCCTCTGGTGGGAGATTGGACGCCTGGTTTTTGGGCTCCAAGGATATATATAGTGGTGGGTATGGTAACTGAAAGCAATTTCAATTTAGGGCAATATATAAAACAAACTGTCTTCAGCACACATATTTTAAGCAAAATGCTTTAATTCAATGCTGCTCTTTGGATTAGAAGGTCCTTCGTGGCTTGGCAGAGGAGTGGTTAGGGAAATATTGTAAATATAAACGTTGAGGCTGTGGAATAAACACACAAGTTGACACTGACTAAAACTGTAGACTTTCTTGTTCTACAGGCCCCCAGGTACAAATTTTTTAAAGTAGATCTCTTCACAATTACACATTTAAATCACACCCAACACATACACTATGTATTGTGCAATTGTGAGTGAATGCTGCAGCGAATCCACTTGATAATTGACACAGAGGCACCTGGGGCATGTAGAACAATAATATGTATTAAAAGGACAATACGGCAATGACAGTTATATGTATTTTAACACATGATCATAAAGAAAAAGAGGAACTGAAGTGTCTTGAACGCACCATGAAGCCCCTGGGATCTCCATGCACGGTTCACTGCGCATCATCTCACAAAACTGTCTATCTAGTAAGTAAAATAACTTATTTAGCAGCTCCTCAACTCCCCACAACAACATTAAAGTTGTTGAATTAGGGGACACAGCAGGATACCTGGCTCCGAGCGAGCGGCGACGCTCAAAGTGAGCCGGAGGAGGGGAGGGGGTGGGGCTTGTAGCGCTGGTCACCGAGGTCAACTTACGCGACGGTCAAAATATGTGACGCTATTTATTTAAAAATCAATTTTTTTGTATCATTTATTGCATATGCGAGGCGACAAAGAGAACATAAATACTTTTTTTCAAATATATATATTTAAAAAAAATCTTGCCAAAAAGCGCTTGGGGCAAAAGGGGCAGGTGCTCCAACACCCGCCGTCCCCCCTTCCTCTGCACATGCCTGTAATCCACCCATGGATTTGGATCCATGTCTGTCTTCATCAAATGCTGTCATGCATGTGTGTGCACTTTCCTGCTGGCATACTTTGCAGCACTTTGCCTGCATGTCGTGTTGTATGCAGAAGGATGCTTGCTCGCTCAGCAGAGCAATCTGCTCACGCACAAACACACACACACACACACAGGGGCGTACACACTCTCACAAATACACAGGTCATTTTCACTCTGGCCCGTGGCAGATGGGACAGCAAGGACAACAATAAAGTATGGCTTTACATCTTGTTTTCACAGACGAGCAGCAAATTATCTCTAAGTCCCAGCAGCAGTGCACTGTGAGGTTCCTCAAAGAGTCGACATCCATCTCACTTCAGCCCGGCCCGCCCGCCTGTCCTCTCCTCCGCTCTCCAGCGACTGCTTCAAGTCCTCGCCAATCCTCGGTGTGTTCGGAGCAGAAGCGTGCGCGTGTATGTGTCTGATCTCCTCAGATTGTTTGCCCCGGGCCTGTCTTGTTGTGATCGAGGCTCTCATCCAGGGAGAAACAAGCAGCTCATTTAAAAGAAAACACACACACACACACACACACACACACACACACACACCCACACACACACACACACGCACACACACACACACACACACACACACACACACACACACACACACACACACACACACACACACACACACACACACACACACACAAAAAAGTCAGCGGGGTAATAGGACTGATGGACATTAGATGTTGTCGCAAAACGGAGCTTCAGATTTACATGACAACTGCTACTGCCTCACATTTTTATTTCATATCAGATCAAGGCTTTTTTGGAGTTGAGTTGTTTTTATCCAGAGGAAAAGAAAAAAGAAAAAAAAGCAAAGATTGTGAGATGTCTGTTCCTCTTTACACACATTCCTATCTTAGTGTGTGCACACACTTGAAATCTCAATCTCTTTACAGCCAAATGTACTGCCACGGGTCTTTTTAGAAATCCAATTTCCACTACTTGTTAGCTGTATAGTTATCTGCTTGTGATGCATCTTTGTTCTGCGAGGAATTTCAGCGCAAAGGCAAATACAATCAAAAACAGGCTTTCTCGTCAACATGAAAATAAAGATTCTCCTTTGTTTTGTTTTTTTTTCTTCCCCCACGTAACAAGACAGACTGGAATGCCATAGACCCCTGAAGACGTCATTATTTCGAGAGACGAGCTTAGCGCAGAACGCCGCTCTCCGAATCGGGGGAAGCTCTTATTGCGATACTGTTTGAAATGTCAAACGTGTCAAGCATTATCCTCCTACCGTCACACTGCGAGCTGCCTCAAAGTGAACATGCTATAGGAAAATCGAATAACGGGATGGCTAATACTTCCAGCAAAAAGCTATCCACTTTTTTTTTTTTATTATTTCAGCTTGTCGTGATTCACATGGAGTGCTCCCTCTCTTTGGGAGATTTAAAAAAAAAAAAAAAAAAAAAAAAAAAGTCCCAACTTTTCTGGAAATTCTCCACTAACCTTGATGTGTTTTGACAGTTGCACCCCTTCGCCATCTGCTCTTAGCCTGGAGACACCGGCCAATTATCTATCTGTTAAGAGGAAGGGGGACAGGGTTGTTGGGACTGCCTTCATGTCTCTGATATACTTAGATGTGAATCCATCTGTGCGTCGTGCCCCGACGTCGCAGCTTCTCCTGCTCTTTCACTTGTACTTGTCATTGCAGCCCTTTCAGCAAAGGGGAAGGGATGGTGGGGGGTAGCGATGGAGCGAGAGAGAGAGAGGAGGAATGAGAGATAGAAGAGACAGGCCTGTCGAGTGACATTTTGTGTTGGTGTCCGGACTATTGTGTGCTTGGGGAGACAACACCAGTCATGCGCTGCCTGGCGAAGTAGCACACGTACCCCGGACCCAAACAGCCTCGGGTACATACACGCAAACGTGCACAATAGTATTTGTTTGCATCCTTGTGTTTTCTGGATGTTTTTCAGCCAAATGGGTCCATTATCTGCTTCTTTTCTTTTTGTTTGAGTCGGTGTTCTGTCAGCTTGATCCTGACACGGCTGAAAGACAATGCAATGGAAGCTCAGTCATTATTAATCCCTTTGCCAATGTCTCTTCCTAATGTCAGGTTGCTTGTTCTACGGCTGACACGCACACACTTGTGCGTACAAAAAAAAAACAAAGCCTCCAATCGGAGACACCCGCACGCACGCACGCTTCCGTGCGCGCGCAAAGTTGAGGTTGCAGCAGCATCCAGCAGCATAATTAGCCCACTCGTTAAGCTCATCTGCATCCCTCTTCAAAGGGGATCGATGCAAATGGATGGGATTTAGCCACCGGCAGCAATTAGGCCCAAAAAAATATCCGAGCTGGAGAAACTTGGTTACAGCAAAAAGGCACCATTGGTTTCATAACAGGGAAAGAATGCGTTTTCTGCACCACGCAGCAGGATGACGGAATCGGGACGCTCTTGTTGTCTCTATTGTTGAGTCGAGTGCTGTTTTTATGATGTCCGGTACCGGTCCTCCTGGTTATCGTGTCATCCCAAGCTCACAGGGAGAGTAAAGTCTCATTGAGGAAATGTATGCGGATTCCATTTTGTTGATAGTGATTCAGGCGTAACTATACAAAGACAACAGGCTCAGATGTGATCTAAAGACAAGGGAATAATAAAACTTTGAGTACACTTGCAAAAATTGATCTCATGTAACCATGACTAGAAAAGACGTATATTTTAAAAGATAATACGGTGCAATCAACATTAATCGAAACAAACTTTACAATCAAATAATGACTCATTAACAAGGTCTCATGCAACAAGACGGGATCTTGTGGATTTCTGAAACATAAGATCTTCTCTGCAAATCAGTGTTCATAAAAAAAAGCGTAAGATCCTCATTGAATATACCCAAAAGCAAGAAAACAATGAAGAGAAGAAAGCTTTAATAAATCAGTGGAGCCTCCAGAAAAGCAGTCGGTTGACTAGTCCACTGGGAAATGCTCACGCAATGTATCAGAGTTGCAAATATTCAACATACACGCAAGGAGAAGAATATAAGATGGGGTTGTGGAAATCACTCTATCTGACCTATATCATGAGCAGCATTAAGAAGCCAAACGTCCAATGGAAACGGGCAAATTAACAAATACTGTAATAATACTGTACCGTCATCTTGAAATTCCACTGAGCATTGGTTTCTGACATAATGGCTACAAAGCTGTTTTATATTTCCCTCACTTACTCGATTCCTATTAGAACTGTTTCACGAGTGCAGCTCAAGTAAACTAGTTTATGGATATTTATGATTTACTTCCATTTTTGCCCAGCTAACGACGATAGATAACTTATTTTGAAAGTTCACTAAATTATCTATGCCGTTCCTGTGTCTGACTTCCTGTCCGGCTCAATCTTTCCTGCATGGTTTGATGCCGCCCTGTGCAGCTTCTCCCAAAAATAGACCAGAGGCATGCTTTTAGTGGAGCAGAGCTGCTTTCTGAAATGTGCCCCGGCGAGTCTTCTCCAAACACAGGCACCGAAGAGAGTGGCTCCAATCAACTCCATTGAAGGCAGCCGGGGGTAACATCGACTGGGGCAATTGTGTGGATGTGGATGGGCGATCAGCATTTGTATCCACTGGGCCTGCGAGAACCACTTAATAGACTGCAGGCTCAAACCTACAGAAGCATTTACAAATAAATGGCCCAGGAGAGGCCTCTGCAATGGGGTGCATCATCATATTGTCTCTGTGCAGAATGAAACGGTGTCACATGGTGACAAAGGGCAACCGATTCCGTTCCTTTCAAACTCAATAGATCACAAACCATTACACACACGCCACACATCATAAACACTGGCGCTCAAAGTCAATGAGCGCTTAACAACAGTCTTAACAAATACTACATTGGTCTTGGCAAAGGTACCACAGTTAAAGTTGAGAGTGCCAAGACCCTCCACTAAGGCATCGCTATACCTGAGTCCACTTCAGCGGCTAACGCCATTCTACCTTCCCCATCATCAACCACTACAAAGCACAGTCGGAAACAGTGATGGGCAGAGAGAGTTCAATAAATAAGGTATATTTGACATGTTTCTAGCTTTAAATGTTAATTAGCTGTTTTAGACAGTTATTTGTTCACACCTCCAAGTATCATTTCACCAAGACCCTGAAGTGGGTCATGTTCTTGTTTCTTTGTTTTTCCTCAACCCAACTTTAAAACTAGCATATGTTTTATTGTTTTATTTCCTGCCCCCAATGTGTTTGCCAGACTGCATGTTGAGAGAATTAAAAGAAGAAAAAAAAAAAGGCAGTTCCTTCAAGTCACATTGTTAACTTTGGGAGTTTTTCTAAGGACAACTGTCGGACTCGGATTGCATTTACATTAATCTACGACAGCGGACGTTATTGAAGCAGGTCTGGAGGCCACACACACTGGTTCAACCTGCTGAAAAATATGACTTCATTACTACGATTGGCATTGGAATAAAACAAAAGGAGCAGCCCCAGTAGGCTTTATTAAAGCAAGGTTGTCAGCGTCTGTCACTGAAGCAAAGTGAATAATTGATATTCCTAAAGGCTGGCAATGCAACACTGTTCAAAATAAAGAAATGAAATGAAAAAGAGCTTCTGTTGCTTGCTGTTAACCTCAGTGTGCACCCCAGGAGGTAACCACAAGTCAAAACACTCTTTTTGATCCTATTGATAGACTAATTATCAATGTTGTTCATGGAGAACCCTTCACCTTTGACCCCCACAGTTGGGAAAAGTGTATCGGACATAGATGCAAGGTCATCTTCTTGTTTTCATTCTGCTATCTCCCCTTCTTTCTTCACTTCCAGATCTTCCAGCCTCTTCACCCAATTTCCTTCTGGCCACACCCACCTCACCTGTTCCCAGTCTTTCCAATCAGCCCACCAGAAGCTGCTGTCCTTAGCCTTGGATTTGTTTACTGTTCTTTCAGCTCTTGCCACTCGGATAAATGAACGGCAACCGCCTGGATTCTTGGTTTCGCTGTCGGTGCACGCGGCGCTGGAGCAGTGTGGAGTTCTACGCCTGATTGTGTGAGTCAAGCTCTTGTTTGCTTTAATCTCCCACTGTTGAAGTCTTTTCTCTCTCTTCATGTGAACTTTCACAACAGCTCGAGTCACATGTGCTGAAAAACAGTACCCATGTGTCTCGGGAGATTACTTGGCTATTAAATGATGGAAGCAGCTCTTGGTCCAACAATGGCTGCAGGGATTATGCCGTCACATTACACTTTATTTACTCTTGAAGAAATGTCGTTTTGTTTGGCAGCTTTAAGTGTTGTTTTTGTTTGGTTTGTCTTTTTAATACTGGTGGTGTTTGGTTGCATCATTGACCAAACACTTTGGCTTGTTTGTTTCCATTTCACACTCGGTTAAAAAGGATTTTGGTAATTTCTATGAACCTAGAGACCATTGGTCCCTGGTCGCCTGCATGTGTATCTCTGATTGCCGTGAAGCTGGGCTTTGTTAGGAGCAGGACAGCGGCTCTCAAGAGTGATCCCTGCTCCAGAGTGAGGAATAATTGCAAGCAGTTTATAAGACTCTTGGTTAAGATTACATAATATGACCCTTCCAGTGTGATCACAAGAGCCAAACTGTTGTTTATGAATGTTTTCCCCCAAACCCAACCAGCAGCTGACGGCTCTAAACTTCATTTCTTCTAGTTTTACTGACTTACACAGTCATGATTGTGATCAGAGTGATGGAAATCTAATGGCTCTCTTTAAGCTGTGATGTTGGAGATGGTGGCGGGAAGGACCGCCATGAATCATCGCACGATAACGTGAGATGATCCCGCATGTAAGGCTCAAAATACACATAACCAGCAACAGTAGAATGTTTTCCAGCCTGCTAGTTGAGCAAATAACAGGCTTGACCTGCTTTTCAAGTGTGCCGAATGATGCCATTCACCTTCCGCACATTGTCATCAGAATGTTCAGTGAAAGGGTGCTCCTCTATAACAGCAGGACAAATGGACCCCATAACTCTTTCACTTCTAATGCCATAAAACTGTAAAACTGAGAGCTGGGGTCACAGGGGTAACAGGATCACAGTGGATGGGGAAGGAGCAGTAAACTCAACACATTCATCAAGAAAATTTGAGCAGGAGCAATATATTATTGGGCTTCCTAATATGTAAATACTTCTTTAGCGTGAGTTGCTGTTTCTGTTCACATCTGCTTTATTTTGTAATCTATTGCGAGGGAACCTGAAATGATCAATGAAAATGTATTTAATCTGATTACCTATGGAATAATTTGCAGCTGTCCTACATTTGACAGAGGAAATTTCTCTGGTAATTTGTCGTTTTTAATGGTACCAATTTACATATTTTCGACAACATCCAGGTCTTTATGGAGAGGCACGTAAACGTCCCACTGGGTCATGAAAGTATGCGTGCAAGTGCTGACTCGGGTCTTTTAGGGCTCAGTGACCATCAATAATTAAGAAAAATCGAAATCAATCCAGTGGTTATTTTTTTCTGTCTTTAATATCTTGTTTATCATAACGCCACATTCCTTTTCAGCGTGGTAGAAATTTGAGATGATGCCAATATAACTATATCTCCATATAAATACATCTTCCATGGCAATGCAGTTCTGTCGGCATACCTTCCCTGTTTCATTTGTTAGTTATCGTCATGCAGCGAGTGTAACACATGAGCTGCGAACGCTGTTGATCTTGATTCCACGTGCTCGAGTGCGCTCGTGAAGGAACGCCGCGTTCTGTCGTCGAAGGTTTCCTCCTCTCGTGTCGTCAACGCCGCTCAGGTTACATATTTGTGAAGGGGAAAGCGAAAACACCTTGCGAGAGAGAGGGATCATCTTAATCAAAGCTGTCACTAAACGTGTAGAACCATGGTGGGACGATGCGAGGCGCTGAAGCGACTCGGGCCATCCGTCTCCATCACCTTGCCTTGTATACTCGTCCCATCTACCAGCTCCATCAGGCAGTTTTCACACCTCTAATGAGTCCCCTTCTGAATGCTTCTTTTCCTACAACAGCACTTGAATTTCCATGCCATCGCGCTGATGGACAGGCACTTGCCAGGAGCTAAATTGAAGGCAGACAGTGAGGGGAGGGAGGGAGGGGGGGGGGGGTTTGCTCATGTTCGCGCCTGTTAAGTTCAACATCATGAGGCTTTTAATATTCTAACAAGGCAAACGGTGGCTGAGAAGGTGATCAACAACCCCCCCCCAGCCTAAACACCATCAGAGAAGTTAATTAACAGGAGAAGTGTGTCCTGACTTTTCTGAGGGTTTTCTTGTTTCGAGGCATCTGATATGGAAGGCAGGGGGGCTGCCGGTGGGAGATTAAGCCCAGCGCCTCTGTAGACGGCAACAATTATCAGTGAGAAATGTTTAGGGAAGTAGCAGGCTACAACATTTCTTTGTTTTTGGGAGGAAAAAGAGGCAATGAGTCTAAAGAAGTAAGGATGCACTGATACCCAATACCACTCGTACTGCGTGATGTCATGCATCCGCCGCCTGCAGGTATGCAAGAGAGCATGAGCAATGTCCGTGGAGATTCTTATGAGAATCTGACAAACACAAGATGGACTGGGAACTCTGATCGGCCAAAATATCAACAGGAGGCGAAAGCGAGTTCTTACAACACCAGTAACTTTATCATCATTTGGACCAGCAGAGGTAGCCCGATGTTGCTCATTAATTTAACTGCTCAGCGGGTAACTCCGAGCTGTGCTCCATGTTGAAGAGTTACGGGGCTCACACAGCAGAGACGCTACACGTAATTAAAGTTTGAGTGATACACTCACTAGCAGTGTGTGTGTGTGTGTGTGCGTGTGTGTGTGCGTGTGTGCGCGTGTGCGTGCGCGCAAAGGACACGGCAAGCTCGGTCAACAGTAGGACCATGTATCGCGTCCACACTGTGGAGTATAAATTGGGCTTTATAGCATTTAATATATTAGCAAGTAGCTAAAGGTTAGTACTAGTCCTTTTTTTTTTTTTTTTTTTAAAAAGAGTGCTATCAGTGCATCATTATAAAGAAGTATGCAAAAGCTTTATAATTTTGTTGAAAGTCATCTGGGTTCTTTAGCTTTATACATCAAGTGTATCCACAGCAACTAATCCAACACTGCCCTTCTATTCAAACCTTAAAAAACGTGAGTTGGCCCTAGAACAATACGCTATAATTATTAACAATTGGATGTAGTGGACGTTTTAAAGAAGTGGTGTATCTATGACAAAGAACATGCAATCAGTCTATTATGCCAGCTATGCAACGACTTATTTGACCTGGATTTTAGGCCAACCAGTCTCTTTGAAACTGCATTTTAGTTTGAAGTTTACTTTAGTTTTTCCTCACTTCTGGCCATGAACCAAATTGATCATTGGTAAACATTAGGTCACCTTAAGTCGGTCAATTTTTTCACAATGCTTTTTCACCACAGACTCTTTCAGCGCAGCCGTGGCTACATACTGACCACCGTCAAGTATAGAGTGAATGAATATTGCAATGTAAAACCCATGTATTTTTATTAGTTGCTTCTTTTCTCTGGTTACCAACATTGCTGGCAAAGTCTGAGGCTATCTGCCGTTTCAATTGTCTGTGCAGCATACTTTGGCTCAGTATTACTAAAATCTGGTGTTTACATGTATGTTAAAGTGGAAACTCCAAATTTGGTTAGATTTTGTCTTTGTGCCATTTACTGCAAAATAGCAGGCTATGTTATATCGCTGAAACAAACTTTCTGTATCTTCTGGTGGATATCAATGACTTTTGAAGGAACTCAAAGCACAGTGAGGAAATTAAAGAAAACATTAAAGTTAATGGCTACAAAGATGCTAAAATGCAGAACTGAAATACGCTTAAAAGCTGGAAAACTCTTTGTGGGCCGGTCCACCTGACCAAAACTTTTTCTCAAAGTGTTGTTTTGACCCACCGCTTTTATTAGAATCCTCTGATTTGCACTGCATTAAACATTTCACTCCCATCAGCAACTAATCTATCAGCCTTTGTTGCTCCGTTTTACAAATTGCACGCAGAATTATCTTCAGTGCTTTCTTTTTAATTTCTATCCAACGCCAGTTTTCCCATGGGGACCATTAAGGTTTTTAATCACCTAATCTAATAATGCTGGAAACTTCAAATGTTCTACACATCACAAGCAGAACTATTGCTTCAAGCTCAACGTCATCCATCTGGAATAATGATGTTGCTCGTGATTGAGCCGTTGAAATGTCTATCATGTGCGTACTCTTCCCAGAGGAGTCACTTTCTGCTTTCATTATGTTGATTTAGCTGGGGTCTTTATGCCGCCGCTCTGTGGCTCTGTTGTTGTGAGCTCTTTGCTCAGGAGGCGGCGAGCTGCAACCAAAAGCAAAGGGGAATGCAAACGGCAGAAGAATTAAGTATATGGAAAACAATTATACTCAGCAAAATGTCAGGCTGGGATAAGCCTGCCTAATAACCTGTAAAATTGTCTCATTCAGCTTATTATTCACAATGGAGTGTGTGTGTGTGGTTAGAGAAAGAGAAGCACTTGACTATGGTGGACCAACAAACTGACAGTGGGATTTGTGCCTCTGGTTCTGTGTGGTTTAGCCTTCAAAAAAGGCTTCATGACTCAATATTTTCTTTTATTTTGGTCCGATTTCAGTTTTCCAAAAAAAAAAAAAAAAAAAAAGCCCACCCTTGATGACTCACTTTCATACAAACATGTTGCAGTAAATATCAGAAAAACACACACGTCAATAGATGCTCTAGGACATCGAACAAAAAAAACACGACTTATTTTTCAGATTCTGATTAAAAAAAAACAACACACAGGCTACAAAAAAAAACCCTCATTCAATTACTCTAATGAAATCCAGACATTATTACATTGCATTTCTCCTGTTTTCAAGACAGCGAAAATAAATGTTTTGTTCTCTAAAAGCCCAGAAGTAAATATGTATCTCGAGTGGATTTTTCAGTATTGCAAGTGGAGTTGACGTCATTGACGGGCTAAGATGACAACCGTTTCTGACATGCTCAACAACGTGTCAAGAGTCATGTTTTCTTCCAGTACACTGAACCATGTACAACAACTCAATAACCACGTGATGTGTCTTCCTACGAGGAGTCTGGATTGCCACAAGTTGACGCTGGAGGAAACCTAAATAATTGATGCGTTGGGTTCATGTATGTGGGGATGTTTGTTGTGCCTTTGGTTGACTCGGCATACTGTAGTACCAAGGAGACGAGGCATGTAATATGCAGTAGTACCAAGTTCTACCACACACCTAACCTGACTTGTAGCCATCAGTTAACGAGGGCTGTTCATGGTGAATTGTCGACATGAACGTACATTTTGTCACCAATTGACTTAAATTCAGACTGCAAGAATCACTAGACAAGGCTTTTGTGAATTTTCCTACGTGGAATGAATCTCATACTTTGGATTTATGCATTACCCGGCTTTCTTTTCTACTTCAAATATATATTAAGGTTGCCTTCTGTAGGCCATAGTGCCGTCTTTACATTCTAATTGATAGAATAGCCGTGGTGAAGTTACAGTATTGTGTAAAATAGCAGCTTAAGCATGACTTTCTAAATATGTATATTCTACCCGTGTGAGCTGAACATTTGCCATCATCCATCAGCATTTAAAGAGGTGTATTAATCCCCCATCCTTTAAATAAACTGGCACATTTTATATTCTATGTGCAGTAACTATCTCAACCCTATGAATAATACACTCGTGAGCGCTTATCACAGATGGCATGGCATTTCAATATCATATTGTTTATGACTTTGTGTACATATATGACCAGGGCAGAAGAGATGATGAAAAATGCAAAGTTGTTTTGTGCTGCTATTTTCTTTTCTTTCTTTTAAACATACTTGGGTGTGACAGCCTGCATTGAAGGGACATGTGGTTCTGCAATTAGCACTGGTGGATTCATGGATTCACAGACTCTGCCAGTGCTCAGATGGCTACAATTAAAAGCAGATGCCACTTGAGCTAATGGGGTGTGTGTGTGTATATATATATATATATATGTGTGTGTGTGGTAGTCATGGGACGCTGAGCTATATAGACAGGGCACAAGGGGGTATGATGGAAACTGATGCAAGTGGAGCTACTTTTAATACTAATCTCGTAGGCTCCCTGCTGCCTCAGATCAGAGAAGAGGGATACGATCCCCAACCCCAAGGGACCAAGACTTGCTGAGCGGCAGAGATATGGGAAAATGGAGTGAGAAAGGAGAGGAGAGGGGAAAGCAGTATTAGCAGTAGTCGACATGTGAGGGAGGGGATTCCCGAGTTAACCTGGGAAAATTGAAGGTGAGCTAAGTGCAGGTAAAGAGATAAAACTTACCTCATTCCCCATTGTGGGGTAATTTATGCTTCATCTTATCCAACCATCTTCTTACCTGGTCCAGATCAGGTTTCTGTGACTAAATGGAGCGCTCAAGTTCCTCCAGTATGTCCTTGGTTTACCTTGGAGCAATTCTGTGTACCCAAGAAATCCAATCTTCATTCAGGCCCTGGTCATCTCAGAGACCTTGTCCCAATTGTTCATGTAAGGTAAATCTTGTAATTAGATACTTGGAAGATTCCCAACATACCAGAGTGAGTGAAGAGGACCAACAGCTTCACTTTGAAGATCTCCTGGACGTCTGAACCACCACCCTTTACAGAAAACTCATTGCAGCAGCTCAATTTCCATCCATCCCCTCTACCACTTTATTAAACTGCTGATCTCAGCTGACATTGGATGAAAGTAGGTTAAGCCCTCGACAGGTCATCAGGGAGAACACAAAGAGACGAGCAACCACATACACGCACTCATGCCTGCGGGCAATTGAGAGTCACCAATTAAGTCAATGTTTTCAGACTGTGAGAAGAAACTGAAATACCTGGAAGAAAACCGATACAGTTAGCTTCCTTTTTCCTCCTGTGTATGGATCTCCAAAGGCTTTCCAGCTGGAGCGGTATGCTCCTGGTTAAGTAGCCGGCTGCAAAGCAGAATCAAAGACACAGTGAAAGGCTGTACTACTCCCTTCTGGCATTTACATATGTCTCCAGTGAACTCGATGTAATTACGGCAACAGGTTTATTAAATTGCACCTGACACTAGAATGCATCTTAAGGTGACGTCTCATGATTAAATCTCACTTCTCCACTCAATCTGCTAATTAACATGTACATGACATAAATAAAGATGTAAACATGTACGAAACACAAGGACAGTGAAAGAGGGCTAAACAAAACCAGATGTGAATGTTCACATTTCTTTTTTTTTTTAACCGACAGCCTGTTGATTACTGAGATAGATCAAACCCTTCACCTCGTGTTCTTACTAAGAAATCATGTATCCAAGGTCATTTGTTTTAAACAATGTGATGGGTGACTCAAATGTGAAGCTATAGGAGATGGAAGCAGACTTGCCCGGAGTCGAAGCCCTGCTTGGTCAACGTAGTGGGTACCAGCGTATTGACGGAAATGCCACAGGTGTGACTTGACATACGTCACAAATTAGAGAGTAAAACAATAACTGGAGAGCAAAACATAGCGGCTGGCAAAAAAACGGCCTGTGTTATTATTCACTGAACGGCTGCTTGATGGCCGACCTGCAGATTAGTCTGCACTTGAACTACCTCGTCTGAAGGTCCAGCTGTGCTCGGCACAATTAAACGGGACATGCTTCCGTGGGATCCTGCTGCGCACGCAGAAGAAGTGGGTGGAGCTGGCAGTGGCTTGGTGGTGGCTGGGATATACTGGCACACAAACCAGAACGAGGCCAAACCAGCTCCAACTGTGGGCTGAGCGACGAAATCTCTCCTGCCGCGCAGTTGAATTCAGTCCGTTCTCACCACATCTCTGAACAGAGATTTTATCTAATGTTATCTGATCATCTGCATTTATAAAAGTGCTGATGCGGGGACTGGAAAGTTATGTAGTTCCTGTAGGTGCTCATCTAAAAAGGCGACATGTCACGGTTCTTCGCCCTTTGCAAAGAACTCTGCATCTGTACTCTGCGTTGATTTCTTCCGTCTCTTTCAAGTTCATGGATACCAAAGAAGCAGTTACCTGTGCGAGCTGTGTGGGTGGGGTTGAGAACTTAAGCGTATAATAAACAGCAGAAGCGTTAAAAGATGGACTGGAACACTTTCACTTTCTCACAGTTGTGCCTCTTTCGATATAAACATTGGAGCAATGTCCTGCTGTCGCAATCGTGGTGGTTCTTGTCTTCCTTCCTTCTTCTCTCTATAAATTCAACTCTTGACTAATATGGTGATTCGGAGCAGTGCCCTCTGGTGGATAGAAAACTAAATGTTCATTCCAATGAATTTGAAAGTGGCGAAAATTTGACTATTATGACCCTTTTTGTAGGCGTAACAATCCCTTCAAATAAATGTTAGACTCTATTGACAATAAGTAAACTTGCTTGACCCAAATAACTTTGGAGAAACAAAACATGAATATGTTTAAGTATTTATAAAAGGTGAGGGATTTAAATGAGCAATGTTTGGATGAAAGAGTTCAAGTAAGCCTAAGTTGTGATTTTATGTGGGTCCAGATGATGCTTGGCTGGGACATTTTTAATCACCCCAAATGGATTCTTTTCCACCCAAAAGAAATATTGTTATGCCAACTTTATAAGCATTCGATCCAATTTTGTGAACCCATAGCGGAGAAAATATTGCTGATCTTGGTCGGAAGGGAGCTTAAGGACCAGTCATTAAGAAGTGTTGGCATCTGACTGATTCAAAGAAAAAAAGAAAAAAGAATCGGTTGCATATGTTAGATGTTTTCATTAAAATCATAAACCATCTTAATGCGTGAGTAAGACAGGATCACCCCTCGGTACAAATGGCAGCCGGCAGCCGTGCTAACGCTGGCTACATGCCATTAGCATTCCACTGAACCGGTCAACTCTTCAGCCATCATTCACCCTCGTCTTCCAAATGGCACGTCCTGTGTGGCTGTTTGCGAATTCCCTCCGCAGAATAAATGCTCCCAAAAAAAAAAAACAAACCCCCCCCCAACAATCTATAAATCTCACCTCACAGCAGTCGGCGAGGATGAAAAGCAAACACGGCGCCGGGAGGTACGGCAGAGGGGTGAGTGAGGTTGGAAGAGCACCAGTTACCCACCTGGAGGGCAGACGCCTCGTGGCAGACGTGGAGGTGAAGGGAGAACGAGGGAGTAAATGTGAGGCTGCGAAGGAAGTCGGGAAAGATTATCTGTGACAAATTTAGACGTAAAGAGGGAGAAATCGGTGGAAAGGGCAGGCGCGGTGTGACGTGTAAGAGGTTTAAAGGGTGGGAAGAGGGGAGGGTAGGGTGATGGGGGGGGGGGGGGGGGATTTTGAACTTTCGTCGTTGTGCCATGTAAGTGAAGTATAATCACTGGTGTGGGAACAGGAGGGGGAATGAGCACATTTCATTTAAAGTGTTTGTGCCAGTTCCTCTGCCTCTGCTGGCAAGCGATCGGCCAACTGTGCTGAAGCCCAGTCTCTTTTCCCCGAAACAGCTTTGTGAATTAAAAGCTCCTGGCATCGGAGGGTGTTCTCAGCTATTTGGAATGACTTCTGCAGACCCCCCCACCCCCCCCCCCCCGAACTCCCCTCCCACTGAGGAATAATAGTGTGTAACCACACAGGTGAGTGTGGGGTGCTCATCGGCAGAATTAGTCATAAAGCAACAAATAATTATTTTTTTCTTTGATGGTCTATTTTAATCTATGTGACAGCGCGCGCTCCCGCACAGGCTGAGGGGATTTGTGGGCACACTCGCTTGGTCAGGTTGTCGGAAAGTAAATTAGGTGGAGAGGAAATGGGCTTCTGCTCACTGTGGGTGCTGCAGTCTGAAAGGTTAATGGCTTTATGAGATTGCAATGACATATTATTGCAAACACCTCCGAGCAAACAAATGATTTGATTGTAATGTAGCAGAGCTGCAGCTTCCGTTTCAGTCTGTTGAGGAAATTTTGAAATAATGACAAACACCATGGGCACATGTGTGACATGCATGGTTTTACATGATGGGGGGGATTTTCCCCTATAACTGAACCTGCTTTCTTTTATCTTCTCGTGTTGCTTGTGTTGTCCCCATTTCCAGAAATAATCCGTTTGCATGCTTGCATTCGTCTCTGGCATCAGATTTTTATTCAGTTTTTGAGAACATTTCCATGCTAATTCATGGATCATCATCATGTTGCAAAGGCTCCTTCTGGTGCAGTTTGAATTTCAATTCAAACTACCAGATATTATCTACCAGCCCTGTGATGCAGAGTAGACCCAATCAATGTCTGCAAGTAGACCATGGTGTGTATCAAACTTTTTTTTTTTTTTTGGAAAAGAGAAATTGTAAGAAAAGGAACGGTGTGGTAGTTCGACTCCCTGCTTTTTGTAACAATACACTGAACCTTGAGTTGTTCCCGATAAGCACGTCGCATCGCAGCAGTGACGAACGCCATAAAGGGCTTTTTGGCTGCTGAAGCCATAAAATGTTCTACATGAGTGACGCCCATTTACTTGGATCTACATATTCTCACCTTTCACTTGAGTGGTGATGGTTAATAAGTGATACAGCGGAAGATGGACCTTGAGGCCAAATGGCTCTCATCTTCCTGGAAACCGTTGGTAATACCAATACATTCACCTGAAAAGACATTAAGCTTGATTTCCTTGCCGCTGCCCCTGCAAGTAGAATGTGTGCACTCTTTTTCTCACATTATCGCAGCATTTAGGTGTTTTTGGAGACACTGCATCAAAAGTTTAAATCAACATTTACTTGTGGAATGTTTGATTTTAATGTATTCGTGGGCACTTTATGACCCTTTGCAGATTTGGAGTCCATTATCTTTTTCATGTAATTTGGAAGCCCTTGAGTTCATATATTATCACATCCGGCAAATCCATTTCTTTGATACTCAGGTAAATAGATTTTCATTTAAATGCAGAAATGGTTATACTAACTACAATGATTTTAAGTTTTATGCGGCATGTATTTGCTTTGAAAAACATTTTATCAACCGACCCAATTTCAAATGAATGCCGAAAACTTCCCATTCGTGTGAAAATATGCATCATTGTAATCACAACTTTCTTATATTTCTAAAAATAAAAGAAGCAATGCATTAACGATCACTGAAGCTACATGCTTGTTAGTTCTGATGTGATTGAAAACTCTTAAATAGTGCTACCATTCCATTAAGCTCCTTTTGTAACATAACTGTAGTTCTTTTGAAGAAGTAGCTCGTAACTGTATTCTATTGCTAATTTACTTGCACACGTAAGTAAATGCTGATCCGTAATACTGTTTCTTTTTATAAGTGAGTCAACATCTTTTTTTCTCGCCTGTGTGTACTCTGTCATTTTCAAAATGGCCTATTTAGAAAAAACAAAAAACAATCCACAGAACAATAGCGGTGCGAGGCCCCTGGGCAGCATCAAGGGGCCTGTTGACTGGTCAGTTATGCATGGAGCTGCAGTAATCACACTCAACCAGGCATAAAGGTGTTCCGGAGTCGCCACGCCTCGGAGGGATCCTCTGCAGGCGAGCGGCTCCCCCTGGGGCCCTGACGTGGCAAACTGAACTCCAACACATCGTATATCAGGAGTCGGAGCGTGCGGGAAGGCGCGCGATTTTTCTTCGTTATGGGACACCGTGTTCATTACAACACGTGCTGTGTTCTCGTGCATCAATCAGTTCCATCAGTGACAAACAACGAGTGGTGCGTAATGGCCAGCGAGGTGAACGTGGATGTCTGGATGCTCGGATGTCAGGCCTCCCTCAAGAGAGCCATTACCTGTGACGTTCAGGCTGGAGTCTATCAAGCATGGAACATCAACATCAGCCCCCTATACATGAGGACACCTACAGGCCCTCTGCCTCCTCACCTTGGCCTGATGGGATATCACTGAGGGAATGTATATCCACTGCACATCAGGCAATTTGTCTTGATGGTGGAGCCTCGTCACAGCCTTCCTCCTCCTCCTCCTGCTCGTCCTCTCTGCCTCACCGGTGCCCATCAGGCACTGGTTGGTGTCCAAAAGGTAAAAAGGCTCGACAGACTGACATGTCATATTTCAGAGTTGAATCTGCTTGGGCCTGTAAAATTTAAAGGGACATGCACACATGTGAAAGTAGTTATCAGTGTAGATATGCGCGTGTGGGATGCCAGCTTGTATTGTCTTGATTTATTTATTTTTTTACTTATTTGGAACAACTAACACTTTATCCTCCTCAGTCCTTGATCCACTTTAGAATGACATGGCTGGGCCTAAGGACCAGTTTACACATCGTTTCAAGAGAAAATGCACATTTTTGCAATATTTGAGACATTTTGTGTTTTGAAAACGATGTCTATTTTCACAGAAATGTCACCTTGATGTGTAAACATTAAACTTTTTGGAAATTAACATGCAAAAACAATGCATTTTCAAGTGAAAAAAACAGTCCACAGAGAAACAGTATGGTAGACGGTACTTTAAAAAAAAGAAATTGAGTTTTTGTAGTTTTGGAAAAATGTTCACTATATATTAAGATTTTCTGAATGTATCATGTTATCTTTTTGCTCATTCAGTCTCATTGAGCTCAAACTGGTTGGTATGAGGCCCCTAAATGTGGATACAGTGGTTTAAAAGATGCATGGACTGTGGACACACTAATTCCATAGTTGGGAGATAACAAGCATGTCTTCCGATGTTAAAAGGAAGCCAGAAACTAAATAAAAAAACATCCCGAGATCATGCAGATTTCCCCAAAAAGCATCCGATACTGATTCAAACTCTGGTCCTTTTGCCGAGGTAATACGGCCAACCTTCGCAGTGCCTTTGCTTCCTCACCTTGGCCTGATGGGACATCACTGAGGGAGTGTACATTCACTACACCAAAGCCAATTTGTCTTGATAGCGGCCCCATCCCAGCCTCTCTCCTGCTCGCTGCCTCCCCGGTGCCCCTCAGGCACTCTGAGGTGTCCGAAAGGTAAAAAGGCACGACGGGCTGACATGATGTTCCCGCTGATTGACGACAGCGCGGCTCCCCCAGCGGACATGCAGCTTTGTTTCTCCCGCCTGGGGTTTATGTGAGGACGAATGCTGCTGCACGGATGTTAAGCAGTAAATCTTCTCTTTAAAAAAAAAAAAAAAAAAAATCAGTTTTGGCTGTTGCCCTGGAGCACATGGGCATCATTTTCTGGCTCGATTTGAGAGGCCGGCCGCTCAATTAACTCTCGCTTTTTATGGAATATGGTGCGAAACAAGAACAACAAAAAGTCTGTTTTTACTTTGATTCTGTGAGCTGAGAATTCCTGGCAGGCGACAGCCCCACCGACTGTGGATACATGGCTCTGCAGTGGGATAGTGACTGAGGCAGATGTTTGGCTGTGTTACGACCCTGGTAATAAGACAGACATGTGGCCGTGTTTCATCCAGAGGAGCAGGTGCTGCCACCACACTGCCATTACCATCTGCGCTGATGAGATCAGGGACTGAGCCCGTGCTGGATGTTGGATGGTTATTATCCCTTAAAGTAAAATGTAAAATAAATAATGGCCGGAGCTGTTGAAGTGAGCAAACACATACACACACCCCCAAAAAATCAGCGTTATATCACAAAAGGGAGTTGTGGTGCTGATTAGTGAGAGTGCAGCCTAATGTTATTGTATTTTCTATCATTTTTATCTTCTGTGGCATCACTATAAAATTCTTTTTAATGCCCCATTTGGCGCGAGAAACAGTGGCGCGCTATTTTACTTATAATTTTGTGCTGGTTTTTTTTGTGGGGATTAGCCAGACAGGAAGAGGGACTGACACCTCCTCTGTATGTGATGGATGAAGAAGGGAGGAGAGGAAAAAGATGCGAGGAGGAGGAGGAGAAATGGGTTGGTATCCCTTTAACGTCCAGGTGACGTCATACTGATGCAGATCTGGATGCGAGGAGGAAAAGGGATGCCGAGAAAGAAAAAAAAGAAAAAACTCCTCAGCACTAATTTTTAGTCCCCTGCAGGAGAAAATGAAGAGCGACCCCCGTGCTCCCTCATCTGAAAAATAAAGCAGATAAACACTTTTTTTTTTCACTTCCTGTGTGGAGGAGGAAAAAAACGCGACACATTTTAATAAAAAAAAAAAAAAAAAAAGAAAAGAAAAGGAAAAAAAAAAAAGCCACCATATTGAGGTCAGAGGAAAGCGTTGCCAGGACGACCGGGTTGCTTAGGGAGGACACTGCGGCGCGCGTCACTCACCGGGTACGAGCACGCTCGCCTGCCTGCGAGGTTGTGCACGCTCGTACGACGTTGCGAGAGAGCGAGGCGGTCACGGCGTCCGTGCGTCCATCCTTCCATCCAGCCATCCTCCACGGCGGCGGCGGCGGCGGCAGAGGCAGCATCTTCCCGTGCAGACTACACCCGAGCACCGGGGCGCCCTGAACCGACTCAACAAGCCGAGGCTGCGCAGCGGGACTCGGGCTGTGCTCGGCGGAGTGTTCGGGCTTCTCCATGGAGGAAGGGATTTACTGTGTGGATATACCGTCGACGTCCCATAATTAAAAAAAAAAAAAACCAACTGAGTGACAGTTCCTCTTCATATCATCGGGGTATTTGAGCACTGTTTTATATAAATACTGTTTTTTTTTTTTTAAATGACAATCTAGACTGTCATCCGGGGAATGATTTAATTTAATGCCGGTGCTGGAGAAGACGGAGACCGGGGCGAGCGCGCCTGTTTGGAGAGGGAATAATAAGACCACGGAGCCGCTCCGTGCTGATGTGCGCACCAATGCAGCACCGCGGCTAGGCGCTATTTCTGCGGCTGTTTTAGTCCGCGTCCCGGCATGAAGTCCCCCACCTGCCGGCCCGTGTGGACCGAGCCATTCTAGGAAAAAAAAAAAAAAATCAAATTTTTCTATATTTCTTGTGTTGTTCACAAACAGGCGCTTTATTTGTTTTGTTTAGTTTTTTTTTTTTTTTTGTAATTTTCTAATTCCTCGCACTTTTGCCACCGAAGGGGTTTTTAAGTGAGGAGGACATCCAAGAAGGAAGGACAATTTCAGGAGGAAAAGGAAAAACGCCAGTGGGAGTCTGGCATCACATTAACAGGTAGGATCGTGTCTGTCAAGCCTAATGCAACCCCCCCCCCCCCCCCCCCCCAAAAAAAAAAAGAAAAAAAAAAGTTGCTCTTTGTGTTCCAGTTTGTATGATGTTAACATGTTGAGTCTGGGACTCCGAGTGAGTGTAGAAAAATGTTTCCAATTATCTGCATGCACTTTTCAATGTAGTTTGAGAAATGGCCACAGTGTTCTCAATCAAAAAATTGCAGCTCCTCTTAAAAAAAAAAAAAAAAAAAAAAGAAAATGTCTGCCGGATAAATGCTCTGTTTGGATTTTTTTGCGGCACGCATGCATGCAGCTCTGCAGACCTGTTGTGAATAAAGCCTGTTTCACACAGGGTTGAACGTGTCCTTAATGACAGAGGAGACACATCTGCTGTACCATTAATGAGAACCTGCAGAATGAGGCAAACAGAGGCTGCTATTCAAGCCAGGCTGGGCTCCTTCCCTCTGTCTTCCTACATGCACAATTTGGAGCACATTAATCAAAGGGCTTCTTAGGGGTCACACGCCAGCGCCTGGTCACTCACTGGACCCGCTGTGGTTGGAATGCATCTTCTCCAGTTGTGCAGAATCGGGACGGAGATTGATATTAATGGGGGAGTGCATGGAATGAGATTTGAGAAGCGAACCAGAGTGTGTTGCAGATGGATGACTGAGATGTTGAGCGCGCGCACACACACACAAACATGAATACATTCTCACACACAAAAGTCCTCCTTCAACAGCTGAATCATCCTTCAACTTAATATGAGCATGTTTTCATGGTGGGCTTTATACCCGAAAGACCCCAGGAAACGCCATGGCCATGAGAACATAGTCCTCTAAATGATCCTGCACACACACACACACACACACACACACACACACACACACACACACACACACACACACACACACACACACACACACACACACACACACACACACAAAGGAGGAATAATGGGGTGCATTTATATGCTGCGGCTGGTGTTGCGGGGCATTCGGATCGGCTGGGCCTGCTAAGATGATAGAATTCAACGGGGACAAGAAGACCTCTGTTCTTATCTGCGGCGACGAGAAGAGGAAAGCAGCTCCTCAGTTTAAGGCTGCTCGCCTGCCCTACATAAGCCAGATAGGGACATCTCCCTGGGTTTTTTTTTTTTGGGATGGGGGGGGTGGGGGGGTGTCCTCGTGCTTCATGATGTTGTCACAGGGCAGTCATTTACAGAGGCTGGAAACTTTGCAGACATGTTGGGGATGTTGATGAACCCTAGGGGGTGTTGTGTCAATTCAGTGTGTCCGGGGATTGTAGAGATATGCGCGAGAGAGGCAAATGGAAGGTGGCAAATGGAAGATGCAAGACATGCGGTTCCCATGGATCATTTTACAATAAACCCAACGGGCAGACAAAGAGAAGACAACTCTGAAAATGATGCCTCTGTGCATGTAGAGATGTTACAGCAAGGTGTCAAACACATTTTATTTCAGGGAGCCACATGCAGGTCAATTTCACCTTGAGTGATCCGGGCAGGTAAAATAGTGTCATCATAACCTTTTTTTTTTTTTTTGGCGATGAAAATATATTTTTGCAAAAAACAAATTAGTTGGTAATGAAAACGTCTAAATGTCCCAAAAATAACCCTCATAAAGGTGTTGCATTATGGGTGTTTTGTTTTCCTTTCAGCTTCTAATCAACCCTTTGAAGTCGAACATGCCGTTTTTGAAGGGAGGCTCAGGCACAATGCACCGCTATATATTTAAAGTAACGGGCAAACCAATGATTAAAAACAATAAAACGTGATGATAAAAAAACACTTACATTCAGACATCAAACATTACTTGCGAGAGATAACCCGGGCTTCAGAGATTTCGGCGGTGCTTTAAACTCTTTCAAAGCTGAATAATCTGTCTATAAATTATTCCATGACTCTGCTGCTGCAAACTTGAAAGCATTCTTTTCGAGTTCAGTTCAAGCTTTGGGAACAACTAATTGCGAACTGGTCATGAAATGTTTTTATTTTTATTTTGAATTCCTTTTGAAAGCGGAGCTTTATTCATCCTGACAAAGTTATTTTTTTTTTGCCAGATTGCACCAGGTAAAAAAATACACTTTATATAAGTGTTGATACATCACATACTAAATTCTTTATTCAAATATATTAGAATTGTCCAAATATATACAGTATATCTGAGCCACAGAGGTGCAATAATACAATCTCATATGATCCTGCACCTAAGGTATAGCTCATTCCTTTAGAAAGATAATGTTCACTTTTAATTAAGATTATTAAAGTTTTTTTTTTTTTTAACTTTTGCCTTAATTTTGGCGGTTGTAGATTGCTGTGGTCTGAATCTCTGCAACATTGTACTGTGGGGTTTCTCAAGCTTTAGCTCGGGGGTGTCAAACTCATTTTAGTTCAGGCTCCACATTCAGTCCAATTTCATCTTGAGTGGGCTGGTCTGGTAGAATAGTACCATAATGACTTTTACATTGTAACTTTAAAGTTTTTTTTGTCTTCCTTATTCCCGCAGAGTACTCGGGATGAAAAAAAACCCCAATTACTACAGACAATGACTGCAACGTCAACATAAAGCCAATTTTCATGAAATGTTCGAGTGTAAAATACAGTGAAAAGTAAAAAAAAACGATAACTGTTGCATTATGCATGCTTTCACAGACTCCTCCTCGTTGGTGTCTCAGCATCGTGTTGTCTGCTACTCTAGGAATTAGTTTGAAAAGAAAAAAGGAAAGTTTCTTTGAAATGTTTTACAGCTTGCTTGTTGGTTCGGCGGGTCGGATTGGAGCCTCTCGGGTGCTGGTTTTGGCCCACGGGCCTTATGTTGGACACTGTCGGTTTTACCCATCATTAACGTTACTCTACCAGAATCCACACGAGTAAAATTAAATATTCAAGAGCCAGTTTTAGTTGTTGATGTACATCTCTAATGCGTTGTCATTACCTTTCTGACTGAAATTTGTCAATTTACTCTCACGCATATTTCGTTGACATATCGTTGACATATTTGCGTCACGGGAACGCCCAAAGATTCCGTTTATGCAGTCAATCTCGCGAGAAAAACGATTGTCGATCAGTTTCACAGCATTTCAGACTATTCTCGTGGCTTGATTACTCTTTCTTTGAGAATGTCTGGCTTTTATTTGGGCTAAATCGGTCAAAGGTTTGATATTTATTTTGCCAGATCTGCAACAACGCCATCTTTGATTTCCCAGAAACCCATGCGGCAGGTTTCCAAAGAGGACGTCAGTTAGCGAGACATATGGACTTTGGTGTGCTCGATTTAGGCAACTGTTGTTTGGAAAATGAATAGAAACGAGTGGTAATAATCCTGTTTTGGTTTATTGGTTTATTCTCTGTGCAGAAGTGATACATTTTATGGGAAGTATATTTTTTAAGATTTTTTCTAGTAGCGTGACCTTAACCTACATGACAGTAAAAACTCAGTCCAGTGCAAACTACCACCTCAAAATAAACTTCAAAATAAAACTGCAGAATTTGTCAGAAAATCAATTGAATCAATATAGTATAGAATGTTATACAATAGTAAAGTACATTACATGTATTGTGATTTAATATCGTAGGCTGAACTATTTTAAGGTACATTTAGTACCATATGTTCTGTTAGTCTTACATACAGTATTAAAAAAATGGTATCAAAGATAAATAGACAGTTACTCTGCGAGCTCAATCAAAAACCACCAGGACTCTCTTACCTGTCTTTGCTCACTATATATAATCTGTGTCTCTATCAGGTCAGACTTTTGGTTGAACCATGTCGCTTGAAAAACATATTCACGCTTTTGAAAACAGGAAATGGCCTAAGAAACTGGACGGTCCCTTCATACTATGACCTTTGTTGACCATTAAACCGCAACAGTTTCATCCGAAGTTGCAGGCGAGGATTTTCCTTTGTGGTGTCTGTGAATGTGTCCTGATCAAATGCATGCAAAGTGGAGAGAGCCGTGCGTCTCGGGGACGGTGCAGCACAAACTGCAGGCAGATGGGACTGAAGGGTTCAAAGCCTGCCGGCGGCGAGATTGATGTCTCCCAGCGCGGGTCGCTAAGCAGTCAACAGATGCAGGGCCGGTGCTCTGACAGGTTGGGATGAAATGGCGGTCGCAGTCTCACACACGATCCTGCTTCCGTTTTTTTTTTTTTTTTTCTTTTATTATCAAAAAAAAAAAGCCCCACCTGTCAAGTTTGCTAATTTTATCCCTCAGTGCTTATTTTTACCGCGGTTGAGCCGGTGACAGCAGGTTTCCCACTGGGTTCGGATGTTTTCTGACATCGGTGATAACAGGAGGTGGTGCTAATTTAAGGAGTCATGCATGTTTAAAGCAAAAGAAAAAAAAAACTTGGGGAGGATGACAGCTGACAGGTTGACTGGAGGAGTGGAGACTCGTACGACAAACGCCGGTGAAATTAAATGTTTGTTCAGCAAAGTCGGAATGAATTAGTAAAAAGCCGAGTCTGGCTGAACAGACGGTTCCTCGGGGAGGTGCTGTTGTTCGGATCCCCCTTCTGTTTTGTGTGTCAGTCACTGCTTTGAAGCCGCGGAGCAAAAATGAAAGGTGTTCCAAGGACGACCGGCAGGACTTTTTCCCTCACATTTGAAGGTGTCACACTGGCAAACTGCGCACTGAGCTTGGGGATAATTGACAGAATATTGAATAATCTTGGGAACCTTCTTAAGCCTTCTGAAAGATTTGTGTCCGAGAGAAGTGCTTCAGACAAACAGGCATTTAATTGATGCCATATTCCCGGAAGGGACACATAGATATGTCACCTTAGCTGGGGGGTCGGGAGTGGACCGTGAATATTTCAGCAGATCCTACGACGGTTATCTGATCCCGTGACGTCCGACTTCGAAAACCTTTTTTTTTTTTCTGCTTCTCCAGCTGGAAAGAAAGCTTGTTAAGTACTATTGTTCTTCAGCGGATGGTCATTTTTCACATGGCAGGCCTTGATGATTGACAACAAGCTGCTCCCGTGTGGAATACGCCTCGTTTTCCTTTCCGAGAGTGCCATGCAATCAGCCGGGCTTTCACATATGTTGTTTTTTTAAAATAAATTTTTTTGCTACGTGTATACCGCTGCTCTCTTATTGCATGAAGTTGATTTGGGATGACATTGTACATTTTGAAGGAGCGTACAAGCCCTGCACGACTCCTTTCTTGCCTTGATTCCACATTGATGTATTCATTTGTTTCTGTTCTCCATGCGTTCGTGGCAGACTCATTCAGTCGGTTCAAAGAGAGCCTGCCTGCCTTTTGCAAAGAAAGTGTGTGTCGTTGCTATGGCAGCATCTTATTGGAAGGATAAGCGCCACAAAGACTTAAAACTCCAAGGTTTTTTGGTTTTGTTGCCACTGGTTTGTACGTCTTCTCTCGCATGTGCACTTTTATAATAATTGTGGTTTAAAAAAAGAAAAGAAAAAAAAAAAAAAACATCTGAAATTGCTAGAGTTTGCATTTTTCTCCTTGTGCCATGGCGGGGATGAATGGTCGACTTCCTAAAGTTTTTTTCCACATTATGACAAAAATCTTACGTCTTTTGATTCATAAGCAATATAATATTCTTATATTTATAATATTTTAATTTTAAATATCTGGGAAATCCGTATACAGTTCTCAACTGTCTTTTTTTTTTTTTACCTGAATTATTAAAATTACAAGAAAAAGGCTGGGGAAACGGCACTCCCCAGACCCCACGAAACATAGACGGGTATATAAAAATAAATTTCACTATGTATTTAATATTATGTAGTTCATCTGAACTACAGTATAAAGTACAGTCTCGGAACATACACTCAAATTGAAACCCGTCTTCACCTTGGGCAATAAAATGCACTTTATTGGATTTATAAAGGCAAAATATATGGCCGATGTTTTGTATTGAGTCACATTTGATTGTACAAAATTACTTGCAGTGAAGTATCATGCATGTACTGAAAGGTACATTCTGTAAGAATTACAATCAGATACTTGAGTCATGGTTTAGAAGCAAGAAAAGCTAGATGTTATTAGTTGGAATGGAAAAAAGGCTGTATTTTTATTACTATGTTCGGTATGCATGTGTTCAAAATGGATGTATACATAAACTTTTCCTGATATCAGGTTGTCAACAACAAAAACTCTAGTAGTTCTCCACACTCCTTTCCCATTCCAAGATCTCCACGCAGCATCAAATATAGACTGGATCAGAATTTCACCTAATGGTCAACAATCTGCTTTGGCGTTGGATGGAAAATTCTGAAAAACGGGAAGTTAGGAAAATAGGTATTTGATGTGACGACTGATGATGAGTACATTTGGAGTAAATTCTAATTGTATTTGATTGAAATTATTTAGCTCATATGATATAATTAGGCACCATTTATCAAAACCAAACTTGATCAAAACATGATTGAAAATTTAGACTTTTGCAGGTTGAGAGTCACCAGCAGTGATCAAGGCAAGCGCGATAGAAAGGTTATAGAGTAAATGACCCGGGTCAAAACTCCGATTGTTTGAATGTTCTCCAAGACAAAGCACCTTCATCTTTGCTCTCCTGAGACTGTTGAGTCAAATCTTCACTCTTGGGGTTATAAGATGCAGATGAGAGGTTAGAAACATCACTTGTCTCCACTCTCTCATCCTCCTCAACATAATGCAGAATGTTCTATTTTTCAGTATTGACAAACATTATTTACCCAAGTTTTTTCCTTTGAGCCCTCCTCTCCTTCCGATCAACATGAGCCAGTACTGTATCGTCTCCGGTGGGCTCATTAAGGTTAGATCAAGGTCGACGACTCGAAAGCTTTCCAATGCACTTTGCCTGGAGAACCCCCCCCCCCCCCCCCCCCCCCCGCCCCCAATAAAACCCCCCTGATGTTCTCTCCCTGGGTCTCCGGCCAACAGGAGCAGCAGCAGCAGCAGTGAGCGGCTACAACCTTCACTTCACCACTCCTCCCACCCCCTGCTAGAACCAGGCTGACCACCAGCCAAGATCAATGAACATTTACTCCTCTCCTTTCTTCAGAGAGATAAAAGCAGAAGAAGACACAGAGACAGTGAGAAAACCACCCAGCTCCGGGCCGCTCCCCTCCCCTCACAACTTCGACAGTGCAAGCTGGGTTGGAAGAGAAAACCTGCCAAGATTAAAACCACCATCGAGCCACTTTTTTTTTTTTTTTTTCCCCCTTCCTCTTTTTTTTTTTTTTTTTTTTTTTGAAACAAGTAATTCCATTCATAATAGAGGTGCAAGGCTGCAATTGGATTTCATGCCTGTGTGCTGCACGGCCGCATCCTGAGTAGAAAGTGTGATCCAGATTTGATGAAATCAACAGCAGTGAAGTCGGCAACAGCCAGGATTAAATGCATCCTGCTTTCTGGCCAATCACATTCACTGACAGCAGGAATCCATGTTGCCCAGAGCACCAAAGCTCATCCTTTTCCATAGCTGGGCAACGCCTGTGTATTTCTTCATGCGGTCCCAAAGGAATTCAACCTGTGTGCTTAATCTTTGTCCTTAAAAAGCCCTACCCAAACCTTACTGTAGATGTCATATGCAGGTTTACAACAGCAGAACTTTGAAGATTAATAGGTTTATACAAAGATTTTGTGTTTTTTCATTGCTATTCATTAAATTCAGTGCCATCTGCGACCTGGAGTGCATCACGACCGCGCGTTGCAATTTTCCATCTATGGGGTCACGGATATATTGAGTGAGTTACAGTATCGGCAGCATCTCAAGGTCAGGAGCTGCCACGTCCAGGCGGGCGCTCCACAGTAAACCCTCAGCATCGCAAACAAGCGTCGGGTCAACAGTCGGGTGAAGATGGGCAGGGACATACCGCGGACACGTAAAGAGTGAGGTGGTGAGAGCGTGTGCTCTGAAAGTCAAGTGACCATAGATGTCGCCGCAAAAAAAAAAAAAAAAAAGGGAGCGCGGAGGAAATCGAACCAAAGAACAAAATCGAAGTGCGTTTTTGAGAAAGGCAAGCTGTGAGAGTGCACTGTACAGCAGGGAGAGCGATGCCACCACATTACAACAGCGCCGTCCCTATTTTGCACTCTTAACATCTGCTATATGCTACCTCTTCCCTGCTGTTGCACACACATTAGTATTGGCTGGCACACACCACATATATTAGTATGAGCTGTCAGCTGAAGCCCTAACAACCAGCAACAGAGGGACTGGTTGAATGGTAATAGTGGCAAAAGAAGCAGCAGCAGTAGTGGCTGTGTTGGCCAACATGCTGAAGTGTTATCACTGTGGCTGCACTGTATAATGATAAGGGTTGTTATAAAGCACACATTTCTGCCTCTTGAGCTGACTCACTCACACACATACACACCCAACATGGGTCTCAGTCAGTCAAACATAATGAGTCTCTGCGGTGGTGCTGCTCCTCTCGGCTATCCCGTGCTGCATGAAAGACCCTTATCCTTTTGATCCATCTGTTGACGTAAGTGACGGTGGGCCGTGTTGGCTTTTGGTTTGGAGGCACTTCCAGGGCTGCTTGCTAATGGCAACACTTGAAGACGTAAAGATACCAGTATCTGCTGTTCAACTCCCCCCCCCCCCCCCCCCCCCCCCCCCCTTTGGGGAACCTGATGCTGCTTAGGAGTGCTACCCTCAGGATCGCTGAATGGGCAGTTTTATTTGCTGCAGTCACTGCCTCCACCACTGCTGGTTTGTTTGTTAATATATGAAGTGTGTGGTTGCACATAGTTGGGATGTATTTGTTGTAATGGTAAACCATTACTTGGTAATTAACAATTTTTGAATGGTTTTTATTTTAAATTATACCATTAACATGTTTTATAGAGTAGGTGCTATATATATATCTATATATATCATGTGCTTGTGTCTGTTCTGTGATATACATATAATTGGTACATAACACAAGGACATCAGAAAAACACTTTCCTGCATTTTATTAGTGGAAAACAATTGGTGAACATTGGCATCAATGGGCCAACTTTTGGTCAATTCCCGATTATTCTCTAATGCTATACTTGGCCGATTAATCGGTCCGGCCTTATTTGGCAGTCTGAAACCTAATCAATGTGATTATTGATTTGTGCACCCACACACTCGTGCTGATGGCTTTCATTCAAGGTGGACTCAAATCATTAGGACCAACTTGGGATTCATTGTCTTTCCGAAAGCATCTGGCTCAGTTGGTCTTCGTATCTCCATCTCCCCCGTGTATATGTCGGTGTGTTTCACTGCTTTAACATCCTTGGTAACATGGATTAGCAAGATGTTTGAGCTCACAACAGTTATTCACACACTGTGGCACATATGCATGTCCATTGTGTCACACTTACAACCTCATGTTTAGAAATGAGCCTCCATCACGCCTTCAAATAAAGCAGGACTTTCATTTTGAACCATTTCTGTTTGCTTTCAGGCTCCAGTTGATGCATTGTTAGACTGCTGGGCTTCGGCTGTCCTGTTGGCAGACGATAATGAAAAGAATAAGCCTGTTCTTACGAACCGAATTAGAATGTCTCCTAGTTGACAGGCTACTGCTTGATGCCGGCCGTATTCGTGTGTGTTTGCGTGCACTGCTCATGAGCGAGAGCGGCGGCTCGACAGTGATGAATGAGCACTGAAATGGCAGCATTACACTTTTGCACCCGGTGATGCAGAGCGGGCGATGATAGTCACCGTTATTGTCACAATCAGCAAAGCAAACTCCACCCTCGGGACAAACGGGGATAAACATACACGCATGCAAACGCAAACATGCACACAACAGCAAAAGGTCTTGCCTCCAGTGGATGCACTAAAGAGCGGACACCTCAAAACAATTGGCAGGTCTTTCGCCTTTTGATTTATTGTGACTAAAGGCACTTTCCTTTTTTTTGTTTTGTCCCAATGTTTAAGGATGCGGCATGTGTATCCTCCATCCTTCATAGGAAACAATGCATATTGGTTGAATCGCTCATCTGTGGCTCTTCACACTGTCTCTCAAGGCTGAAACAATTCCTCTGCTGACAAATAGAAGCAGGAGAAAGGGAATAAATTCCAATATGTGTGGATCACTTCTGGGCCCAAACACGCTGCATGAGCAGTACAGAAGTATATTTTCCCAGGGAGCAGCTCGTAGCAGCTCACAGCACCAGGAACATAAATGTCAGTGTTCTGACTCGTACCAAACTTTATTGAGTGCACTTATCTGCCACCCTCAGGCTACAGTATCTTAGTGAAAATGACTCATGTTCCCTGTGTAGTGTCCTTCATATGTCCCACCTGACTGTCTGGAATTCACCTGAACTGATACGAATACAGAATGAAAGCGAAAATAACATTTTTTGCCATTTTTGTTTTTGTAGCAAGTTTAAGAATTTAGATGGCAAGAGGGATCACAGTAGGAATATATGGGACTGTAAATAAAATAAAAAAAAACAGGGCACAAGGACTTCAAGTAAAAGGAACTGGTTTGCTGTTTAGGCTGCATTTAAAATTGAACAGCTTACCAGAAGAAAGATGAAGTCCTGTCATCATAATTAGCCAATGGCTAATGAGTAGCTTTGCAAGCACGTATATTTGTGTCTATAGTCACTTTCAGATGGCTGAACATTGCAGGGGTTGTGGTTGTCGCCACAAAGACCCGAGAAGAAAGCATCCAGAGCCTCCTTGTTACCAACATGAAACAATCTTTCCATTTGGATTTAGACTCCAGGGACTCGGGAATAAGAAAGGGCAATAGAAGAAGGAGGCTGCCAATTGAATAGGCTGCAAGTCAGCACGATTTCCTGGCCCCCCTTTTTTTTCCCTCCTTTTTCCACTATTACAGCTTTTTTTCTCTATTTCCATTTGTATGAAACAAACACACTTCAAAGAATTCTCCCACTTGAGGACTGGCTTTGCATTCTGCAGGACAAAGCAGCCACGAGGGGTTGTTGTGTACATACAGCTCATGTGCTTGACACATGTATTCCCTGCTACTTGGGTTTTGTTGACGAGTAAATATCTGAATTGATTTTCCAAAGGTCTCCAAAAGACTGAACCAAGAATGTGTTCTTGACATCTTATTTCACAAGACTTTGACAAATCTGAAGAGGAGGGGTTGTATCGATTCCACTAGATGAGCCAGTAGTTCATGATCATTACTAACATGAAGACATTTCCATCAGAGAGTTATTGGATGGTCCCAGTCAATTTAGTTAAGTACGCAAGGGGATTTGTGTCCCACATTGGACTGTTCGACCGCTAACTGTTCCGATGCCAAATTTGTCTACCTCCCACAAGCTCCGCCCATTTGCCCTTCCATCCCCCTTTCTTCTTTGCCTCTGGTTACGCAGTCCCCTGCCCTCTCCATTTTCCCTTCTCATTCCACTTAATTAACCCATTGATCAGGACGCTCATAAATTAGTCCTCTGGAGAGGCCCTCATAGAGCACTCTTCCTCCGACACCCCTCATCCGTTTATTGGTTACATTGTTACAGAAAAGGTCCCTCGGCAACCCCGTGCAGCAGTCGTGTCATCATTCCAAGCCAAATGAATTTTTCAAAAAATTTCAGGTCGATTCCGCGACTCTGAGGGCAAGTATAGAACAGGGAGCGGTGGTTAGGTCACATCTGCCCGTGCACAACCCCTCAATTCATTACTCCCACGTAGTTCAACCTTTTCATGGCACCTCCCTTGTGTCTGTAAATGTTTCCCCTCCTCTTTCCGCCTCTCGCTCTTTCTTGCTTCCTCATTCTCTTGCTGACCTGCTCTCTAGTGCCTACTCAAAGATTTGCCCAATTAGGAGAAGCTCAGAGATCATTATGAAGGTAGGCCTTTCACCCACTCTCTTCACCGCACTCCCTTTGTCTCTCTGCTTTTCCCTGTTTACTTTGCTCTTACCCCTCAACCCCTCAATGTTCTGGCCTTTCTTTAGTCTTTAACACAACCTCTTTTTGTTTTCTTTTTTCCCCATTTAGCCTTTTCACTCTGTTTATTGCTGTACGCTTCTTTCACGTCACTCTCCGGATCTGAAAACCTTTCTCCACCTTCACTTTAAATAATACTGTAATTAGAGAGAAAACTAATTACTTTCATAAGAAGGCACAAGAACTCTTCTTGGGTGCTGCTGCTTATTTTTCTTTTTGTACCTGAATAAAGACAACGCACTTGGGTTAATGTTCCTCTAAAACCAACAATCAAACTCTACTTCTCTTGCCAGATTTAGTTTTTAGATATGTGGTCTGCTGCTGTTACCTGTCTTCATCCGTCTGTCTTGTCCCGAATTAGAGTTGGTACTCTAATTCCAACTGAATATTGAGGAATGCAGGACACATCCCAAGCTGCCAGGTCTTCCCAAGACAGACTGACAGTTTCATGATGATGGCAGTCATCACCAATACTGTCAAATCCCGCCTCTTGTGTGATGGTCTTGTTTAATTTTAGGTTATCCTTCTTAAGAACTGCTACCGAAAGACCATAAACTTCCCTTCTAGCTTTCTTATAAAGGTAATATTTTATATATGGTCGACATCATACTGCGTCACACCACTCACCCCATGTCTAGTTTTCAACCTCCCTTTGCGGTTTATATAGGAGTGCTCAATGGATCTGAACCAGGGAAATGTGTTAG
Source organism: Lipophrys pholis (assembly GCF_963383615.2). Taxonomy (NCBI): domain Eukaryota; kingdom Metazoa; phylum Chordata; class Actinopteri; order Blenniiformes; family Blenniidae; genus Lipophrys; species Lipophrys pholis. Next base: position 21,232,177 of record NC_137646.1, read on the forward strand.
CTACAGTTTGGTTCAGGGTGGGTGGATGGTTTGATTTAAAGGCCTGGCTCCCTGGTACATGATTCATTCATATTCCGAGGTCCTTCTGCTAGGCCCTCTGCCAGGCGCAGGGATTTACACCAAGCTAGAAGCTATGAGTTCACTCGTGGAAGGCAGTTAAATATAGTACGCTTTGGCAACCTGCAGAGGGGAATGCATATAGAAGCGAAATATTTTCTATTAGGAGTGTAGTGACAAGAACTTTGTCACGATTAAGCTCCCGTGGGGTAGAGCCCTTTTGGCGCAGAGGAAATATCCCCACCCAACACCATAGAGAGCCGGGTTTGCAACCACACTGGGTGCTCCATCAACACCTTTGGCAGCCACCAATTTAGAGGGAAGCTGGTGAGGTGTCACATCTTTGCTGCACAACAGTAGCGGCTCTCCAGAAGCATGTGCGCAGTCAGACAGGACTTTGCAGTGTCTGTCATGGGACTTATTCTCCCAAATTTGGTTATGCTTTTCACTTGTATGACAAAGCAAATGATAATTATAAATGTTTATTTGGGGGAAGAAAGATGAAAGGGGGAAAAAAAGTAAGTCTCATACTGGATCTTTGTATTTTATTCCATACAAACATTTGGTATGTGTGTTTTCTTGATTTTATTTCATGTAACCTTGACAAGTGGTGCTTCCTTCTGAAAGGGTACCCCCTCATAATAGTTGTAAAGATGTACCGGCGCTTGCGCCATCTCTTGTGGCCTTCTGCACAGAGAAAAAAGGGGGTAAGACAAGTGAAGATTCAAAGGTATCGAATGCCTGCAGGGCTAAGAAGAGCTGCGGATGCCCAGGGGTGTGATGAATGGATTCCTTTCTACTCGTGCGGTGGCCCCACTGTTGCTAAGGCTTGAAGGAAGAGTTTCTGGAGAAGACATTATTACCGTGTGTGCCTTGGGAGATCCAACTTACGGGCTCAGTGATGTATACATTTCTCCTTTTTTTTGTGTGTAACCGTATATTTTGTCATAAAGGCCTGCCAGTGTGTGCGTGTTTTTTATTTTTCAAGACACCATGACAACGCGGCAGAGCAAAGGCTTTTATCACCTCTTCTTAATGTCCGGAAGAGTTAGGGAGCCCAACGCTCTTCTACTATATTGTCTGCCGACTTTGCGTCGTACATTGCAGGACCTACCGGTTCCCGTGGGTCTCATGGCTCATCTTGTCACGTACATGCAAGGACACACACATGCAGGTGTACTAGCCCGAGGCATATTCCACTATAACTGTCACCGCAGCATGGGAGTAAATATGTTTTAGGAAATAATCTGATCTGCCAAGTGCCCTCTCCAGCTCGTGAGCCTTCTCCGTACAACAGTTATAATGCTATTACATTTACTCTTGTCAAAGCCAGACTTCAAGGTCAGTCACGACAGACAGGGATTTAGAGTCAGAGCTAAGCGGAGAACAAGTCAAACATTGTGGTTTTACGCATTAGAGAAAAATAGTACCCAGGGGTTCTACAAATCAAGGTCAGTGATAACGCTATCACTTGGGGCTGGTTGGGGGCGAAAGAGGGAGAGCGGGTGTAGCATTAAATACCACCCCAACTTCATCCCTGGAGTGGCAGAATCGACTGAGATTAGAAGCCATGGCGGGCTTACAGTCAGCATATTCGCATGCATAATGTTACACTATAGGATTTTTATTTACATTATTATTTACCGCGGCTTTGTCAATAAGCTTGAGTCTATTTACAGTTGCACAGTGTTGATTTCTATGAAAATCGGGATGGAGAGTGACAGAGTGGCACATTTGTACCGCTTGCATACTTTTCTGTCTGTATGTTTTGAGGGTTTTTTTCTATCCATTTCTCTGCAGTCACTTCAGTCAATCCCAGAATCCCTTTAAAAAAAAAAAAAAAAAAAAAACTTGCAGTAAACAAGATTTAAAGCTGAAGCGATTCGATTATGAGATCCAAAAGTTATCTGACTCTGACCTCAGGTTTCTTACCATTCTTTATTGATGGTACATGTTGTTAAAGCCTGCATGTAATATATTTTGTCATATTTTCGAGCAATCCTAATTTGATGCATGAGATCTAACCAAACATCCAGTAGCAACTGTGGCTGAGCTGGTAGAGCTGGTCATCTTCCAGTCATGATTGATGGTTTGAATCTCCACCTCAAGTGTTTTTGGGCATGACGATAAACCACAAGTTCTTCTCAATGTTGTGGTTGGATGTCGGCTGTCAACAATTTTTTGATACAGGTTAAGTGTCACTGATCATGTAAATAGGGTTGACACTATAGTAAAGTAGTATTGCTTCAGTAAAGGCAAAATTTAAAGTACATTTACATCCATTTGTACACATTTTTTTTTATACCAATTGGTCAACCTTAGGTTGTAATGGAGAGCAAAAGAATTCCACATATCTACGTCCACATTGTAGTTGCTTTGCAGAAACGCATTTTGAATACATCTGGAGCTTTTTTTCGGGGGGGGATATGGACAAATTGTCAAGGCAAGCGGTCAGATGTAAGGTCATTTCTTAACAAATGCTGAAGATCATTTGTTCCCATGTCTTCATATGTTTCTCTAGAATTTTCTGAAATCATCTCAATACTTTCTAAGATCAGCTATCTTGCACGAGTTAAGAGTAGCCCCATTTCCTCTAAGTGAAAATGTCCTCATCCTCCAAAGATCATTGCTTAATAATGATGTTTCCAAAGATTCAAGAAATCTTTGGAGTGATGATATAAGACATGTCTCGGCATAGGTGGAAAAATAATTTTGTGAAGTTGCACTTTCCCCAAATAAGCAAAACTGGATGTGAAGGAGTGGATGACACTCTCTCGACTTCATACTTGGTCAGTACTAATTGTGGAAAAACTTTGGAGAACATTCTCTATGCGTTAGTGGAAGACTCAGTGGAGTAGAGAGGAGCATGTAATCATCGTGAACCATAATCTTTCATGCACCATACATACTGAACATGTGTATCTGCCGGATGAATGTATGAGCAGCTCATTTCCGAGGCGACCTCTGGAGTATCTGCTCTGAAAAGACCTGGTGGCACATGATTCTTTAAAAACCCGCCGCTTTCACCTACTGTACCTTAATCCCAGTCATTATCTTCAACCTGGAAGCAGTGAAGTGGTGGGAAATTATGAAATCATGAAAAAGCTCAGCTGAGCTGATGCCAGCTTCAGACCTGGAGGGGAGGAGTCTTTTTTTTTTTTTGACTACAGTCACGTCTCGCTGTAGTATACTCCTTCCACACATCTGAGAAATATGCAAATTGAAAGGTCTTGGTATTTCATTCCTTTCTTTCAACCCTTTAGTTTCCGTGTGAATTTCATTTTAAGAGTTGCTCTAAATCAATGCAACAATTGCCGCCTCCAGAGTTGCATGACTCCCAGTCCATATTCTCCTGAGACTTGGTAGTTTAATAGTTGAGTCTCTATTACAACAATACAACTTGCTCATCTGCCCAAACAGATGTCTGTATACTCGCTATTGTTAATGTTTATTTGTTGTCTGCACACATTTTTGGTTTCATTACAAAAACAAATGGCAACCACCACTTGTCCTGCATGAAAACCACATCATCCTCAGGGTTTCTACCTTTTCTTTGTAAACAGACATCATTTTCAAAATGTTGTCATGTAAACGCGAAAAAACAAAAATGTACTAATATATATTTGAAACGTCACGTAGGACAAACTCACTGCTGTTAATGCACACTGCTATGCAGTAACACACTTGGAGAAGATGCTGGTACCAACTACCGCGTTATCTTAAACTGATGCATAATGCTTACAGTCTCTGGAACAAGGCGACGGTCATCATTCACTTGGCAGTCTGAGGGCAGTGGTGGAGTAGCTGCTGGGATATAGGACCCAGCTCTGCGCATCTTGCAGTGTTTTATGTGTGAAGGCTCATCAGCATGTAAAAAGGCTCCTAATTTTGAGATGGGGGAAAAAAAAAAGACACCAACATCCCTCAGATTTTAGCTTTATGTCGTAGTAATGGAGGACTTGAATTAGTGGGCATGCATATCCATACGATGCAAGTGTTGCATGACCTACAATTGAAGCTCCACACTGCTCTGTGCACAGACCTGCATGCGTTGCATAAGTCCGACTCATGCGCACTTCCTGCATTTCCAAACTGTTTCACACTCTCAGCATTTCCACCAGGCTGGCCTTTTGGGAGCGCGCACAGTTTAATGTTGCAAACACAAACAGCTGTGCGTGCACACTGTGTATACACAGTATTGGATCACGCAAGGTCATTTGAGATTTTAGTGAGGAAGGAATGTCTGATAAATACATACACACAATGAACTCATTTGGGCATGAGCAATACTTTCATATGATCAAATTGCCATGCATGGGTGCAGTCTGTCACACTGCCACACATGCCGAACGCCTTAAAGACATACACCTGCACACCCGCACGGCATGTAATATAATTGTATCTCAGTGCAGCTTTTTGGTCCAGTTAACACGAATTCTTAATAATGTTGGTCTATTTATTGCTTTGTGGCATCAACATGCACAAAGCTCTCTGACAAGTTCACAGGCATTATGCCTCAGTAGCTTTGCCGTCAAGGAGAATATTAGTTTTCCTGCATTCCTGTATTGTACATGATCAAAACACATCAGTCAGGGCGTCTACCTGATGTGAGGCGAAGTATGGAAGCACAAGCACCCAAGATAATGCTGCTTGTCTGCTGGTATTCAGGTTTGTTGTCTTTTCTGCTCCCACCCCTCTTTATCCATCTGTTGTCTAATATTCGGAACATTTGTAGCGTTCAGCGTCAACAAAGTGTTCCTGGAAACCATTTCGCAAAAGAAAACACTGTCATATTACATTGTTGACGACGTCTGGAATGATGCAATTTGCTGTTTCTGAGCGGCAGAATGCCGCAGTCGAATGGCATAACTGTGACAGGTTGTCCCGAGGAGGAGCTGGGACAGGATCATTAGGACGTCTCAGTGTGGGCTTAGAGAAGCACCTGTGATGCAGAAAATGCAGTTGAAGAAGTTGTCAATGAAATAGAATCGACCGTGAAAGTAGTGTTCGGCGAAATGTGAATGAGCTGTAAGCTAAATGAGTAGGCTTAAACACTAATGCCTGCAATGATTGATCAGCCTCCGTCCACGCAGGACATGTTCAGCTGAAGTGTTCAGCATACTGAACATAATCAGAGGCCAGTTAGATATATGTAATGCTCTCTAAATATACTGTGTACCTGAGATTGTATCCACTGTATTAACTGTAGTTCCCAAACCATGGAACTAATCCTGGTTTTGGTTCTTTATTATTATTATTTTTTTTTTTTTAAATAGTTTTTCAGTGTTGAAAGTTTCAGCTGTAAAGCAGTGCATAATGTTTATATCACTACACAGGAGGTTTGCAGGTACAGTGTCACGTTTTGATGCCTGGAGCTGTGCAGCCATGACTATTAAGCTTAGCAAAGCATCAAAATATTACCTGCTGGCTTTCAGGAAGCTAAAAATGTGTTTGACATGAACAGTCCATTTAAAGCAGAGACATATCCAAACCATGCATTTGAGTCCAAAAAGCAATTGCACTGCAAGTTCCTTTTTCTTTTCTTTTTTCTTTATTGAAAATTTCATTTTGACATTTATGATACTATGTCCTCAAGCCACATAGTTATAAATAAGAGGAATTATTAAAAACATACATTTATTCCTAGAGTAAGATTATTGGACAAGCAAGAAAAGGCATAATTAGGCTTTAATAGTGAATAAATGTACTGAAGACATGCACTGTCGCACTGTATCGATTCTCCAAAACACTGTATTGATTTATTATGGATGCTTGTATAAGAGTTGGATTTATTCCCTTAATTGAAAGCACTTATTTAGCTATTTGATTGCCCTGTTTGGGTGCTTGTCTTGGCTCACTGACTTCTTTTCTGGGAAAAATGACAAGTGCTAGATCACAACACTGTCGCCTTGTGGCCATAGGAAGGATATTTACTATAAAGACAGCTGGTTGCCTTTGTTTCCCGTTTTACAGATTTTGTGTTTCATGGTTGCTGTATTGCAATATATTATGATGTCCTAAACTCTTGTCCTCATTTTCAAGTTTGTGCTGCTCGTTAAAGCGCCGCACCAGTCTTTCCTCAGGCGGTTCCTAACTTCCAGATCCATTTCTCTCCTCCACCCTGGACGCTCCTCTCTGTGCGGTCTCTACTGGCGCTTATGTAAGGCCCAAAGCAGGTGTTGCAGATAGATTGTGTTTTTCAGGCTATTTCTGGGCACAGGTGGACACAGGCAGTCAAAGCAACACATCAGCGCTCCCCAGATGATTCTGTCATCCGGGAGGCCAGATGTTTCAGCTCTGGCAGGAATAGACCCGCATGTGTTTCTGCAAGTGCGCATAGGTGCATGATTGTTTTCCGAGCCACTTTATATTGACATTTTCAGGAAACTGGAAGTGCAAGACGGCAAACGCTGCGATTGCATCTCTTCACGTGCGGCTGCTAATACACTTATCTCACATGTTGGGACAGTTGTGACACTGGTTTAATAGCTTCAGTCTGGATATCAGCCTTTTTCTTTTTTTTTGGGTGGTATATACAGTTTGCGCGATCATGCCACACAACAACAAACGGCAGTGTGTGGGAGATAAACATCGTACAGGCTACATGTTTATCCGCAGGTAAAATGCAGTGCCGAAAACTTCCCCATAATTGTGGCACTCTTCCGATAAGAGAGAAAATGAGATCTGGCAGTCAGATGGAGCCTCGGTGACAGTGAGATATTTGCCAAGCATACGTGTACTTATGTGTACATTTCACTGGAAATGTGTCACGTGATCCGGAGATTAGGACCCCGTAGCAACGATAAGGGCGGCTTTTAGAGAGCAACGTGTAGCCCAACTGATGCGGCCGCTGATGTGAAGGATTATCCCATTACTGAGACCTGGGCATTAGCACGCAGCCGCTCACCTCGGGGAATGACGGACGGACGGAGGAAGGAAGGGGTGAGGGAAATGGAGGGACATGTGAGATAGAGTGGAGGGGGGGGGGGGGTTCTATTTGGATGAAAGAGACTAGGAAGAAATGGCAGAGAAAAGTGTAAGTGATGGAGAACGGAATGAGAGGGAGATAGCACGGCGGGAGCATAAAAGAGAAAAGGTTGAAAGAGCAGAGATGAAGTGGGGGACGAGCTTTCGCTGCATGGATAGAAATAGAAAGGGGCAAGAAGCGTCGGCAAGAAGTGAAACCAAGACAAGACATTACAAGAGCAGTAGAAGAGGAAAGCTGGAATGCCAGATAAAAGCCGGTGATGAAGATTTGATAGCGTGGCCGTGAAAGGGAAGGGAGTGCATTAGGGAACAAAACCATGAATGATGCATCAAAGAAAAGACTGTTATTGGGGCTGGAGGTGGGTTGGGAGGGGTCATTCGAAAAGAGAATTTCATAAAATGGGGAAAGGAAACGGGCAACAAAGGAAGAAAATGGAGGATTAATGCAGACTGTGGTAAGGCGACGAAAAGATGAGGAAAAAAATAAAGTATGCAACATTAGAGGTGACTGAGAGGAGTTATTTCTGGAGCAGAGTGGCAAAAAGAGAATGGAATAAGGATCTGATAAAAAAAAAAAGAAGAAAAGAATGTGATGAATGAGGACAGAGACATGCGTGTGAGCCGGAGAAAAAAAAATGGAAGAAAGTGTAGAATCTAGCCTGAAAGAGAGCGAAGGGAATGCTGATGAAAACAGAGGACGGGTCATTATTCTGTCAACCTCTGTCCCCTGTGGATTGATCCAGTGATGGAGCTCGCCCACACACACACGAACACAAGGGGCCAATAGATGCTGAACCTGCATTGATTTGATTGGGGTCCTGTCTGGTCCTGTGCTGCCTTGTTGTTTACGAGTTACTCGTGGAGAACGTCGGCGAGCATGCACAGCCTATTTCACAGCCCAGTCTAGCTTTGACCGTAACGGAGTCCACACTTTGAACCTTCTGTCAAAAGCCACAGGCTCTGATTTTGTAAAATTGATAAATGGAAGTCCTGGAGGAGGACGAGGGAGCAGAGGTCACACAAATGTTAGAGTTCTGCTTTACCGGGGTCAGACACGGTAAACAAACATGACCCACTCACTGCTGTCAAATAAAAATATCATGGGGTCACATACAGGAAGCGAAGCACAAATTCATCATATCTGTATATGATTTGTTCTCATAGAAGCACAGTCGGTATAGTTTTGCAAGAATTTAACTTTTCTAACATAATCCAAACACTTGCTTGTCTTGTAATTTGTGTCTTTGAATAGGCTGTGTCTCTGTCAGCCATGTGATGGACTAGCACCCAGTACTCGACTTATAGTACCTTCTGGAACAATGTAAGCAGGATTTCTGCTTCTTTATATGGATAGGGTGGAAAATGAACAGTTAAACCTGTTATTTCAATCATACCTTGATTTTCTGTCACAACACCTGTCCTAATATGTTCTCAAACAATCAGCCCTGTGCTATTGACTTACCATCAAGGAGGATTTATCATTCAGCTCAGCAGAAGAACAACAAATTTGACTCGAACAATAAACTTAAAGAAGACTTTCGGGAAGAGTCGAGAGAACGCTGCAGCACGAGGCCCATCATGGCGTCTTGGGACGGATAGCACTCAATGCTTATGTGCTGTTTGTGCAATAATAATCACCCACAAGAACCATTAAGAATGCATTGTAGCACAGGGATATTGAACATGAAATGATGGGTGCCACAAGGCTCGGCTGCCCTTGGAGATTTGTCAGGCTGGATGTCATTAAAATCCATCATGAGTTTTTTTTTTTTTTTTCTTTTCTTCCCTGCCAGCAGGAGAACCATTTGCAAGATCATCATTGTCTGTTTTCGGCACAAGAGGAGAGAAATGGCTTGTTCCTGTACAGACGCTTGGCAGATGTCATGAAATAGCATTAATTTTCATCCAAAAGTTAACTTTGACTTGGATTTAAAGAGGCAGTTCTAATGTTGGATACAGCTTGTAGGTAGACTCTACAGCGTGCTTTTTAGTATGTGGTTGTAGTCTGAATGCAGAAACGACGTCAAAAGGAATGAAATTACACCAGTTGCTCTCTGATCAAACCCAAAGAAATTGAAGTAATGGACGCAGCAGTCGAAACGAGTAGGAGTTTGGTGAACTTGAGAGCTGAAGGACGCAGAAACAATTCAAGTCAAAGACCGCATGTCAGTCATTATGTTCTATTAAAAGATGAAAGTAAAAACGCATAACAAACTGTGTTTAAGTACAAGTAGCATCAAAACAATGGTATTTTCATATTCAGTGTTGTACTTTGTTGTGCAATATCAGAGAGTTGTTGGTGCCCGACGACATTACACCTGCGATTGCATCTGGAATTTTTGGCCTGTGTGTTCTCGTAACCCCAAAAACATTGATGGCTTTCCCAGTACCTGAAACTATGTGATGGAGCCCAATCGGATGCAACCGGAAAGCTGTCAACTCTTAGTCTGCTTGTAGGATGGTTCTCCTTGCTAAAAGTTATTTTTGTCCCCCTTCCACCGTTGCCAATGCTTTACTATGTACAACTGTTGGGTTTTTCCAAATGTCTTTTCTTTAATTTAAAAGAGTGTTTTTGCACTAAAAAAAACAAGGTGGTGGATTTAGTTTAGAACAAACAAGCCAGAAGATCCAAGAAGAGTAATTATTGGCCTGAACAGGCCAGTAATAAGACAGTAAGGGTTCATATAACCTCACGGTTCTGTTCCAACTCCTTTGACCTGCTAGTTTTTAAAAAGAAACCTTTGAAAACTTCCATTATTAGGTAAAGGACATAAGCATTGCTGATGTGATAACTTAATTGTAACACCGGTTACCACTTCACGGTAAAGGGTTTGGGAGGACAGGGTGACTATGTAGATTGGGTTCCATTGGGTTTTAAAATACAGGAACTAAACAGACCTAATTATTAGCAATAAGGTGTTTGATGCTTCAAGACCAGAGGTGACTTGCTCTGGGTGTCAACACTACACACAAGCAGAGTGTAGCATATGGAGCCTTTTATGCCTCGCCGTATAAGCACAGAACTCACTGCTGCACTTGGTTTATTTTTAGTAACCTTTCTATATGTACAGCAGCTGTAGCGCGCCGAGTCAGTACATGATGTATTCTTCAGGTCAAAGGATGCTGGATGACAGACACAAACAGTAGATGTGCCAGATGCCAATTCGCTCGTAATTCTGCATGCAGAAGTTTGCTGCACGTGTGCATGAGTACCAACAGCTGTATTGGAGAAATCCAAATGTCATCCGTTCGTCCGGCGACTGCCAAGAAAGATGCAGTTATCGGCCCCCTATCCCCCGCTCCTGATTTTCTGGAAAAATGACAAGGCCTAATTTGTCTCTAAATTATCCCTCCCAGCCTGAGCTGGCCAGCCAGTCGAGAATTTGTCATTCTTTGGCCGCCGAGGCAGGAAGCAAGAGGGGAGGGCCGGGCCGGTCGACAGGGAGCTGATGATGCTGGTGAGCCATCAGCCAATGGGCTTTGCGCAATTAGCATCGTTACTCACGTTCGACTGATCAATCCGAGGCCAACTGAGGGATCAGTTCGTGGGAGAAGGCAACAGAGGAGGGGAGAGAACGCGTGGGCACAAAACAATCGGTCTGTGCCAGGTTGAGATTGACCAGATTGTGACGAGTGGGCTTGAGTGTCACACACAGCGCTCTGTGCCTGCCCACAGTTTTTGTTTATGAAACACCAGGAGGCACATGTCAACGCTCAACACGGTCCAATTTCATATAAGCGACGGAATACTGTGTCCGAACCACAATTTCACGAGTGACAAACTATTGAGTGTTTAAGTTACTAATTTCCCGATGGAGAAGAGAAATTGTGGGAGCGGGGAGATGAATTGCTTTTGGAATGGCTTCTTCGCCTTCACTCTTTTGTAAAAGTAAAACCGTATCAACACATTTAATGGAGGAACAAGCTACGGAGGTATTGCGGCGCTACAGCAAATGTTGCAAAGCGACGAGGTAATGCAAATGTTATCGGGAAATAAATGGGAAGTATCAAGTGGAGTGCCTGTACGGAATGGGGAAGGCCATACTGAATGCATTAACAGCGTGCTAAAGTGGGAGACATTTCTGATGACGCCACGCTGCTGTTTATTAATCTGATGCAAGAGGAAGGCGCTGTATCGAAAGAGCATTTTGATGTTGGTGCAGGTGGCAGATGTTCACAAAGCAGGCTGCAAGCAGAGTATAGCAGCTATTCTCTGTAGTTTCTCAAAGCAATAATGTACATTTTGTAAAGTAGACATAAAAAAAAGAGGATTATTCTTTACCTTGAAAATTGCCTCAACCGTCTCCTTATTCAACATCCACAAAAAAGAAATGGTAAGATTATGATCCATCACTTTCGGGCAGAACCGCTTCTTTATGATTGCACTTTTATGATCAATCACGTTTATTGTTTTGCTATTGGAAGTCTTGCAAAGCCTTTTGTGTCTCCACTCCATTAAGAGTAATTGGGCAGCAGTCTTTGTTTATGTTCTGTGGATGAGGCAACACCGGCGGGTCATTGTCATCGTGGCGCCGAGGGGAACAAATGGCGGTCGCTTTTAAAGGGTCACCTCATCGATTGCCAAGCTCGGGGAAAAAAGCTGTCCTGAGCAAATGTATCGCAAATTTAGAGCTAGGACTTTTTTTTTAAAAAATATAAAAGAACTGCAGGTGTTTGATTGGTGTCTTCTTGGCAGTACCCGTTGGGTTGAAAACATTTCACGTTCCTTATTAAAATGGAGCCAGATAAAACAGCTGTCTCCACATTGCAGCGTGGTGACTGGAGCGCTCTCATGATGGCCTGAAATGAATCTTGCTTTGCCGGTCTCTTCATTAACTCATGCAGAGCTCTGTGGCACTCCACTCTGGCAGGAGGAACGAGAGGTGCTGGGATGCCCTGGAGGGTTCATGAAGAGCAGACACACACAACTACACACACAAACTTGTATCGGACCACGGTGGCATGACATGCCTGCCCAAATACTACACTTGCATGTGCACGCACACCCGCTGCACTTCTCGCCAAAACCTGTCAGCCCACAAGTGTTTTGGGGAAAGAGTCCGAGAGGCTTTCAGTCAAGATGGCCCCGGTTGATTAGGAAGTAGGAGGCGTTTTCCTCCTTGTGGAAAGATAATAATGACAACTCCAGCAGTCCCCTTGCCACGGCGAGCCGGCATTGAGGACCTTGTGGAGAGGAGCTGGAGTGGATGGTGGGCGGAAGTTTGGCTCTCCAGGTGGATTGGAGGTACCTGTGGTGAACTTATTGTCGAGCAAGCTCGAGGTCAGGGGGTCTCCAACTCCGGTCCTCAAGGACGCCTGTCATGCATGTTTTAGTTCTCCTAACCATTTCATTATACAGCCTACTTGTCTTACCCACTGAGCCAAACCTGGTGTCCAGTTGTGGCTACAGGGCCTCAATTGGTCACAAAAAGCCACAATTAAAGTTTTTGGATGAATTTCCTGGACATTGCATGGATGTCTTGTCTGGAAGTCGTATGAACGTCAATGAAAAAAAAGAAAAAGTGCAACAAACATCAAACAACACAGTGCTTAATATTGATAATACAGTTTAGTGATATTACCTTCAGACAGAAGCCTCCACAGACCTGGATCAGCTTCCTGTTGCTGCTCCTCAGAGTCCCCCAGCTTATTTTTTTTTATTAGGAAATCTGACATTTACAAGATTTCCCTGTGACGGTTTAAGACTAGCGCCCCCACACTTCAATGGTGAGGACAAGAACTGCATGCAGGCCGGCAACTTTATGAAAGAGAAAGAGTGAAGATTCACCCTCATGCACAAATAAAAATAAATAGAAATATCCTAAATTTTACACGTGATCTTGACAAAACTGAAAACAAAAAGGAAATGCATGGGGAAAAACTGCATTTCACCAATATTTTAGAGACCCCCCCCCCCCCAAAACCTCACAAATTGTGTTTTTAAGGGGGGCTCCTGTCTCATTAAGGGGGCTGAGACACCCCGTAGTTCGCACCCTGGCTACAGGAAGGTCCCAGTCGACGACGGTCAGCCCGTCCTCAGTTCGGAGAAGCTGGCCAGTGCTTCCACACAGAATCTTCATGTCAATGGGACTTTTCTGTTCGGCTGTTCACAGCGGCAACAAACGGACATATTTCCCCCGAAGACTCCACTTGCATTACTCCATGACAAGTAGTTTAGTGGAAGAAAGAATTCAGGAGTTTTCAGTACTTTACCCTTCATTGGGCATTTATTTAAATACCTCAACCCGGAGTGATATCAAAGGATGTCTCAATACTTGTAACTGTAAATGAATGCCTTGATGCACCATTCAGTCAGGTGAATTGACAGTAAGGAAAACTTGAGGATAAAACACACCAGAAGCAGCATCTACTGTAACGTATCACAGTTTATTTAAGTATTGCGCAATTGTCAGCGATTATGAATATTTACATGACAACAGGCTATACGGTTACAGTTTGTCATAGGCGCCAGGCCCCTGGCCTCGCTCTCTGCGCAGGTCATACAGTGTCTCTGTGTCGGCTCCTGCTGCTGTTTTGTTCCGCAGCATTTGCCTTCGACCAGTCCTGTCCTCAGCCAGATTTTTCAGCATTTGGTATTCCAGCCCGTAACCGTCTCTGCCGTACTGTGTACTTGTGCATTTGGTATCTTCAGACCAAAGCAGACATCATGGTGGCAGGAGGCTCCGTTGGCGAGGGGATTATTCATGACTTAAATAGGAGAAACAGAACAAAGTTAGTGATAAAGCAGGAAATAACTCTTCACATATCAATCAGGACAAAAAAAAAAAAAGACAATTTGTTGTCACTGATTAGTTTTAAAGTAAAATAGCTTTTTCTGAAAGTGGGAGAACAAGGAAGACTTTCCAGTCATAATTCTAGACTGTACCTGAGAAGCGTCAGTTTAATGCCGTGCTTCTTAATTTTTAGTCGGACAAGTTGACTCGGTTCCAACGAGTCAATATCAGGTGTCTGAAAAGAAAAATAAGTCAAAGATCTATAATATGAGATTTTTGTAAGTGGTAAGAAGTTCAATCTTGAGTTCAACTTACCAGGTCAATCTTTTGTTTTTTGGCCGGCGTCTCGACCTCGGAAGTTCTCGGTCTCTTTGGAGAGGAGACGCTGAGAGACGGTTCTTCACTCGGCGAGACATTTGTGCTCGTAGCAACTTTGTTGTCTTTGTTTTGAGGCTGCAGGAGAGAAGGGAAGGTAGCAGGCAAGTTACAGGAGCAATCAGTGACGTCAGTTAAACGGGACTACAACATTTCAGGTCACCTAAACATTCGAAGCGTTTACAAGGTTGTTAGTGTTGTTATACTCTACACCTGAAGGACTTCCATTCTTTTCTGATTTATTCATGTCTTATCCTTTTATGGGCATCAACGCTAAGTTTCCTATTCACAGCATTATAGTGTTTGCGTATGTTTGTCTCTTTCCTTGTATATATTGTCATAGTTATACACCCTGTACATTTGTCTCTTTTGCATTTTAAAAAAAAGATCTAATTGATCATTTTAAGGAATTGTGGAACTGAAATTTTCACAAAACACCTTCAATTTGAGTGAAACTTACCAGGTCCCGTCCCGTTGTTGTGGTCCTCGTGTTGAGGTCAGAAGACTTCGGCCTCCATGTGCTTGTAGAAGCAACGCTGGCAGATGGTTTCTCACTGCACCTCACTTTTTTAGTGGGTTTAGGAGCAGGAGGCTGTAGGAGAGAAAGAGACGATACAGGAGCTGGTAAAATGCTTTAACAGTGAAACTTCAATGAGAGAAATTATCCTTCTTATTATGTTATTTATGTTCAGTAGAACAACAGACTGAAGGAAACTCTGTTGGAGGTTGTGCACTGCTTCCTGTTTTTCAGTTTTTAAGAAATGTGACATGTTATCAGACTATCCTGAACACTTTTCTACCGTCTTGTCGTTACGGTGAGCGGGCCTGGAATCCATGGACGTGTAAAATTCAGCACAAAATGCTGAAACATTTGCCTTTTAAACTTTTTTTGTAAATATAAAAAAAACAAGTTAATATTCTAGTTAACTATTCTTTAAAAATAATGAAATAAAATGTGAATACATTATATTTGCACGTAAAAATATAAAGACATCAGTAAATTACAAACCGTTTCAACTTTAGCCTTCTTGGCCAAAGTCCCATTCTGAGGGACGAGTTTTCTCTTTTTGGGATTGACACTTTGCTCCGGCTTCCCCCTGCTCCTCAAAGAGGCTGAGACGACCATCCCTTCTTGTAGAATGCCAACAGCCCTTGCCATATCATACACTGCAACAACATCACATTCACAAAGTGAATACATTCATTTAAAAATAACTAAAACAGGCTGATTTCATCAGAATTAAAAAAAAAAGGTACCAACCATATTCAGTGTATGATTGCAGCGAAGCTGCGATGTTCAGGGGCTGTCCTTGTATTACGACCTCCTGATTGAGGACCAGACCCAGCGACCACATGGTGCTCGTCGCCTCTCTGAGCCAGACACAAGCACAAGACAGCTCGTTAACAAAACGCACAACGCAAAATAAGAATGAAGTCGACCTGAAATGTTTCCATAGGATAACATGTCTTTACCCATTATGGAGATTCGTGGGCCCGGGAAAGGACTTTGGATCGGCCCTGACCAGGGAGATCCATAGTTCCCTGTCCAGAATCCCCACAAGATGTCGAATCTTCGACTCCACGAAGCCGACCCTGGGAAATAAAGAACGCCGTTTTAGAAAGAACACTACTGGAACTGCACATACAACACAGAGTTTTCGTTCTATTGTTAAGGCCAACGAAGGATAACGGAAATATCCTTCGATATCAAAGTTAACCCTTTAAAGAGCATTAATTGAAGCACTCCACTGTGTTGTCAAAGATTTCAAGATTTCAGGATTTTTATTTATTCATTATTTTCTTGTATTTGTAAGGGATTTCGAGTCATTTAAAAAAAACAAAATCAACTAACGTATGTCATAGAAAACAGTTAAAAAATGTAAAAGACCTAATTAACATTGAATTTTAGAACCTCAAAAGTCAAAAGTGACCAGTTCTATAATTGATCTTATCGTTTTAAAGAAGCGAGGAAAAGGTAAAGTGATTATATTTTGTTATTTGGCACATAAAAGGTTAAGAAGTGAGACATAGAGCTGTTTGCATGTTTCCAGCTCAGGTTTGTAGTGTTTCCTCACCATTGAAGACTCTGGCTCTCAGACAAGCAGGAGGCTTCCACCACGATATAATGCCTGGAAGGAGACAAAACATTAGGAACAAAACAAGTTTCACAGCATTGAGTAAACATGATGGAAACTCACAACACGAGTCATATTTGCAGTTTTACAGTCATAATGAAGAATCCGTCTGGTCAATGTTATAAGTTACAGTAAAATAAAAAGAACCACATCAGTCCGAATCCAGCAAAAAGGGTCGAATTTAATCCGAAAACATGGTGGATTTATTCAAACAGAGCAATCTAATAAATACACCAGAGTGGAAATAAACTGAAGAACACACAGCAGCTCAGAGAAAACCATAATTACATACGTCAGGTAGGTGATATCAGGAGATTCAAAATTATTCAAATATTAAACACGGCAATGAAGAAATTGCACTTCATGAACACAATTAATGAATCAATCCATAGGTTCAAAAAATACAAAGAAAATTCAAGAGTTTACTTTAAATGCTCCTTCAGTCATTAGACTGAACCATCTTTTAATACGGCAAGTGTGTGGAAGGTTTCATCCACACAGGATAAGACCACATGCGGTAGGATGCAGTGAGTTTTCAGCTGCATTCTGAACTTTCTGATTACTGCATTTTAAATGTAACTCAATACATACTGGTACTTGTCTTTGAGCTCCTCCTGTTCGAAGAGTGTGGCCCATTCAGCCGATTTGTTATATATTGCCTCCGTGATGACGTGACCTGTGAATGAGAGAGAAACGGCTTCAGGACAAAATCCATCACTTGGCTTTCAAGAATCCGATGTCAGAATGTTTGGTAACAGCAGAGTCACCGACTTCTGACCACCTTCAACTTGTGATTCAACATGAGTGCGAATAAGAGACTCCGTACCGCGCTGAAACTCCTCCCTGATGACGGCCAAGTTGGACGCAGTCACGTTATAGGCCGTATTCTGCTGTGGGAAGGCCGGAGTGATAATTGGCATTGCATGCGTCCCGTCTTTCTTATGAAACTGAAAATATGATAGAATTTATTTATTAACGGTTTCACAGTCACCAAAGGGTGAAATAAAAAGTTCAGATCAGATTTACACATCACCTCTACTTTCCTCATGTTGTTGGATAAGTTTGATAATTATGAGGTTTTTAGCATCAACTGTTTATAAAGAGAAAAAAACAACAATCTGCTGTTTACTTACCCTGGGATCCCAGAAAGGGAACTTGCAGTCACTGTGATTTACAATCCTCAGGCGGACGGGGCAGCGCCAGTCCCTGAAACACACACCAAACCATTGATCCTCCTCTGCTGCTTTTACCAAGCAGTGATGCACGTGTTCACGGTGCAAACTCCTCAGCTCTGCTACTGTCACTACATTCCAGCTGCTTTATTCTCATGTCTGATTTCTGTGACAGGATAAAGAAAGAGGAAGAACTCACCACATGTTGTAGATTTTAAAAAATTTTGTCACAAGGGTCGCCACGGTAGCGTTCGGATAAACCTGGCAGACCCGGGCCACCAAGATGGTCCAAGAAATGCCACCCAGGAAGCCCAGAATGTTGGAGTAAATGTGACGCTCTAAAGGAAAATTAGAGAAGAAAAAAGATGAAACCGGCACATTAATACCAGCGACACTGTAAGACTGAAATATCAAGTCTGAATTGATGGTTGGGATGAATCTCACAGGGCAGTGCTATTTGTCCCAGTGTTTGATAAAGTGGCAAAGACAATGTGACTAGATGGACGATCATTTCATCCAATGTCCTCTGGTGCCAGGATGTTTTTGTGTTATTCACTCACGTTTGGCCCACAGCTTGATGACCCTCAAAGTGTGGCGGAAGGTGAAGACATTGGGTACCAGCCTCAATATCTCCTCCGTCATTCTATAGCCTGCAGGACAAAACAAGGATAAATCACAATAGTAGTCATAATAATAATAATAATAATACAATAAATAGATTTTTGTTCCACCTTTAATTCGAGACGTGGCTCAAATTGCTTTACATTTTGAAATATAAGAAAAACTGATTCAACATTAAAAGACAAAGTTTAAAAAGTAGTTGAAACTCTGTTAATCCGTACGGTGGCCTGGAAGTGCAAAACACTGCAAACTTCAGAAATCACTTTCAAATCGAAAAAACTCTTCACTACAACACAACGGAAATGTGTGGTAGGATTGGCAGGATCGTCACTGATTGGACGCGCTGCCAGTGACATTTATTTTTGTTTGTTTGCTTTCTTTTAATTTGATTATAACCTTTAAAATTTTTAATTTTCCTCACTGATCCAGGATACATTGAATAAATAAAACAGTATCTTAAGAATAAATTATTACATATTTTGTGTAAAAAATCCACATAATTCTTTTGCACTTATCTATTGTTTTATGAACATTACTTTCACTTGTTTCGAAACATTTAGAAATCCAGATTCCGGGGTACTTTTTTTAATGGGGATATTATGCAGAGCAGGGCGAGGACAGTCATGGATACTCATAAGTTCACGCTTGTCCAAGTTTAAGCGGAAGCTCTCGAGAAGAGATATCATTACATCAGGGCTCCATTGAAGAGCTCGGGGAGACGCGACCAGTCAGCACGCCATTCGACCCGGGACCCCCGCCACATTCCTGATTGAACAGAAGCACAGTCCGGCTCTGTAACAGGAAGTCATTCCTGCTCGCTGAAGCGCGGTCAGTGGTCCGTTGATAATAGACTACACTAAATGATTGCATGGTTTGTTGTGGTGAATTTGGAAGTGTTTTTTGGATTGGAAAGTGTTTTCTCTATCGGAACGTGTCCAGAGACACAGGAGTGACAGGCGGGAGACACAGGGCTGCAAAGTCTGTGTGCGAGTTTTAGTTTGGTTTTCATTTAATAGAAGTATGGCGAACTCTGAATCTGACTCGGTGCCTCTGGGGGTTGAACCCAACGGTGGCGTGCTCAACTAATTAATAGAATGTTTTTTTTCTTTCATGAGAAATGAAAACGGGTCCCACGGACCCGGACACCATACGAGGGTGAAGAGAAAAGCCCCGAGTCTGATGTAGAAACAGTCACAGTAGAAAAGAACATATCAAATCTAGTTTTTGGTCTTTTTCATTCTGATGCTCACCGTTGAAACTCCGCACACAGATCGGGTCTAAGTTCTTGATGAAACTGTCGTCCATAAGGTCGACAGTGTCGGGGACACTCCTCCGAGGGTACATGGCATAGGTTAGGTCAATCTGGAGGACGACAGAAACAAAATGAATCAAAGCTAGAACACATGTACAAACACAAGTATGGCTGACAAACAGTGCTGGTCAAGTTTTGGAATGAAGTTACCTCCTGCCCTTTGTAGGTTAGTTTTATGACTGGGACATAGGCTTCTTCAATGGCCTGAGGACAACAAGCCTCAATTAGATTTTAAGAATAAAGCATTTATTACACATGCACATCGACAGTAAACACTGTAAAGTGAATATAAACAGAAAATATAATCATAGAAAATAATTCATTCCAACATCATCAATAAATTTAGCATGGATAAATGAAAATGCAAAAAAATAAACAAGAATAAAGAAAATATACATTTATGTTCTTATTTTTTGTTCTTCTGACTTTTACCTTTTGGCCACCAGGTTGAAACTAATTTGAGTTTTGTGAATAAATTCAAAATTTCTTTCATATGTAGAATTCTGCCACATTGTCGTTGCAGAAAATGAAAGCAAAGTGAATAAAAATATCATTTATGCCAAATCAAGTTAACGATTTTCCATCCATACATCAAATTTTCAAAGTTTCGTCCTGAGTTCGCTCAAGTATACTTCCTTTCAATTTGTTGCACGAAGGAGAAAAATGTCTTTCAGCTTGTATGCAACAAATAATTTGACTTACATGTGTGTCCGTGACCTCTTTCTGGGCCGTCAGCTTCTGATAAAAAGAAGAGAAGAAGTCTTTCCTCTCTATGAACCCAGGTCCCACACAGAGTGCGTCGATGTCAGAGTCTGTTAAAACACCACAGATTGATATGAAGTGAAATTCAGGAAACACTGTTACACTGAGCCGCTTCAGACCTTTTTTTAATCCCTGTCAATGAAATATATGTTTAAAAAGCATCAGTTCAATTACCTTTGGAGTGAACGCCGAGACGAAACGAGCCAAAGGGGAAGATTTTGCCTCCCACTTTTTCTCTGACGATGTCGGGCACGTTCTGAAATAAATATCCTAATTAAAAAGTGCTATGCAGCAAGTGTTCTCTGTCGTATTTTAGAATCACTTTAACACAATGTAAAAAACGTGAACTATATTTTCTTACCATTTCAACACACATTTCGATGAGCCACTCCTTGAAGAGGACCTCCAGGTCTTTGAAGATCCTCTCTCTGCAAATAAAGCACACAGGCCAATTAAAATATTCCTTCATCAAAGGTTCATTCGGCCACTTTGCACTAACTTTTGAAAATAGCGTATGGTGAGATTGTAACCGTGGTTCTCTGAGTGAGAGCGTCGCCCCATACAAATGAAATATGTAACTGGGTGGAGAGAGAGAGTCTGGAGACGACAGAGAACAAGAAAAAATCCATTTTCACACCTGGTCTGCTGAGCCAGCTCATCCTCATGGACACCATAAGACCTGATGGTGTCCATCAGTGTCTTGGTCAGGATGAGATCTGCGTCTTCAGGCAGATCCTCATTGATTGGTCCGGTGATGCCGTGGACTTTGGGGTACGGCGGCTCCGGCTCAGGAGGAGGTGCTACTGGAGCCTGCAAAGGTCTCCTCCTGCAACCGGCATATTTCTTAGTCCTGAAGGAAGAAAGGTGTTTACATAAGAGGCTCAGAGATGAGAAATAAACTGTATCCTCTAATAATTATAATAATAATAATAATAATAATAATCGTCCAAATCAAAAAAGTGTTTCGGGTATTTGGAAGTGCAAATACTGATTTAAATCCCATATGTACAAAGTTAAATCTTGTGTCAGCTGTAATGTTTGTGACAATATGAAATAGATATTTTGAGTTTAGGGAACAAATACAAAGTTATGGTTTACTGTCCTACAGTTTTTTAGTTTTTTTACCAGCTACATCTTTAATTAAAGTGGGGGAAAAAATAAGTAGTAAGTACTTACTGATGCATCGTAGCAAGAATCACAAACTTTTCACTGTTTTGTGACGAAGAACTCGAGTGTAAACACAGCAATATTTCTCCCGAGAAAACCCCCGAGTGGAAGACGATAACAATCACAACTACAAATCACCAGAGGAAACTTTGTGTGCCTGACTCTCACAGCCGAAAATCCACAAAGGTAAAATTTATGTCATAAGGCCTTCCTCTCTTTCCATCTCCTCAACCAAGTGAAATGATGACCGCAACTTTTTATGTCCTTTGATCTCCTCCACTAGGTGCCTCGCCCATCTGCTTTATATTCGCTATATATATATATATTCCCGCTTTTTTTTTTTCTTTATCTCTGAATAAAATCGCAGTTAGCCGAATCATGAACAAATATCATAGCGCAGTATTCCTGATTTTTCTGCATATTTTGATGTACTTTTTGTGTCCGTGCTCCCAACGCTGCGGGACGAGTTACGCGGCAAAAAAATGGCCTCCTGGGATAGTGATCTCTGCGCCTTGCCTCTTAGCTAAGCACACGAATTAAAAACTCTGGAGGGGTCCTTGAGGGCCGGCATCATCCTCAATCCTTTCTTTCTTTCTTTAAATAAAAGACAACGCAAAAGAAATGTGGTGTTGATACAATGCAATGAATCTCTACCCTTGCAAGTGACAAAGATAGTAATTAACAGTGGCGACTGGTGATAAAAAAATTTCTGTGTGGCTCTTCATTATTATTCAATTTCAGCATATTATGTTAACCTCATTTAAATATAGTATTTGTAAAACACAATAATCTTGCCTTTTTTTGCATTGAAAGCCCCCCAGTGATTAAAAATAAATAAATACGTATATCGTTCTTAAACAGCTAGTGAACAGAGAGCATTTACTCAGATGTCTCTTCTATTAACATACTTGTAAACAAATACAAGCAGATGCTTCATTAAGTCCCTTTTAGAAAATGAATGTGTTTTGGGGCTGGTTTACTTGAAATGACAGTTAGTCTGAGTTTAGGAAAATCAAAAGGTATATCAGGTGTATTTTCAAAGAACCCATCATTCCATCTATCAAAGCATTTCAGAATGCCTTGCTCTCGGTTGTCCGCGGGTTAAGTGAGAGAACAGTGGAGGCGTTGATGCAAAACATTTGGATCCATGGTTCAATCGCAAAATACTCCTTCCACGATATACTGGATAGTACTGGTTGCAGTGTATGAAACTATCCCGTGGAACTAAAATGAAAGGACAAATTAAGAGGATCATAAAAGTTAAGCTCATTTATTTATTTTTTTATGAGGAGTACTACTCAGCCTGTAATAGTAGCAGTGTTCTGCCCTGTTCCTGCTTTAATTTCTTCATTCAGTTCTGCACACCGTCCTGCCCACGAGGCTCTCACGAGGTGTCAGACATTTCATGCAATACGAAAACCCAAGTTAGAAGTTAGACCCGTCTCCCCTGTGGAGTCTCATTACTGGATCTTTGCTTGTGTTTGACCTACTCCTGGATGTATGTTGCTTTTGATGAAGGGGTCCGCTAAAATAAAACCTAAATTGTCCTAATTTGAGCCATCTTTGAACCGCCTTTTCAAAGTAGAACTGATACAACATTGGAATACAAAGCCAGTTTTGTTAGGAATTTCACTGTGCACAAGTGTCTGTGTCACAATGCGAGCGTTAATAATTTGTTTTGAACATCAGCACTAGTGTTTGGATGCCCTCACAAAAAACAGCCATGTTACACCATCACTATCTATCTGACTGTTCAAAGGTCAGAGACGGAGTTGTCTGAAAAACATGTCCCTCTGAAATGTCTCCTGGTGGTTGAGGGCAAGTTGACCTCTACTCTGCTGTATTGTGTACCACCCTAGAAACTACAATACCGAGTGAATACTATTCCAATTATCAATTCATTTGACAACCTTAGTCCCATTTATTTACCCATCGACTCAGCTTTGTCTAACTTGCTTTTAGATGGTCTTAACTGACCGTCTCGATTCGACCGGCGAGGTCGACTGAAACCACCTTCTGCCAACAAAGGTTGGGGAAGAAATTGATTATGTGTCATTCTGGGACACCAGTCATCTGATTAAGAACAAAACACAATATCTGTAATCACACATATGCAAATCTAATCAGGCTACAAAGAATATGATGATAAACATACTGTTGTGCACAGTTGGTTTATTTTATTTATTTATACTTGGAGCGGTTTTTATTTATGACTGTAATCAGAGTAAGATGATGACAGTTCTTTTTTAAAAGTCAAATGTGTTTAACTATTTTCTGTGTTGACCATGGTGTTTCACCGGGTGTCTAATAATGAATACTGGAGATTGTTGGCTGCATTACAATTTTAGATGAACTATAGATTTTCAAAAACAATTGGTATAAAGATATAGGGAATATTGGTGCTAAATGGACCGCCCCCCCCAAAAAAGTACTCGATTACTTGTCATTACGAGTGTGGGATAATTGTAGAAGTCACTACTGGTGCCTTTCCACAATATTCACACAAAGAGTTTGACTTGAATCTTCCATAAGAATAAGACTTTTTTTTTTTTATTGTGCTATGCTGACTATAATGCAGATATCAAAACCAGGTGAAGAAACCACTTCAGTCAGTTTGTACATGTGTCATAATGTGATATAATACATACATTATATATATTGCTAAGCTCTTGTCTGACGGCTTGTAGGAATATTGAATTAATGCATCTAACCAAAAAAAACACCAAAACCCGTCTAGCGTTGACAACAGCATTGAGAAGATGCATTGGGGAAGTGCAGTCAAAAATATCACATTGGAAAATACACATTTTTTTAGAGGTGAAACTGCTTTTGTCCCGACAAGTGGCTATAATTTATTTGTCAGTCACTATGTCCGAGTGGTCATTGAACACATAAAGGTTTTCATCATATTATAAATGTACTGTAATCTTTGAAACATGCTAATTTAGGTTCATGTTTGTGTGCGCGGTGTCATTTCGATCTCAGGATTTGCAGATCAATCTAGTTCTCCTAGTAAGAGCCGTGTCCGATAAAGAAGTTTTAGCCCGAGTACGATCTGCATGTAACATTCAGCCCTCCTCTAAAAAGTCAGCGCTGCTGGATGCTTGTGGACTCGTGCCATGGTCGGCTGGTGGGAAGGCGCTGTGAGCGGCACCTTGTTGCTCTGCAGCTCCCTCCTCCACCTCCGCCTGTCCTCAGTCACCTCTTTCCCTCCCTCATCCGACCCCCCCGCCCCTGCGTTCTGAGGGTTGTATGTTCAAACCAAAAATTCTCAAATGGAGAAGCTTATTATTCCAATAAGACTATTGACTCATCACACACACACACACACACACACACACACACACACACACACACACACACACACACACACACACACACACACACACACACACACACACACACACACACACACAAAAGATAAATAGACTGACTCACAGATATGCACACATCAAATATGGGCACGCTGAAGTTTAAACAGACAGGAAAGTGCAAACACACACACACACACACACACACACACACACACACACACACACACACACACACACACACACACACACACACACACACACACACACACACACACCACGGTGACACAAACACATGGCAAAGGCCACAATCACACACACACACTTTTAATTTAAATCACCACTGCACCCACGTACGTCCCAACACTCCACTTTTAATAGACCTCTGCCTCTTTATGGCTTTCTGCCTCCTAAACCCATCAATCCTCTCTCAAGTCTCTCTCTCTTTCTCGCTCTCTTTCTTTCTCTCTCTCACTCTCTCTCTCTCTCTCTTGTCTGATTGGATCTGTGACGACGCAATCCCCCCTCCTCATGCAGAGCCCCCCCCCCGTTTTTACCAGCTTCGTCTTCTTTTTCAAGACCGACTGCAATCATTCCATCTTTTTGTTTTACCTCCCCTCCGTGCCACGTCCCCCCCCCCCCCCCCCCCCCCTCCCGTTTTCTACTTTGCTGCTAAGAAGACGGGAGCCGATGCAGCAGTGCATGTGGAGAGGGATTAGATGAAAAGAGAGAGGAGAGAGATGAGCAGAAAGTGAGTCAGAGAAAGAGACCAAGGACGGCAAACAGAAGGAGACAGATCGACTCAGAGGCTGTAAATGAGTTTTAGAGAGGGGAGGATGGACCGATTGAGTAAGGACAGATGCTGCCTGACTCAGGACGCAGCACAGATATGGACTTGTACCATATTGTTTCTATCTCTTCAAATTAGATGCAGGTTATTAAAAAAAAATAAATAAATAAATCTAGCAGTAGTCAAGATGGTGACGAATACAAACATAGTTTAATAAAGCTGTATAAAAGATAAATGTATGGATGGATTACCATTGCGGTAGTTAGTACATCATAGGACAAACAAAGAGACTGCACACGAACGGTCACATTTATACCTACAGGCAACTTGGAGTTAACAAAAAAAAACAAGAATGGTCAACTTGGTTCACAACAGTGTCATCCTCTACTAGCAACAAACGATTATAAAATGAATAAACAAAATGCATGAATTAGAGTATTTCTACCTAAAAGGGACTTCATTTTACAATATTTAAATCATATTTGCAACTGGAAATAGTTTTTTAGGCCCTTTTTTAGACCGTCTAAAATGAGCCGTGAACAAGTCGAACGGGGGGGGGGGGCAATGAGAGGGGAAAGGCTTGTCGAGGTGGCGCCGCTCCACGGAGGCGGCGTTGGCTGGCTCAGGTGGCGTGGATGGCAGGGGTCCCGGGTTAGAAAGCAGCAGGGCCTGACCAATACATAAGCACACCTGCACCCTGCCTCCCACGTCCCGCCTCCTCGCCGCTCGAAACAACTCCCAAACCAGTGTTCGCACTCCCTCGCACAGCTCCTCAATAACAGTTGCTCTCCACCGCGGCCCCCCCCTCCCTCGTTTTCTCTCCCAGACCATCAGGCTCCTCGTGACCCCTCGCCTCCTCCCCTTCATCCCTCCTCCTCCTCTCTCTCTCTCTCAACCACACAATCTTCCTCCCACAACCCATTACCACCAGAGCACTCTGAAAAAGCCTGCAGTACACCACTTTACCTTGTGGCCTTCTACAAACATAAACAGGATTTGACCTTGCAATTAGAAAAACGCTCAATAAATATCGATTTTTTGTTTTCCCCCTCCATCTTTCCACGTTAACCATCAAATGTGAATGAGGCACATATATCCAGTGCCTAGACTAGTAATGTGACGGATTCTTGATTTGGGTACGTTTGAATTCAGGCATGCCAACAACTTGGTAGAAGACGTGATCCAGACACGATGAGTTAAATCTGGTGAGTTAGTTTTTCTGCCATATTCCCAAGTGATGTATACCATGCGATGGATTGTACAATTACATGTACAAAGTCCCCTTTCTCTAACCTGCATGTCCATATTTATAAAATATTACGTCCAATAAACAAGTTGGTCAATAGTCTGCATTAAAAAAGAAAATCTTGTTGCAAATTTGTCATGCAGAGTCGAATCACTTCATAAAAATGGTGCTTTTTCTTTAGTTTTGACCGAAGTGAACGGGAAAATTTGTGGAGAAATGTCCAGAATGAGAATGTTCTTTCTTTGTTGAATGAAAGCTTTTGATTTGAGGTTTGATTATATCCATCCGTCCATCGATCCATCCATGCTACTCGTATAATTCCATCATAAAAAAGTAGAAATTCAATTAAATCTTTCATATATAGCATCAAATACAACACAGTCAATATATGAGTATAACACTATAATAGACACACAATATAACAAGATATTCACAGGTGATCTATTTACAT
Organism: Lipophrys pholis; assembly: GCF_963383615.2. Lineage (NCBI taxonomy): Eukaryota > Metazoa > Chordata > Actinopteri > Blenniiformes > Blenniidae > Lipophrys > Lipophrys pholis. Next base: position 21,259,297 of record NC_137646.1, read on the forward strand.
ATAATAGATTAGAAATTAGGTATGGCTGAAGTTTGTGGTGGCGGATTGAGAGTGGCGAGGGGGAGTTTAAAAATCAGAGGGCTGATTGGGACTCAATGATGAAGCCTGTCGCAAAAGAAAAAAAAAACAACAGCTCTTGTGGTGAGAGATCATCACAGGATGAAATGTATTCTCTTGAATGGCATTGGTACTGTTGGTCCACCCGTTGGCTCCTGAACGGTTTAATTTGACATCTCTGGTTGTCAGAGGATTAACTTCTGGTCATTTTATGGTTTCACCATAAGTGATGCTACTTTATGGTTGACTGCTTTAGTGGCTTTTAAATTCAGTTGTCTGGTACAGAAATTCATGAATTGTTTTAGGATAATGCACTTCGGTTCAAGGTTTATTGCGAAATAGATCCATCCATGGCGTCGTTTCCCTGCTGGCTGCATCTGACATCATTGATACCTCAGCTATGCTCCAATACCATCAACAGATCACAAATTCTCATCAGCCTCCGATCGCCTCCGACAGCCTCCACCTCCGTTTGGCCTGCTCACACTTCGGTACGGCAGCTTGCGGCATTTGCTGAGTGTTTCTTGGCTCAAAGACCTTTGTGAAGGGCACATTTCCGCCGGACACCAGTTGACCATTTTGAAAAACTCCTGAACCCCGGCCATGTTCTCCATTAGACCAGGAGTGGTTGTGAATAAGTGGCTTGGGCAGGTTGGTGGAGAGGGAGTATAATTTGAAGTACTGTATTACAAAATCTGTCTGTCAAGCTAAATCGCTCCGTCTTTCTTCCTCGCTTCCCAAGACACTTTGACACTGACACACACACACACACTGAGGGATTTTGAGGTGAATTGCGAGGCCGTGGTAATACCTGTGTGCACAGGGGTGTTTCAGCAGTGAGAGGAGCCCTCCTCAGTATATTAAAGGGATGGACAGAGGTGAAGAGGAGAGGAAGAAGAAGGCGGAGGAGGAGGAGTGACGTGAGGGAGGGGGAAAATAGGCACTAAAAATAGCTCAGGATCACCAGCTTTTTCTCAAAACAGGCTTTTGCGAAGTCACATTTGCCCCAAGCAAAAGATTTGAAGTCTCCTGGAATAATAGATTCACCGTGCGCTCTTTTCTTTCCCCGCCCGGCTTTCTCCCAACAGCACAAAGGGCTGCGGTAAAAGGAAGGGGAAGAAAGCGGTAATAGTGTGGCCACTCAGACTCAAACGCCTTTCCTGCAGATTTAAATGAAACGTTAAAACACGAGAATACTTTCTGTCATATTGACAGCGTGATTCAGGTGGTAATGAATATAAATGTACTGTGATGGCTCCGGAGAGTGTCTGTTGTTGGTATCATGAAAAACCTTTCAGCTGCAGAGCCACAGGTTTTGGTTATCCCGCTCAATACCGACATTTGATATGAGGAAGAGCTTAAACTGGAAATATCAAGATCTGAGCTAATGTACGGTATAATAAGCTGATAGCTCTTATATAAAGACAATTCAGTCAGTAGCAGAATAAAATGGGATAAATCAGTTTTTGTCATTGACCGGGAACCTCCACAGAACATTTAATGGGTATATGTATAAGAAAAAAAATATATTTTTAAATATTGATAACAAATGAAGGCTAACGGCTTCCCACATCAACAGATTGTGTTGTTTGAATGATCACTTTGTTTCTGTATTGATAACTTCATGATGGCTCTCAGAACAGTGGTCCGTTTTGTTGTACTCCTGGTAAATCACATGGTGAAATCTTTCCAACCTACCAAATTGAAATCGATTGTCTCGATGTTATTGTTTAGCAATTAGCAGTAAAGATGAACTGGACACATGTCCAAGACTATTTGAAAGAAAAATCAATCAGTGGTGTCAAGTGAAGGACAGCTCCACATGCAACCTTCAGATAAACGGAGAACTGTTCCTGTTTGGCTAAGCATCATTTAAAATGCGTCATAGATGAACTGTTCAGCAAGTAAAACCCTTGATTAAGGAAACAAATTGACAAAAGGAGTCATAGATAAAACTGTCAATATTCACAATGTATTGGGATGACAGCCTTGAAAGTCAATTCTCCAGCAACAGTAAAATTACAGTTTAATAATCTACAAAAAAAACCACATCTGCAAATATTTTCCTTTCAAGACAAATGAGGATATGAACATTTTATTCAGTATCTTGTTACAAAGCATGGAAAAGTAAAAAAATACAAAGAACAAGGGGAATTTAAAGAAAGTGCCACCTTTATAGATCCTCCTATAATGTAAAATAATTTCACTTAAAACTCTTAAATCGTCCATCCGCAGCCTCTCTTCATGCGAACGTTGGCAAAAGCTTGTCACTTCTCAAGACTTGCAGTTTGCAGCATATTTTTTTAATAAATTTAACCTCACAGTACATTAATGCTACTTCACAAACAATAAGAAAGCCAGCTTTTACTCAAAAAGCAAAGTTTTGTGTTTATGCTTTGCAAGGTCATCCCATTGAGCTGGATTGGGCTCTCGGGCATCTTGTTGACATCCCTGCTTTAAAAGATTCTCCGCAAATTCAGATAAACATGTATGCTATACAGTATTCATATAATTTAAGGACGTAGCATCATAAAGGCTTGTCACTTGGCTGGAGGAGCATGTGTTGCCTGGCAACCTCATCTGATTGGGCATTCAGCAGGAAGCAAGAAAACCTTTTGGGACCGCAGATGCACGAGCATGCCTCGACTCTGCAGATAGACACTGGGCCAAAGGTCACTGGTGTTGCCATACAGCATGCTGGCTTAAATACAGACGTGATGGTTTAAAGGATATTTGTCACTGTTGCTTCAAATCCTTATGCTAACCTTAGTCTTTGCCGTGTTTCTCAGTGCACCTAAAGTGAAATTCCAGCCAGCAATTTGGAAATAAGTTGCTCACAGAATTGGGCTTCTGAGAGAAAACATACATATGAACATGTGGATGATTTCCTGCTTCACTCGTGCTCGGTAAACAAACACATGCTCTCGTTGGGTCCCTTGGCTCTAATCTCCCCCTCGATCCCTCAACGCAGCCAGTGACTCTGTGCCTGGATAGCATACGCAAAATCAAAATGCGGTGTGAAATATGGGCTGGGATTCATTATTAGGTGAAGGCTTTGTTTTCCTTGGCACGCGGGCGGACTGGGGGATTTAAACCTCTGTATTGGAAAGCATACCGATTAGCCCAAAAGGAAGCAGCAGTCACCGAAGCGGACTCCCCTTGTGCTGCTTTTTGTCAGTTGGCAGTGTGGTCGACAACAAGTTGGCTGTGTATGTGTTCTAGATGTTTTTTTTTTTTTTTTTTTTTTTTTTTTTGTTTTTTTTTTTAGAATTCTTTTTTTTTCTGCTGTTCTAGATGTTTAATTCTCAGAGTTCTTGTGGTCTCGTCATCAAGTATTTCCGAATACTTCCAATTCAGTTACCAAGAGAAACTGCTGCATTGCCACCTTTTATACATACATGCTCCAGTAATAACGCAGATGGATTCCACGTAACAAAACATACAACCTATACTTTTATTGAGCCTGTGTTGAGCTCATTCCTGGCATTTCATGAAAAAACTCCTGGCACAGGAAGGACAAAAAAGGTGAAATTTCCTTTGGCACTCAATCTCACCAGTCACACGGCTGTGTGTGAGCTCACATATCTCTGAAATAAATAATTCAATTGATTTAATTCCCAGCAGTGTTTGTGGCTTTTAATTCTAACCGGGAGAAAAGGGTTGGCGGAGGTGGGGGTAAAAACAACCCTACCCCATTAACGTCATTATCCTCTCCCAGGTCACTGCACTCGATTGGTTGGCTGGAGATGAAAGGGAATTACTCATGCGTGAAAATGTGGATGAAAGACGCTTTTTGAGACATCCGTGTCTATTTTTACACATACAGTATTCGCGTGCATCCAGCAATGTGGGAGGGTGAGGAGGAACACAACCCCCCCCATTGCCACCTCCCTCTGCTCAAGGGCACACGACGACTGGAGATGTGTTGAACGCGTGCGCGGACACGCTAAGTGCTAGCAGGCTAGCACGTGCAGGTGAGCGCGCGTGCGCCCGCACTTTGGATGGCTTTTGTTGGTGTGGGGATGCGGCGCTGTGCTGTCCTGTCATCTTTTATTCAGGGCAGCTCTATATGTCTATTTTCAGCTCTGCAGCACTCTGTATAGATGAGCTGCTCTCTAGCAAAGGGATTTAGGAGAATGGGATCATTTCGGCAAAATGTTCCCCTCCACTGCCCCTTTCACTCTCAAACGCACACACGCGCACGCACACAAATTCCGTGTAAATTACACATCATCGTCGCTGCTCTGCATATTCATAGAGGTGCTCCTTGCCAAAGCCGTGGCAGCCTTCCACATCTAACAGCAGGGTGACACAGTCATTTAAATATTGCTCCACCACACACCCGGCTTCATGACTACAACAATTTACTCAGAGATACTGACTCGCAATGTGCTTTTAATGTCAGCCGCAGACAGACGGGCTCGTCGGAGGGGCGAGCGAGAAGCAACAGCAGCGGGTAGAAAATTGACGTGGGGAGCTCGCTGCCCCTTGTGGTGCCTCGGTTGATTCGGAATAATTACAGGCCCCTATCTCGGTCTCTGTCATCACCACATTTGCGCCTTTATTAAATATTCAATGAGACATTTTAGGCAGACGTGTGCGGGCGCGGGCCAAAAGGGCAACTTCGCCGGCGGACGTGTCATGTGCCAGCCAGGAGACGCAAGCGTGCGCATGGCGTGTGTCGGCGTGTGCTCGTGGGGTGCGTGTCATACATGGGAGGCTGACTCGCGGCTCACGCGAACACAGCAGCTGACCTTGGCAGGCGGTGAGGTGATTTGGGTTGACCCCCCGTAGTCAGTAAAATTTAATTAGACAGCAGTGTAGCAGGAAAATTGCCACACTAAGAATAGGGCCCGCTTTAATTGAAAAAAGCTAATGGAGCGCCTCTGTGTGCCGAAGCTACAGGCGGCTAGAATCACAGCAGAAGGAGTCTTAAATCGTCAAAAATGGTCTTCTTCAAACATTCCCGTGTCAAGAAAGCATTTATCAACGATGTCGTTATGGCCTTTGGCATCATCGCAGGTTACTGACTTAAATCAGATTAGAATTACTGGAGGTCTCTCAGAATATGCTAATTGTTATGTCAAACATGAGAACAGCAGAAAAGTTGCCGTCTCACTGTCAGAAAGTTACTTACCAAGTTACCAGCCTCCTCGTTCCTGAAGCAGAACTTCATTATTCATTAATTAACTCATTGATATTGACAGCCACGGGGAAATGTCTGTAAATAAAACTAACATCAGTCTCTGTCCACAGCTGTGAGGCATTGGCAGCTCAAAACATTAGATTACAGTTACAGCCTGTCTGCATGTGGGCAGTTCATCTCAACAATACTAACGTCAACATTATCGAGCATCTTCCTCCACAAAGTTGATGATAATGATGCAACTGAGAGTCTTTACTGGGGGAAATGAAAATAATGCAAGAGTTTTTTTTTTTTGCAAAATAACTAGGTAGTTTTTAATCACCCGGCTGCACAATATATCACAAGGTTATCATTATCCCAAGATCAGCATGTACATTATGTATACTGCAAAAGACTGAACCAAATTGGTGGTAAGAGAAAAAGCACTGCTCTGAGCGCACAAAGACCATTGCCATCCACATAAGTGTTTGTTTTTATCTCAATAAAATTGCTGCATATCACATGTTTGCCGACTATCATGCACCCCTGGTTCATTAATTTATCAAGTATTCATCAAGGACCTGTTTATCACATATCGTGAGAATGTGCCGGAGTATTGTTTCTCGCTTTCCCAGCTTCTGATTCTCATCAAATACACAACACCTTTTTAGAGGTTGAAGAGAGTGCAGGCGAAAGGAAACCAGAGTTATGCAACAGGTGTGTTTGCTTGCTCCACTCCGCATGTCAGAAACTTGTTCATCTGTGTTCTGCACCCACCGAGGCCATCACGTGTGGGTGTTTCTGCGTGGGGCTTTCGTTTTCTACCGGCGTTCCCGTCCTCTCGAGCTTTGACATGCCAAAAAGGCAGAAAACAAGCACACATCTCCACCGACACGGCTGCACAGGGCAGTTGTGCGGGTTGATGGACAGCCTCCTCTACACAGGACAGGAAAACTCACAAATACGGCCGTGTCGTGGGTTCACGTCACGTTTTGTAATAAAGGCCAGACGCTGGACCGATCCAGAGTAGAGCTCAGTACCAAACCTGAATGGATGCACATTCTGCTGACAGGCTACAGATGGGAAACTTTCTGCTGGGGTTTCTCCCCCACTGCGTGAGCAGTTCACAGGAATTCACCGACGAGCACGATGAAAGAGCAAAACTTATTGATTCTTATCATTTTCGTAGGTGAAGCTGGTAATTAGCTCGCTGAATGAGGGACTCCTGATAAGGCCCCTGCCATATTGAATAAAGGGAGCAGTGCATGATGGTAAAGTGCGAGATCAAATACTCCAACTGTGCTTAACTAACTCTACAACTGGAGAAACTTGGCACCCTTACATAATCGATCTTTCTCCCTGTGGACCTTTCATAGGAACTTTATTTTACTATTTACATTTGATCTGAGTGAGTTCATCCCATCGGTCCTAAGAGGAGCAAAGGCCAGCCACAAAACTATGACACTCTTGTGATTTTATACCAGTTTGACGCAGTTCCTGTCCCGCGAATCGCTTGGGGCTCCAAGATAGCGTTTGTCTTGTCACACAGTCCTTTGGAGTGTTCGGTTGTGCCGTTCCTTCCTGTTGGTAATCTGTGATGAAGATCTATGGGAGATTAACCAAAGGCAGTCACCGGTTAACAAACACTTGGACCATGTCTGTGATGTTTTTGGTTACCGTCCAGATGTTGGAACCATCATCAGTGAAGATCACCATAGTGATGTTGATTCTCATAACTTTAGTCTTGTTCCTTTTGTTGTTTGAACCTGTAATATTTGATTTGTAATCTATCTATCTAATCTTCTATTTGAAATGTCTTAGTGGAGCCTTGCGTTCCTTTTCTCAAACTTTCTTTATTGTCCTGCCACGATTGGACCGATTCACCAGTTTCCGGGACATGGCCGCTAAAGACATTTAATGTACATTTCACTGTGAACTGTGTATCTTTATACTTTGACTGTACTTGAGTCACTAGTTGGGCCCTAATTTGTCACAGGACAGGAGCTTATGTAAAATCCTGAAACTAACGCATCTCCATGAAATCTAGAGAGGAGCAACATTATCTTTACTTAAATAAACAAACAAACAAACTCGTCCCTGAAACAGACAGAGACTATATAAAAGCACGTACCCGAGTTGACAGCATGGTGATAAATTAATAAATCGCTATGACTAAAAATATAAAGCTGAAGAAAATGTTACAAAATGAAAATCTGTTTGAAGTGAGGCTTTAGTTTGCTGCCCTCGGGTAAAATGTTCCAAACATGGGAAAATGATTTGTTGTATAATTGTGAGGAAGGTAATTGTAGTAAGCTAAAAGAAAACTGTCATTTAGTACCTTGATGACTATTCCTAGTCAATTATGTAGTATTAGAATGGTGTTTGTTTTGTTTTTTTAAATGTATCACTGGATTTTTTTTTTCCATCTATTTTCACACAATCCATGTATTTGTACCATGTATGTATTCGTCTTCAAAATGTGTTTTTAGATGATGCTTCACATGTATTAAGAGTTAACTTATCAATGTTAGGGGCGGGAAAACAGAAGTACTTTGGTATTACGCTCCACATTGTGATTCAGTTTGATCCACTATGGGTGAATGTTAACAGTGACTTGAAACTTCTAGAAAACAGTCGAGGACACACTGTTACCTTACATGCACCTGCCCACACACACACACACACACACACACACACACACACACACACACACACACACACACACACACACACACACACACACACACACACACACACACACACACACACACACACACACACACACACACACACACACACACACACACACACACACACACACACACACACACACACACACACACACACACACACACACACACACACACACACACACACACACACACACACACACACACACACACACACACACACAGAGCAGTTCTCTAAAGGTTAAATCCTTTTCCCTTTGTGTTTCTCCTGCGTTTAATGACATTTGCTTCTGTGTATCTCCCCCTGAGTTGATGGTGACAGCCTGCACACGTCGGAGGTCGCGGCGGCTCGCACACGCTTGTGTATGCGCCGTCGGTCTGAGGCCGGGCCGTTCGGATCGCTCACTCACTCTGACTCAGACATTGTTTGGCGCACTGCTGTGGAGAGCAAGCATAGTAATGAAGGAGAGGACAAATTCCACTCCTATTTTCTCCATCAATCCTCTTCGGAACAACACGCCCGCTGCCGGCGGTGATGTATCGTTACTGTACGTCGTGCGGTGCGGCCTTCATTTGTCTCAATCAGCAGATTCTTATATTATCATTCCTGCTCGGTTACGTTTGGTAATGTCACCAATCATAACCAACGGAGGATATGTGCTGTGTTCGTTACACAAATAAAATGTGAGACGCACGCGTGCCAAAACCTTGTTTTTACAAATGGCCCTTTGGCTGTGTTTAAATGGGGCATTTAGCTGAAGAATAATCACAAACATCAATACTGCCAGCGAGGCTAATGACGACTGGACATCAACAAACAAATGTAGCCATCCACTAATCGTACATCTATAGTAAAACTGTCTCTCAGGTTTGAACGGTAAGTAAGACTTTAAATGAAACACAGCATTTTAGTCTATTCGTGCCATTACTCCTCCAAACCGGCTCCGGAACTTTAATTCTTTATCGCAGTCCACCTGCACCACCATTTTTCTCCAATCAGCCGCTCCCCGCTCCCCGCTCTCTCTCCTCTCCTCTCCGTCAATAGTCCCAAACCAGACTGACGGCTGTTTACTGCATGCTTCTTTATGTCTCGAGGCGTGAGTGAGCGAGCCGGGCGCTCCGCGGGGAGAGAAAAAAACAGTGCATGATTACACGCTAGTGTTCCACTGCCGGGCCGGGCTTTGTCACAGCCCGCCTCAATCTAATAAACACATGTCTTTATTGATCCTGTCTACACTTCTGCATGTTTTTTTTTTTTTTCTTCTTTTCATTCTCTCTATCATCTTTTTATTCACGACTCCTGCTTCTCTTGCTATAGCATCTGCAAGTGAACCGCTCCCTGGAAACCGTATTTGATCTCAGCGTTATCAGTAAACGAACACTGGTCAGGTTCTTTGATTCCTGACGTGACTGTGCAGAAATACATTCCAAGATGTGATGCAGACTCTGGTAATTGAAGGACACTTTAGCTGTTTTTCTCCCAGTGAGTTTTGCTTCAGTTTAATAGACTTCATGTTTCTCATCAGATTTGTTTAAATGGAATAAAAAAAAAAAAAAAAAAGCTTTATCAGTCAAATTTTGTGTCGCTGCTAGATTAATAAAGATCGACTCAGCAGAGATGGAGAAATTTTAAGCAACTACATTACCCCCCCCAACCCCCGAGTTTAATTCATGACTTTAATAATTTAAGTGATTCCGTTTTTTTAGAATCACTATAGCAGAGTATAATTCCTACAGAAAGTGCGTTGAAAAGCTCGCACAGGGTTAATCCTCCGGTTTTTTCAAACCTTTAATGAATAATTGATTATTGATTATTAACACGGTGCCGATTAAAGGCTCGAAGCTTCACTGTGCATTCAATGGATTGGTTGCCATGGCGACAAGTGTAGACAACCTTTTTTGTGTGTGTGCTGAATTGTGACAATACTGACAATATGAGTTTAATCAAGGTTACTGTTTAGGGCCCTACAGACTATGTAGATATTAAATTCTATATAATATTTAAAAAAAAAAAATAGGAACAATTTGAATAAAACTAATCAATGTATGAATGGAATGTAATTTGTTTTCAGTGGAATGGTGATGAGTTAAAATCATAAAAGCAAGAGGAGAGTTGGGCTTTTTATTGCCTATAAATCTCAAGAGCGGCGGGTGGGTGCAACGTGGCGACTTGAGTTCATTTGCTCATATTTTGACAGCACCGTTGTTAGAATAACGACAGGGTTAAGGTGAGGCAAGGAAAAGTTATTTCTAAGTTATGGGGAAGTCTGCAGGAAGTGAATGTAAGTCGATGTAATGTCCCTCGAAGCCATAAAAAAAATAAATAAAAAAATAATAACTGCGTGTCTAGTTGCGTCTGGCGCCAACCAGGTGCGGTGTAAAAGATTGCGGTCAGAGGTTTGCCTTCATGTGCCCGCTGAACCGCAGCGGCAGCGAAACGGAGGAGGAAGAGAGGGATGGCACGGGAGAAGGGACACTGGAAGTGCAAGTCATGGGGGTCGACATGGGAGCAGAGAATGATGAAAGCGGTCACAGAGATTTAAGGCCACAATACAAGGTTGGATGGCGAGTGGGGATACAAAGCACAGGCGCCCAGGAAATCAAGGAAATGAAACGCATTGCGCCGGATAAATCATATCTCGAAAATGTGCAATATATTTAATGACCCCACCCCCCAACCTCCCACCCATACTTCTGATTTAGATAAAATGCATACAAATGCCACATAAACTCAAATGGCACACGCACACTACACAGGCCAAGGTGAATATAATTATGTGATTAAATTTTGGGATAAACTCAAAATTGATATGGAAATCTTAATTAAGATAAGAGTACGTTCACACACACACACCAGTCCTTGCATTTACCCAGCCGTAGCTCTCCCACATGACTGCACACATTTCTAATAATCCGTCCGCTTCACACAGAGTTCCCCTCTCGCTCTCATCTAATTTGCCTCTTTCTCTTCCTCTACTTCTTTCCAAGTTGACGCCTTCTGACTCGGTGTTGTCCAGTCGTAAAGAAAAGGGGTGGTTGGACACCAACATTTACCTCAGTCAGTGGTGCAAATTTAAGTTTTTTGCTTCATTTCCTAAGCTGAACAAGTTGCCTGGCTAACATTATCAAAAGAGGAATCTACTAATTATTTTTTTGTGCAGAACGTTTGTCCGTTCATTGTTCTTACATGTTGAATGGATGAATGTGTTGAATCCTAAAACTGATAACCTGAAAACTGTAGTGAACCTGTAACAAGTATTTACACTTGAATATGTGAGCAGAGATACTCATTCAAACTCTTTATTGAATAAATATTACTTTATAAATGGAATAGATTTCTCTTAATATGACCAGGCATACTCTACTGGGACTCAGGAAGTAGAATTGGAGCTTGGCTTCTACTTTTGAATTAACGCTGTGAATCTCTTTGAAGGTTGCTCAATGACTCATTTTTACTCTTGACATCAAAGGTTCCACATAGCTTTGACTCGAGTTCAAACGTTTGAGAGTTTTCTTGTGCTCGCATGCACTTGGCCAAGTTCTTAAATCTTTATTTTCAAGCTCAATCCAACTGACAAGCATCTGAAATACAATCAAGACCATCTCAGTTCTTTGTGTCCAAGAACATCTGATGTTACCGGAGCTGTTGTCGAAAATATCAAAGCCTGACGAGGAGTAGGAATCAGAGGTTTCAGACTTGAATGAACTTGTGACCAATTCCTGAAAACAACTTGTGAGCATCGTGAGTCATTTGTAAACATTTTATTGTCCTAGACTATAGCAACAAATCATTTTCAATCATTTTCTTTGGCAGTGAGTAAAAGAGCCACACGCCACCCCGGCACAGCTGCAAACACCAATGTGCACCAGCTTTACATGTGTTCATCTCAGTAGGGGTTGGTCACAGCTGATATTCTTAGTTCCTTTTGGCTCCTAAATGGTCCACTGGTGACATTTGCTCCAATTACAACCCCCCCACCTCCACCCCAAACTATCAGCTTGTTTTAGATCAGTGCTAAGTGGTTAGAGATAAGAGGCATGTTGCTGTCGCCAAAGCCCACATCTCCAGCAGATGAGCCATATTCTCTTGAGCCGTGACCGCAGCAGTCATTTCAAACATTCCCCCGTCACTGCAGCCATTACACACCTCGTTGGATTAAAACTAAGTGGGGGAATCATGCAGGAATCAATGGTGTGATAAAGATGGAGGGGGAAAGGGTGTGAAGGAGTGTATCTGTGTACAGTAGGTCGCTCCGTGTGTATCAGATGCTGAGTGCATCAATGTTTATGGACAGTTAACCCCTGTCCTGTGTGTTTGCTCCATAGGATCATGAAATAAAATGACTTATTTTTTTTATTTTTTTCCAAAAGAAATAAAAATGATCTGTTAATTCACATTACCAATTAATGCATATAATCAAATGTCAAACTAAACAATCCATATTCCAAAAAAAGATGGTTCTTTTCTTTCTTTCACAAGGTAGCAGTGTTGTCATCTAATCTCAGTCATTTCCTCGGGAGAAGAAGCCAATGCAGCTGGGAATCAAATTGAGCAGTGCTCCCTGTGTTTGCGAACCTGACTGATGAACGAACACAAGTCAAATCAGAAAATAAATATATGAAATATATTTTTAAAAATAGCAGGTCTGTTGTGACGTGACAGATGTATTGAGCTTAGAATCCATAGGTAAACCTCTGCAGGTTCCCACAAACACAATATGACAAGTCACTAAGTTCTCTAATATCAATGACCATACATTTCACCATAGACCTGTTCGATACCATTGACCATGTAAAATCTGTTTTACTGAGCATTTGCTATCAAAGCGGCAAGAATTACCAGAAAAATTGGGGAAAAAAACTGCAAAGATGATGATTCTGGATGGATGCATCACAAAAGGCAACCTTTGGAACCGCTGTGATGTTAAAAATGTAATCATACACTCATAGTTCATTCAAATATGGTATTTGGGTTTATGATTAATGGTTGAAATAGGACAGAGTTATTTGCTGTTTCACCCATCGTGTCTCCTCGCTGCCCCCCCCCCCCCGTATTCTTTCTAGCAAAGGCAGAAGTGCTGCATGAATAATAAAGAGGAGCATGTACTGTGTGTGTCGGCGCATGTGAGAAAGAGAGGGAGCCTTTCAGCATTATAACAGGTAGCAGCCTAGTTGCTGATGCTGATGTGGTCTCGGTATGCATTCGGACGAGGTTATATAACACATTATGCTGCGTCGCTGGCGAGCGGTGTTGGCGCTATTTATAGAAACGCTTTGATGGAACAAACTCTGTGACACACAGACACAAAAACATCAACCTGGGTGTGGATGCGCACGGAGGATCTCATTTGCTTGCAGCTCATGCAGCATCTTAAAAAGCCCCCCTTTCTCTGTTTCTTGCCCTTTCCCACACGCACCCGTGCACACAGACAATAACAAGCTGATATCTTTAAAAAAAAAGAAAGAAAAAAGGTAATTGCGGTCAGTCAGAAGGATGAAGAGGCTATTTTAAATTCTGAGGCTGCAGCAAGTAAACCGATAATTACTGATGTGTCCTGATCAGTCACCCATCCACTGTGTCCTCTCCTCACATTGTCCCTGTCCGTCTCTCTTCGTGTGGATGAGTCAATCCTTCAGTTAGGCTGCAGCCCCCCACCCACCCCACCACCCCTCCTCTTATTACTACACATGGATCTCGGAGTGAGCGCGCGCACTCGTATATGTCGACCGAGCAGGCGGAGACAGAGACGACATTTTCCTTTTGTTCGTCTAAATACCAAAGAGTACAGACAAAAAAAAAAAAAAACATTACGGGGCGCAATGTGGTGTGACAGCTTTTTGATCAGCTGGAAAAAGAAATAAGAGGAGAAGTGTTAGGGGCATTACCACTCATTTTGTGGAGGTGCTCTGATAGTGGTTAACCAGCTGATTGCTTTGTTTAGAGCTCTGTCTGCTGCTGCGGCCAGGAAATGTAAAGCAGGTCTGGGCTCTGCCTGCAGTTTCAACGCTTCCCCCTGAATGGTAATTGTCAGTGCTCGTCGCCGTGCAGCGGGTGAATTGAACATACGTCGACACAGGTGTGTACTCTTGGACTATAATGGCCGTATGCATAAATTATTTTCATCATGAATTCATGGGAAAGTAAGAGCAGCCCTGCTGAAATATTCACTCACTGTAGTGGTCCGATGACATGATTGTGCTGCCTGCAGTCACTCTTTGTAAGAAGGCTTTTAGCGATGATAGCACCCTGGGTGTGTGACAGTGTGTTGGCCATCTTTAGATCGCGACTATCTGACCAGTCATTGGGTGGCTTGTCATTAAGATGAGCACGAAGATTGAAATCTGGATCTCCAATTGATGCATTCCAATGAATTTTATGTTTCTCTAATTGGAAATAAAGTTGCTGTGATGAACTTTGAGAGACATCGTCTCCAATAAGTGGTCATGTCTTGTACTATCAGCAATAGGTTCTTATATCACATGATTGCTGGATCGCTATAGAATATTTTTTCTCATAAATCCATTGAATTCTAACTAGTAAAGTGTTTTGATTTGACTTAATACGCTTTCTGTGTTATACTTTGGCTGTTCTGCTGCTTGTATTTCAAACTGTATAACTCCTCTTATTGTAGAGTCAGCACTTTCTGTTCATAGTAGTACAAATCATGTTGATTGACTAAGATGACAACAACACAAGAGAGGATTTTGAATATACAATGAGTATGCTTGAATAAGTACCATTGTTTTGTGCCGTGTTCACAGACCTAGACCAGTTTGTTGAGAAGTGGATGGAAAGAAAGAAAGCATATTTTATTGATTACCTCGGGGAACTAAGTTCTCTGCATTTAACCCAGCCTATTCAGAGTTGACCTTAAGTATACATGCCAGAAGTAGTGGGTCAAAGGTCCTCCGCTTATTCAACTTGTCGAGTGTACATCAATTTTGCCAACATTTTCAATTGTTTTTGATAAACGGATTGTTTTATGGTGCTCACACATGTAAATGTTGGTTTGAATGCATTCAAAGAGTTAATGACGAAGGATTGTAATCGTAACGGGATTACAAACGACCAGCCTTGGTTTGCCTTCTGAACAATAATGGTACTGATCTTTTAGGCCTTCACTCTCTCGTTGTGGAAGTCAGCCGGTTGACCAACTTTGAACAGCAAACCCAGCCTCTTCCTTTACTCCTGTGCTGTTTTCTCTGAGTCGAAATGATGTCGTGACATGAGCATGCCAGTCGATCCTCGGATGTATATATCGAATTGAAATCAATCTGGATATGGGATTTGTTTGAATGTCATGTGCAAATTGATTCTTTGCCTTATTTGACATGATTCTTGCAGAGTCGGCACTGATGCTCTATTCCCTCTCTCTCTCGCTCTCTTCTCTCTCTCTCTCTCTGTTTCTCAGCAGCACCCACAGTTACTCGACAAAAGACTGCAGCAGAGAGCCACTAATCCCGGCTGCTATGATCCTGTGTTCCTCCTTCCTCTCTGTCATGTGAGCCACACGCTTTGTTAATTTCCCACCATATGCTGCTGCATTAGCTTCCCGCTGTTAGGGATCTATGTGTTGGCGTCAGCATGCTCACCGGCGCTCTCGGAGGTAGGTGCGGCTCGAGAGCCACATCCCTGTGAGAAACACTCAAAAGCTTGACGTACAGTAGGAATAGCCTTATATAAGAAGCTATAAGCTTGCCAGTAGCTGATACTGCACAAACAAAAGCCTCAAATAGATAAATCTTGATAAGGTTGTATCTCAACAGCTGTTGGTGTTATGGAAGACAAGATAACGAGGCGGCTTTGGAAAGGACTAACAGCAGAATTGTAAACCCTGATTTACTAGGTTTACTGTACGTCTCCAACTGGTGTCGCGGCGAACTGATTTCACAAAAAAGGGAAATTAATCACGCATGGTGGCGGAATGGTTCGCTTCAAATTCTTTTCCATGTGGAGTTTGCATGTTCTCAGTTTCCTCTCACGGTTCAAAAACATGCATGTGAGGGTTAATTGGTGACCCTAAATTGCCACTGCCCCGTCCGTGACAGGATAAAGCGGTAAAGACGATGGATGGATGGGAATGATTCACCGGACGCATCTACAGCATTAAATGATTTTGTCATTGTCCTTTCCAGTGCGCCGCTTTTAGCCCTATTAGCTGCGATGTGAGGAAAATGAATGAATCTACAATTACTTCTGCCGTCACCCTCCTCCCACTGCTCTCGTTTTGATCCGAGTGATTCCAAAACAAGAAAGCGAGAGATAGGAAGGGAAGCAGGAAGGAGCAGGCATTGACAGCTGCCCAAACCGAGGCGCCTTTCAAGATATCAGAGCAACCGCAGCACCGCGGCAGCCCGGCAGATAAGACTCCAGCCAGAGATATCAAACAGCATCAGCAATAAGCGAGCGCCACAAACAAACACTTCTGCAGCCAGCAGCACGGCCTTCCTCGACCGAGCGATGCCAAAACAGCCCCCCCCCCCCCCCCCCGGGGCCACCTGGGGAGGTGAAGTGTGGGGTGGGGAAGGTGGTGGGGGAGAAGGTGGGTTTCAGTTAAAAGTGGGGAGGCTGTGCAGGAGGACAGTCACAAAGAAATTGGAAATGTCAAACGTTACAAGGGTCAACGGTGTTCCCGCTCTTTTATCAAAAACTTAATAAAGCAATCAAGGTGTCTCGCAGCACAGAGTTGGCTTTAATGTGTTGCCTGTGTCTGGCGAGTGGGAGGCAGTGCGGGCGCGCAGGTAATGAGGGCATGGGGAGTCGAGAAAAATACAAACCCGTGTCTTGCTTGACATTGCATCATAATTTTTACTGCCTTTAAAACCTGCACTGAAGGGCAGCTGGAGGTGATAACCCCGAGGGGCTTCTAAAAGTCAGTTGGGCTAAACTAAAGCGCGGAGCTCTGATTCAAGACTTTCAGGCCCCATTTACGGAAAAGTTTTTGCGTTTACGTGGCAACATTTGGAAAACGATGTCCGTTTACCCTGAGATGGCGGAAATGCTGAAGACAGCGTAGTTTTGTTTTTGCAACAAAACACACGCATGCACACAGACAACAGTACGCTAGAAATATAAACAATAACTAGTACACGGACGTTCACACATAAAGGGGGATTTCTATTACAGTTGACTCTCGAGAATAAAACTACCAAGTCCTAGGGGAATATGGACAAAAGTTCATTTCTTGCAGTTTTTACAATTCCTGGAAACTAAACTGAAACTGGGTTTTAGAGGTTTAAGACATCCATGATGGCTTTGTGATTATATTGCAGACAACCCCCCCCGGCAATTAGTCCATTTCATGAGCTTGTTCAAACTTGCAAATTTGCAAGAACTTCCAACTAAAATGAGGGGATTGTGAAACCCTACAAATGTCTTGAGTTATTTAGGAAATTTGTGGGATTTCTTCACGTTTACACAATACATTTATTTTTCTGATTACCTCTGTAGCCGTGGTTAAATAAAAAACTTTAGTTTTTCAGTCAAAAATTGATCATACTGTAAAAAACAAACAAAAACAAAAAAAAGAGTATCTGCAAACAGCAGATAGAAATAGCTTTTAAACCTGATTCCTCGCCTGGAGAACTCGACTCCAGAGCGGCTGATCGCGAGCTAACTTTTCTTCACTGTTGTCGTACACAGTCGCTCACAACAAAATAGCCTTTCCTCAGAGGAGAAAAACAGAGTCGGCATAGGGAGCGAAAATAAAGGAAAGCTGAAAAAAAACCCAAAAAAAAACGTAAGAAGCATTTTCTTTGGAATGAAATGGTTTTCTCTAGAGGAAGTGAGGCCAGAAATAGGACGGTGGCGTCGAGTGAGAGGATGTGTCAGCGAGCGGCTGTTTGCCACTAGAGTGTGGCTGTACGCAGGAATAATGGAGCAGCTGTTTGGACACGCACCATTTGAAGCTGTTGTCTTTTGACTTTTAATCATTTTCAAATGATCTCGGTTGTTTGTTTTTTTTTTCAGTTTAGCTTCTGTACAGAACAGCAGATATGATGCAAAGATGGTTCGGAGGAGCTATTATTTAGAGCTCCTAATGGAGTGCCTGGTTGGCAGCTTGAAGATTTGACACCAGGCTGGTTTTCTTATTCAGTCCTTGGCCTAAAATCTAACAAGACCGCACTTTGCAGCTTAAGCCTTTTTACGAAATGCATAATGTGTAAACCAGGCTCCAGATAATTAAAGCATTTAATTGTGAAATTTCAAACGAAGAAACCCCCGACTTCTCGACAATGAATCCAAGTCTACTTTTCCCTGTTGTTCCCTCAGCACTTTTTCACCTTCCTTCATATGTGAGATTTTGTGACGTGGCCATTAGAGACGTACAAAATGAAGAATTGAGGCTAAAATTGTGTGATGCAGTTTGCAATTATTCATTTCTTCCCCCCCCCCCCCCCCCTAGAGAGCATTAACCCATAAAGGCTTCTTCTCCCTGTAGAATCGGGAACAATTGATGTTGTCATTATTTTCGATACTTGCAGCTACGGGGATTATTGGGGTTCGCTGAAATTGGTGAAAATGCAATGTAACATTGCAACTTTAATTGTTTCCTGGGATCTTCGTGGATCCATCAAACTAAAATGATGCGACGAACTTCATCGCGTCTGCGTGGGGATCCCGCTGCGTTTGGTGCTTCGTTCTGATTTGTTGACTTGAGCCTGCTTTATCAGGGCACTATCATTTGTGCGATACACTTTCCAGCTTGTTTTGGAGGTAGGGAATACTCTTACTCTCAGCAGAGGACAATACAGCGCTGACGGCAGTAGATTCATCATTCTCTTCATAATGCCGGATATGAATCACGTTCTCTGTGCTGTCCCCCACCGAAGGAATTAGTTAAGAGTTGCGAGGCTGTCCTGCCCCTCATCCATTTTCTACGCCTCGTTTATCTTTGTCTTCCTCAGGTTGTTTTTTTTTCTTTCTTTTTTTTTTTTCTAATCCTCAAATTTACTGTCATCAGCACCGAGCCGCAAAAGAATATCTTACTTTTACAAACAAGACTAAGATTAAGACTCAGACAGAAGAAAAGGGAGCAAACAGCAGAGCCCATTATGAGGGAAAATACGATAATCGGCAGAACCGCAGATGTGCCAAATTCACTGCAGACTGATGTATCTGCTAAGAGTTTGCACTTAGAGGGGAGGTTTTGTGGCGTACGATCCAAACTCTTCACATCTCACCTTAAATTACGCGGGTGCCATATCAGTGCGAGAAATATAGACATACCCTGAGGGAAGGATTTACATTCCCAGGCTTTCTTTTAACTTCTTTTAAGCTCTTTACTGTATGAGGTGCAGCAGAGACGTTCCAGCAAAAGTTACACAAACACTCTCCACCATTTGGACTCGTGAGTTCTAGAACTCGTGGTGCTGTTACGTCTCGACTTGATAAAAGGTTCTACTAAGGTTAAGCGGATTGATGGACACTGACACTGGGATGGCCAGATAAGCCCGTTCAGCCTCTCGAGTGGCTCCTTGTTGCTTTTTAAAAATTACTATTAATTACGTTGTCATTTTTATTAAATTCTTTTCCCCCTCACACGGTCGATTATCCTGCATTTCCAAGTGACAGATGTGACACTTAAAGTAGCTGTTTGTATGATCTATTTGTTTGCGTCGCTGAAACTATGAATTATGTTTTCTTTACGATTTAGATTTTTATATCTTGATGGAACGAGTCCAATACATGTTTCCGCAGAACAAAATTCATCAAACAAACTCTGGCTGCAGTGGGGATGTTGTGGATTTATTTCATCCACCACAGGTTGCCTGTTGGAGGAAGACAGTATGAGTAATATTTAACTACTGTACCCTAAACACATTAAATCATCATTCTCATTTTTATTTGTATTTTTTTCATACTCTAGAACTCCACCAGATTATATATATATATATATATATATATATATATATATATATATATATACAGTGGGGCAAAAACGTATTTAGTCAGCCACCGATTGTGCAAGTTCTCCCACTTAAAATGATGACAGAGGTCTGTAATTTTCATCATAGGTACACTTCAACTGTGAGAGACAGAATGTGAAAAAAAAATCCAGGAATTCACATTGTAGGAATTTTAAAGAATTTATTTGTAAATTATGGTGGAAAATAAGTATTTGGTCACTTCAAATAAGAAAGATCTCTGGCTCTCACAGACCTGTAACTTCTTCTTTAAGAAGCTCTTCTGTCCTCCACTTGTTACCTGTATTAATGGCACCTCTTTGAACTCGTTATCTGTATAAAAGACACCTGTCCACAACCTCAAACAGTCAGACTCCAAACTCCACTATGGCCAAGACCAAAGAGCTGTCGAAGGACACCAGGAAAAGAATTGTAGACCTGCACCAGACTGGGAAGAGTGAATCTACAATAGGCAAGCAGCTTGGTGTGAAAAAATCAACTGTGGGAGCAATTATCAGAAAATGGAAGACATACAAGACCACTGATAATCTCCCTCGATCTGGGGCTCCACGCAAGATCTCATCCCGTGGGGTCAAAATGATCATGAGAACGGTGAGCAAAAATCCCAGAACCACACGGGGGGACCTGGTGAATGACCTGCAGAGAGCTGGGACCAAAGTAACAAAGGTTACCATCAGTAACACACTACGCCGACAGGGAATCAAATCCTGCAGTGCCAGACGTGTCCCCCTGCTTAAGCCAGTGCATGTCCAGGCCCGTCTGAAGTTTGCCAGAGAGCACATGGATGATACAGCAGAGGATTGGGAGAATGTCATGTGGTCAGATGAAACCAAAATAGAACTTTTTGGTATAAACACAACTCGTCGTGTTTGGAGGAAGAAGAATACTGAGTTGCATCCCAAGAACACCATACCTACTGTGAAGCATGGCGGTGGAAACATCATGCTTTGGGGCTGTTTTTCTGCTAAGGGGACAGGACGACTGATCCGTGTTAAGGAAAGAATGAAAGGGGCCATGTATCGTGAGATTTTGAGCCAAAACCTCCTTCCATCAGTGAGAGCTTTGAAGATGAAACGTGGCTGGGTCTTCCAGCATGACAATGTTAATTCAAACACACCGCCCGGGCAACGAAGGAGTGGCTCCGTAAGAAGCATTTGAAAGTCCTGGAGTGGCCTAGCCAGTCTCCAGACCTCAACCCCATAGAAAATCTGTGGAGGGAGTTGAAAGTCCGTGTTGCTCGGCGACAGCCCCAAAACATGACTGCTCTAGAGGAGCTCTGCATGGAGAAATGGGCCAAAATACCAGCTACTGTGTGTGCAAACCTGGTAAAGACCTATAGTAATCGTTTGACCTCTGTTATTGCCAACAAAGGTTATATTACAAAGTATTGAGTTGAATTTTTGTTATTGACCAAATACTATTTTCCACCATAATTTACGAATAAATTCCTTAAAAATCCTACAATGTGAATTCCTGGATTTTTTTTTCACATTCTGTTTCTCACAGTTGAAGTGTACCTATGATGAAAATTACAGACCTCTGTCATCATTTTAAGTGGGAGAACTTGCACAATCGGTGGCTGACTAAATACTTTTTTGCCCCACTGTATATCTCATTATTTTGCTTCCGATCCCTTCGAGCCTCCCCTCCAAGTACTTAGTAATTTGAGCCCAGCATCAATGATCCTCTGGCTGCTAAAACATGTGCACTAAAGCACGTTACAATCAGCTCATGCTATTCTGGTTCAATGAACTTTTATCTACACACATGATCAACTACAAGATTTAAATTTACAATGCGACATTGTAACTTCATACATGCAAAAGAAAAGTTAAAGCACTCGTCCATCTAGAGCTTAAAACATTACCTGATCTAATATAGTATTAAAATTGTCTAAGTCAGTGTTTGGATACATGATTCAGGTTTGCAGAAGATGACTTGTGACTTTTACTTAGTGTTTTTAACCGTCACATACTCTATTGTAGAGTAATAAATGTTCCTAATTTGGACTGGTGTGAATTCACACTATGCTACTGGATTAAATGAGGAAAACGGTAGAATAGCTCGGCAGTTTCCATTTCCAGTACTTGTCTTTGACAGGTGGAGGAACAATGGCAGCAGTACATCCAGCTTGACTCGTGTATCTGCATGTTAATTTGCGTCGCAAGTTTAAACAGGTCAGAGCAGAATAAAGCTGACGAGGCACTTCCTTCATCCAGTATCTCACATCTTTTACAGACATGGTGCATTCGCTTCTAAATGGAATTACGGTGTCGGGCCTGAACATGATTTCCACTCATTTTTGCTTAATATCGTGATTTCCCAGTGAAATATTATTTTGATGAGTCGTAGTGCAGCATCAGGTTTGAGTATCTCTCTGGAAGTTTATTGCAATATAAGTTATTCTCCACAAAAAAAGCGCACCGCTTTACCTTTGACTTTAGCACATCACATCCACTAATAGCTATACTTTCTCGTGGCTTGGTACCTTTTTCAACCTCTACAGATGATATTCTTAGCGTTGCGGTGAAAGCTGACAGTACCAATTTTCCATAGTGAAGCTGGGTAATGATGAATTGAAGTGATTGAGGTAACGCTATCTCTTCCCTGCTTCAAAAATACAATTTTAAATGGGATTCATAGTGGCCAGTCGGGTTATTACCTATTTTTTTCTAATTCTACATAGTAGCAGGTAAAAAGAAATCTGAATAAAAGGACTAAAATCAAACTAAAGTCTGCCAAATATTCATTTAATTGTCAGTATTTTATATCACTACTCATGAGGCTCTGCTGTCAGAGTACTTACGCAGCTCCTTGTACTTTCTGCTATGACCCTCCTGTCGTGAAATTTTACGTCCGTTCAGCAAATGTGAGGAAACTCATACTCCTAACTAAACAGCAGGGTGAACATGGCAGCGATGGAGTTACCGTACGGCACAGCGCTGCTGCTCTCCGTCCTAAATCTCCTCTCAACAGTCTCGTTTCTCTGAGATTCACTCTTTTCTTTGCTTCCTCTCGTGCCCTAAACTCTACCCATCTCTCCAGCGTCTTCCCTGGCGTTGTCCTTCATTCGCCCTCGCTCCCCATCCTTCCATCCCTCCACTAGCCCACATCCTCCCCCTTTCCGCTCACTCCCTCGGCTCTCCCCCCTCCAGCACCTCCATCTTGGCTCATCATTACCGAAGCACTTTTCTTTTTTTTCTTTTTTTTTTCCTCCTTCTTCTTTCTTCGCATGCTGGTGATGTCACAGGTGTGTATGTGTGTGTGTGTGTGCACGTCTCAGAGTGATATCGCTCTCCCTCGGACCGTGTGAATGAGATGATCCACCTTCTCGCGGCCTCCCGGCCGCCCCGCCTCCCCCTCTCCGCCGCACACTTCCACTCACATAAAGGAGTCAATTTGTCAGAGATGTCAGGGGTGCTAACCAACAGCCAGCTTCTTGCCATATGCCTGTGTGTGTGTGTGTGTGTGTGTGTGTGTGTGTGTGCGAGTGCGTGTCTGCGTGTGAGCATGTCAGAACTGTTGCTGCAGCCTGGTGTGAAAGAGTGTGTGCCAAGTATACTAAAGAGACATGTATGCGTCTATATGCGGAGTGCTACGGAGACAGTTGGAGTAGTGTTATAGTGTGTGTGTGTGTGCGTGTGTGTGTGTGCGTGTAGGTGTGTGTGTGTCTGTCAGAACTGTTGCTGCAGCATGGTGCGAGGGAGTGTGTGCCAAGTATACTAAAGAGACATGTATGTGTCTATATATGGAGACCTATGGAGTGGTGTTATATTGTGTGTGTTTTCAACCTACAGAGATGGTAAAGTTGTTAATTAATACATGACAGTCCTATATGCTGTGTGTGTATTTGTGTGTATGTGTGTGTGTGTGTTTCCTGCCATCCGGCGCCGTTTAAGGAGTGTGTTGACCAGTTTCTTTTGACAGCCATTCCCGTCACAGCGGTTTGCCCCGGTGCTTTGGCGGCAGGGTCACCAGAGTTAATTATTCTCAGTGCTGGTCCTTCACACTTCACACACGCGCACGCACGCGCACGCACGCAGTCATACATGTACACTCACAGCTATACACAGCCCGACCTGGTTAAGCGTGCCAACTTTTAACGAAAAGACACACATCAGAGCGTCTCTCCACTCATGAGACCTCCCTGTGTCACGTTCACTCTCGCAGAACTGAATGTATGGATCCCTCCAGTAGAGTTTGAATGACAGTGAGTAATGTGAGGCGGCCTTCTTTCTAATTAAAGCCTCGTCATACATTAATTACCATGAGCCGCAGCGTTTAAGGTCTTAATTGAGTGCGAGATGAGTTTCCCTTTAACCTTTGCTTATCCAAGAACGGCTTTCAGATTCTTTTATGTTGCGGAAAAAGCCGACGAGGACTCGCAGAGACGCCCCCATGATGTGACTTTTAACGACTATATTTGACGCCAGTGGTGCCAATGAAAACGCATTACTTGAAAACATCTCAATGTGAACGGAGTCACTTTTTACTCGGCAGTTATCGTTTGTGTCCAGCCGCACTCCAAAGCTCAGCTCCTTTTAATCATTTCTCTGAATATCATCCTAATCCCTGTTATCTCATAACGCTGCGCTGGCTAGCTCGCTCGATTGAGTCAAAGACGTGTTGTTTCCCAGGATAATGGGACAAAACGCGTCAGACTCACATTTCAAAAGCAGGAGGACTGCCTGGAAATGATGTGGAAGGTAGGCTGAGCGGAAATATTTGGTTCTTACAAGATAGGTAGATCTTTTTGAGAGATCTGAGCTGTTCAAGGGATCATTTGCAGTTTAAAAATAAACACACAGTCTAAAGTAACTGCATTTTAAGTGCTATAAATTATAATTAAACCACATGAGGTTACCAAACTTTTCAAAAGACAAACAAAACTATGGTACCATCAACTCCGGCCCAAAATGGAGTATAGGATTGTTTGGATGGCAGCACTCCAGAGACTTCCACAGTTTCTTTCACAAGCTGAGTCCAGGTGGCTGCCTGTCTGCACAACCAGCTGAAAGACAGTCGATGCTCAAGGCAAAACACTCCTTCCAGAGGGGTTGCATTAAAAAAGAATGCTCTTATGTCAAATTAAAAACCTCAGAAGTTTACACATCTCACAGCTTGAATATTACATGTTGACGCTTATGTATGTTAAGTTGCAGATGTACTTTCTCACCTTGCAATGTGTACAGTATATAATTCTCGAGGGACAAATGTAACACATAACTAGGATTGAACATTGATATCTGCACCAACCTGAATAACAATGATTGGATGATAAGGTTTGCTGCTGGCTTGCTACAGTGCAAATCCAATAACACAAGTAGAAAATCCCAACAGGGCGGCTGTGGCTCAGTCGTTACAATGGGTCGACATTCAATCCAATGGCAAGTCACTTAACCTCAGTTTGCTTCCATTGGCTGTTGTGTCCAAGTGTGTGTCAATGGATAAATGTGAGTGATCGTGCAAGTGCCTCAGCGGTAAATGTACGAGAAGAGTGAAGTAGAGCTCCAGCAGGTCTTCAAAAGCCGACGCCAATGCTAAAAAAACTAAACAAATAAAACCCCCCACAATCCCTATTTTTTGCATCCATGCAGTTTTTGTTATACGGTGACTCTTCTACACCACTGTTGTTTGAAAAATATTTTCAGTGTGAGCATAATCACTTCTGTCAGTCACATTTTTAATCTTGCTTAACGCCTTCAACAACCACACTAAGGAGACCCTGATGAAAACATTGCATCGTTCCGATTGTGTATGAAAGTTGAATGATGGCTAATATGCTATGCAATTTTTAAACCTTCAGATACAGATAATGGCCTCGACATAGTCCTTCTTATTTCATTTGATTATACAACAATCATTGTATTAGAAGACCACTTGTGGAAGCAGACATGACATGTTTATAGCTTCACACGATTCATGGATGTAGCATCCCATGAGTCGTCTAGTTACCATAGAATAGGTGATGTAATGGCAATAGCTGTATCCCCTGAAGCCACGTGCCAACGAGACTGAGAACAAGACGGACCACATGCCTGTGAGCGTGTTAATTTGCTGTCATGTTTTCCTTCTACATAAATCACTCAGTCTGCTGCATGTGGTTAGTCAACCCTCTTTAATCGTGACATTTCAGTAACCTGTGTTTTGAGTGGTGTTTTATTGATCAAAGCTGCATGCACCTTTAAGTGCACAATGAAAGGAACTTCACTGTTGACACTATAAGATGTACTTCCGACCGCGGAGGCGAGCCCTGGCTCAAGTATTGGGAGCAGAAGGCAGCCATATGCGAGTGGGTGTGGTGATGGCAAAGTGCTCGCACAGATACACAAACACGCACGCTGTTTGTTAGGGAAGGCCGTGCTGTTGAGCCACTCTCTAAATTGGGTTATTGTGCAGTAGAATTGCACCAAATGTGACCCGGGTCGGCCCCCTTTCGCTGCCTCTTTCTGCCTCTGCGCCACACACTCGGCTTAAAGAGAGAGCGAGAAAACAAATGGCAGCGTACCATCCAGAATCCAACCACACACACACATACACACACACACAGACACACAAAACAAAAAGCTCTCAATTTGGCAAAACAAACAAGCACCCTTGCGACCGCGAGCACATCAAGCGAGTGATATGCAAACGAGCGCTCCGTGTGCCTCGGAGCGAGCTCGCCAGATGCTGGTGAGCTCGGCCCCCGCGGGCGGCTCGTGAGGGAGATCTCTCCAAGCGTGGCGGGAGGGAAAGAAAAAGGGGAGGGTTATGGTGGTGGGGTGGCGAAGGAGAGCGTTTTAAATGTCCGATTAGCCTCGAATATGTTGGCAAGTGCTTCGGCTTGGCAGGACGTGTGAAAGGTACATTCACAGAGGGAGTGAAACGGTCTTTCTTAATGTAGCACATGAGTGATGCTAAGAGTTTTTTTGGACCAGATGTAAGCATCCACAACCGCATATGGGATTTCCCAGGCAATTGTGCCAACAGCTTGGCTTGTGTATACACCACATAAAGTCAGCCAGCATCATGTTGATATCTGAAGCAGAAGATGTGGTTTTCAGATTAATATTACATGTAAGGGACAGCGCCTCCATAGTCCCACATAATCTGCTTTGTCATGTGATCATCCACCTCAATAAAGTGTAGGATTGTTGGTGTAGCCAGTCTGCTGCTGCTCTACGTGGTTCGATTATCACGGTCACTATTCTCTCCCCTTTGCCAGTTGTGGAAGTGGGTGAACTCGACGTCTCTTGGCCAAGTCGCTACTGCAGCCAGAGTTGCGGCATCTTGCGGCATGATGCCCTTTGTAAGCCAAAAATAACCCCAAGATTTTTTTTCTAAAACAACATTGTTGTTATGCAGTCATTTCACACACAGCAGACACTAATTTACTCACATATTGACATATGTACAAATAAAAAGATGGTGTAAATTTGGTGTAGTGAGCCTTGAATCGTGCTTTAATTTCTGTTTGAAATATATTCCGTGGTCAAATGTAACTAGTTTTCTTTGATGATGAACATTTAATCATTTCCACACTCTCAAAGATGTATTATTTTTTTGTATATAGTCTATCTATTCATGGCAGTGGAAATGTGGAGAGCAAATATGCCCAGAGATCCTTGTCCTCTAGAACTTTATTCAGGTCGTTTGGAAAGATCCCATGTTGCTCTCAGACCACTTGATGTATGGATATAATCATTTCAGCAGTTCCTTAGTTGACCGAGAGGCCTTGTCCCAGTAGGTTAACCTATAATGGGGGTTGACTAGGAGGTCATCCTAATTAGCAACCACCAGAACTCTGTCCTGCCAATGTAAACCAGTCGCTGGTTCACTTTGAGCCTCTACCGTTGCAAAACGTCCTGCTCCCTTAAATGTAAGACTTATTTCAGCCATTTTTATTCGTGGCATCATTCTGTTGGCCATGATCCACAGTGTCACGGTGAAGGTGAAGAGTTACAGCTTTGACTTACCGGTGAGCTTTCTTTTCACCCCAATAGTCCAGTAGAGCGACTCCATTACTGGTGCTGGCTGTCCAAACCTCATACAATCCATCCTCATCAGTTGTGAGTAAAATCCTTAATTTAAATTCACACACCCACTTTCCCACCTGGGGTGGGTTCTTTCCTTTGTAGAGGCCGTGCCATCTTCAGTTAGTGATTATTGATATATACACTTTTGTTTTATTGTATTACAAGATATGTCAAAGTGCACAATGCCACATTTCATATTCAGTATTCTGATTGGTGATTGCCTGGCTACACAGTTGGAAAAAATCCCCAATTATAATCAGTCTCCAAAACATGATGAGACTCTACTAACTAGCAGGCATCCTGAAGTGAATGCCACAAATGGAAGAGAGCATTAAAGATACGGGCGAGCTGTGGCAGGTTTACAGGTTACAAGCAAATGTGCCGGCGTGCAAATGGCCTTTTCTTATAATTAACTGTCCAGATGGAGTCATAAGAGTAAACAGGAGTGTGTGCAGAAGTGTAAATTGTATAGTGAGCTCGCAGTTTATCACATGCACAGAAGGCAAACAATGGTCAAATAAATTTATTGTCATTATTTAAGCATGCAGTGTTGTGTTGCTTTGTGTTGTTCAAGGGACAATAGCAGCAGCCTCACAGTCTGCACAAACC
The DNA here is from genome assembly GCF_963383615.2 of Lipophrys pholis. Classification (NCBI taxonomy): domain Eukaryota; kingdom Metazoa; phylum Chordata; class Actinopteri; order Blenniiformes; family Blenniidae; genus Lipophrys; species Lipophrys pholis. The sequence goes on from NC_137646.1 coordinate 21,287,724, forward strand.
CAAAATGCCTGTTCAGGCAGCTCGAGTGTTCATATTTAATGCATCGTGTGTGCTCATTGCGTATTCCGTGTGTGTTTAGTCACTCGCTCTCAGCTCCACATCTGTGTAAGAACAAGTGAATTACGCTCGCGTTGTACACGCCAAACAATAAACCACCATCGTCGGAGCGTACCGTGCGCTATTGTGCGCATATTTGCCGCGTTATGGCCCTTGTGTATGCACGGTTTGTTCGCACAGTTTGTTCGCCACACCTGTTCGCTCAGACACACGTGCCCGACGGAGCGCCAGTGTTCAAATCACAGAGCTTTGCAGTTGCTGTCGCATTAGGCAGATGAATTGCAAGCTCTGCCGGCTGGGGAGCCCATGCGGCTGAGGCTGGCGTATTGTTGGGAATCAAGCACCCTGTCGGAACGCAAAACAGGCCGTGTCACCCAGCCCTAATGCCAGCACACACACACACACACACACACACACACACACACACACACTGAAAGAGAAGTTTGATTTTAACACACTATTTGCTGCTTTGGTTTTCGAGCAGGTGCAAGCCGGGTCTGGCAGCACCCGCAGGGCTCGGAGGCCACAGAAAGCAACCAGATCGACCGCCAGTTTTCTGCATTCCGCTCGACGGTGCCCGGTCTTAATTATTATTGGCCACTGTAATTAATTACAGAGCCTGGTCGCAGCCCGGAGCCATAATCCACGATTCCTTCCCAACTTCAGCGGTGTCATTTGGTGCTACAAACTGTGGTGTGTGGCCGATGTCCCTGGGTTGTTCCGCTCTGGATGGCTTCTCCACGGAGGCAGGTGCTGCTGCTACCTCCTAAATTAACAACGTATGCAGATCAGCACATGGTCCAGGGTTAGTGATTTATCTTAAGATTTTACATCAAATTATTTGACTATTAAAGAAAGTTGTCGATTTAATCAATGCAGCGGAATATGGGAATCACACTTTATAATGGTAGCCCCGACTGTTGGCCTGAAGGGGCAATTATTCTTGTCTGGAGCTATAAAGATTATGGGTTTATGAGCAGGGGATTTGTCCTCTCCTTGTGGTCAGAGGGCTGCTGCTCTCTGCCCACGCACTAAAAAAAGGGACTCGCAATACACACACAGGCACCAAGATTTAGGAGGGAAGTAGATGAGTATTGAGCGTGGAATATATCTCAGTGAAAATTGCACCCAGGGGAGAAAGAAAAGAGGCAGCCAGGGCTGAAGACAAGGCAAAACAAAAGAAGAAGCAGGGCAGTTACAGAAGGAAAATGGAGCGAGATAGCGTCAGTACTTGATGGCTGCTGCGTTCAGACTTGCGTCATCGTTTTAAAAAGCGAGTTTACGACCATCTCCACACCAACCCACCCACCCATTTTGAAATTACAGCATCGGGCTGCAAGAGAGGATCAAACGAGCCGCTCTGTCTTATTCATTTTTCATGGCAAAGGAGTGAGAGGCAACACAACAGAGAAGCTCGGGGAATGAAAGGGTGGAGGGGGGGGGCAGGGAGGAAAAAAAATCAGGGTAACCTAGTTTCTCTTTCACGCGCCATCTTGGGGTGCATATTTACACGCTTAACGAGTCGCGCACACGCGCAAACATTTTTCATGTAATTGCTTCGGTTGGCGCACAAGAGCGCAGATCCCAGAGGTGCGATTGATGCCGGGGCTGCAAGACAAAGTGAGGATTGTGGACACGTGCGAAGGCCCTCATTGGCCGGCTTCCTGCAGCAAAATGCCACCAAGGATTGAGCATGACCTGCCAATCCCCCCCCCCCCCCCCCCCCCCCACACACACACACACACACACACACACACACACACACCTCCAACACCAATTGGAACTCCAAGGCCTCCTTCTCCTCAACGCCTCGCTCTTCAGTCGCTATTCAGCCATGGAGCCACTTCTCTCCGCTGGCACCTCATTATTTCCACAGGTGCCAAGGGGCAAAGGCTTCCTCAGATGCAGACATGGAAAAGGAAAAGAGTGACGAAAAGAGAAAGGAGGAGTCGTGTGACGGCATCCCGCTGCGCCGCACCACACCGCCGTGACACCTCAAACGCGGCGAACACTCACGCACAGACTGAAGTAAAGAGGAGGCAAAGGAAGGGCACAGATTATTGGAAGTGTGCGGCGTCAGAAAGGCAGAGACGGCAGAGAGGGAGAAGACGACGTCTCAGATGCTTCGGAACGGGAGAAAGTGACGGCTGAAGAGGAAAAGCTGGAAAACTTTTTGCAGTTTGTTATAGATTTTATAGTCTGTTGTTTGTGGACCAAACACGCAAACGTCACTCACTCAGAGGTGCAGGCGTATCAACTCGCACTTCCATCAATAGTGATACACAAATATGAAATGGAAGCCAGAACGAAAGATGGCTGGCTTATGTACGTACCTGCGTGGGTGAAAACCATTGTGGAAGATGGATAGTACCATCCTGACTAAAGTTTTTCCTTTTTCTAACTTTCATGCCGTATAATAACATTGAATCCACCTCATTTGCTGTATGATGGTTGTGTCCAGCTAATCTGTTTTATATTGCTGGATATAAGCTCAGACAATAAGCTGTGCTCGTAATACAATAATATATAGCTGAACATAAGATTATTTATTAACAAGAATCAATCATTAAGTATTTGCTGTATATTGTAGCGGCTGTATCCAGGCTGTTTTTGACTCTATCCTTGATGTGCCTTGTGTCCTGCTAGTATGATGTGTATATACAAGTGCGAATATTCTCCTTGAGATTTATTCAGGCCTTTTAGCTTCTTCCAGAGAAGTGTGAAGTAATTCATTAAATTGGAATTACTGGGTGTTGTCTCCAAGTCAAAGCTGCCTGAATGGTATGAAAAGGAAGCCAACTAAAATTGAAATGAAAATCACAGTAAATGGCCTGCTCCGACAACACCGATGGCATGTGCTAAAGATAACTGGTGTTTTCAGCAAGAAGAATTGATGGTTGAATGGCGGAAAGCAGAAGCCTGCTATTGTCTAATTTGGTCTGAAATCAGGGGCTTGTTTGCTGCAAATCTCACCAAAAGTTTGGAGTAGCAGATCTGACATTGTTATTGTAAACTGCATGTGGGGCGTGCCAAAACCGAAGGCTTCGCGTGCTAAGTAGCAGTAACTGATGAAGTGTGGGACATAGCCAGAGGTAATTTATTGAATCAAAACACAATATAAAAAGAGCTATGTTTCAGGCTCTCAACTCGGGGGGGGGGGGGGGGGGGGGGGGCGCTCTCGCTTCTTTCCTCTATTGCTGAAATACAAGTTATTTTGGGAAATATGCGATTGGAATGATTGCCTGGCATCCATGCACACCACTTAAAGAACAGGCTGTACTGTACATTCAGCACGTCAATATGCAGAGCAGATTCCAGATTATTGTTCTGATCATGCACGGAATATTTATGAGCCCATCTTCCTCCTTCAGCTCTCCTCCAGTTGCAAAACAAACACAGCTCTTCTAGATGAGCTCAGCTATAGATTAAAGCTCGGGATGAATATTCATTGCTCGTGTTAATAACCAGAAGATCGGTGTAGGAATGGATCTGGGTGAGAGGGAGGTATTCAAATGTTGCAACTAGTTATTAATAAAGACGAGGATTTTATCTCACCGTGCCCTTTTCTTTTGATATTTATCCCTCACACTCTCCTCTGCTTCGGAGAGATGCATCACAAACTTCTCAACCCGCAGTAAACTGAATTAATTGAAGACCAAAATAAACAGGGTGGAGAGAGACAGGTAGCGGGCGGTTGTTGATGTGCCGACTCGTTTGGGAAGGAGACAATCATACACATCAGCTGCCCGTGTGTCTCACCGGCCATCTGTCAGGGACAACTAGATAAGGATGGCAGCTCTCCAAGCCCTCCCTCTTCCTCGCTGTCTCACACTCTCCGTGGCATTCATCTTCATGTATATCGCTCTTCGCTTAAGGTTCATAGCTGGTCATTAACAGTCCAATGAGAGTGACTTCATTTCTTACGCTCGCGTCCTCATTTGGCCCATTTCATTCTACATTCAAATTCACACGATGATGTGTAGATGGGTGTATAATGTTTCGCTTATTACGACATGACTATGAAGATCAATGGACAAATCCATGTGCAAAAACACATTTGATCTCCAGTGGCTTGAGCAGCATCTACTTTCTGAGAGGATTTTAAAAGAAAATTCTGTGGTATTTTAAGCACAAGTTGTTAAAGTAAAGAAGATGACGGAGTGAACTGGAGCAAGTCAAATCGGTTTAAGGATCTCTTAGTGCCACATCCACAAGCCAAGTTTGACTGACTTGAAAGAGAACCAGTGAAGGGAACCAGTGATTGATACACGATTTTGCTTACCTGGTAGATTGCTAATCAGACGCCAATAATGCCTGAATGGAATTGTTACTTCTGTCGGTAAAGTGGCCAGAGCTTCACACAAGGTCTCGTAAATTCAAACTGCAATGTGGTGTTCAAATACCCAGAGTTCTGTACACGACCAATGTACTTTGCACCTTGGTATTTTAGTATAACTGGTCATGCACCTCAGTAGCGGACCTGGCTGGTTTTCCGCCCTGAGCGAAAATACTGGTAGGTACCATCTGGGACCAGTCGATGGCCATGTAATGGTGCTTCAATACCACCGGGGGAAAAAAAACACTGATAGAGCAAGCAAAATATATGCTAAAAATTTTTTGAAAAAGTATAGCAGTAAATGAAAACAGAGAAGCATAGAGTTCGGAGTGTCTAAGAAACTAGTGAGAGACTGGTGAAAAGCAGAGAAACTGTTACCGCAATGATCAAAAACAAATAAGTCTAATCGTTTGTTAGAAAACTGAAGGAATTCCGAGATCGTTCGGCATAATGTCACTTTAAAGTAGCATTTCCTGATGATGATCTCTTGATTCATAAATCTCATGACTTTTGAATGAACAAAAATACTGCGTGTTGTGTTTTATAAGAATATAGTTGTAAGGATTAATTGCCAATCTAATTACTCAGTTGTCAAGATCATGCATGCAAGACTTAATATACAGCCTCCGTTGTAGGCAAACCAAATTGCTTCATCCAGTTTGAGTTTTATTCACATGATGCAGCCTTTTGTATATTTCACTGATTCTTTATCAAGGGATCTTTCAACATTGCAAGGCCTAATAAAAGTGATGTAACAGTAGCCCAATGCTATACTGTTGTGCCTTGTTATGTCCACTTAAAAGGCCCGAGATTCGTTCAGTGCTTTAGTTTCCCACTTAGTTCAGCTTATCGTTCCAGTTCTGCATTAACTCGAAGCTGTATGAAGTCCATACTGAAACATTCAAATGGCTGTAGCATTCCACTTGGTTCCAGGACGTTTCCCCAGCATCCAGCCTGACATGTGAGGTCCACATGGTATTTTTAGAACTGTTGGGAGCTCCACTCACATTAAAAATTTCAGAAAGCTCTGCGGGCGTGAAGATTGTGCGGCTGCACAGCAAGAGTTTCGAACAGCCATCGATGTTGTTTGAGGTTTTCCTGACTGACTCATTCTTTTAATATGACAATTCACTTCAGCCTCAACTACAAGAAAGAAAAAAAAGAAAAAAGAAAGTCTTTTCATTGCGAGCATGAGGTATGAAACTAACATTGGGAGCTGGATCAGCCACCAAAGCAGGTGTGAATTTAACTATCAGATTCATATTTGCACATTCAGATTAAACCTATTAGTCGTTTGACGTCTTAATATCTCTTTTCTCTGGAGCTCTGATGGGGCCTCAGTTGGAAAATTGCTCATTTATTTCACTTTGCACAACGTCTGCTACCTTCTTAATCCTCCGAGTCAATATTTTAACAGAAAACTTTTATCTGTCCCCGGCCACAAGCCCCAGCCTGGCTGTAAACAAAGTCCAACTGCTTGTCAAATGAGCAGCCGCTCACTTCTCCTGCCATCCGTCAGCCTTAGCGTGGCTTGGGGAGCAGTATTTTGAACCAATGCTGCTCCTCCGCCACCCACTGATTTATCCTGATGTACCCTCCATTCAGCCATGGCTGCTCTCAGTGTGTCAGTTTCCCTTCGGCTGTGTTCATTTGCTCAATTAGACCCTTTTCACCCCGTCTCCCAAACACAGCGTGGCCTCTTTCTGTATTTGTGTCCCATGTTGCCGTTGGCTAATTCTTTGCCGATGGGGGGGTTTTGGTGTGCCCCTCTCACCCAGCTGAAAAAGTGACCCTCAGGTTCCGCTCTCCGTAAGACGCGCTCTACCTCACTAGAGAGTCCTTGATCACCAGTCTCCCTCCTCGCAGTGGACTAAAAGTATTGCTCCTTTAAATTTGGTATCTGTCTTGACCTTTGCTGACCACATGACTGTAAAATGGTAGCTGTGGTTTTAGAAAAGAGGGCTTGTGATCTTTTAAACTTTTATAGCAGCAGTCATTGCAAACCAATCACTTTAAAGGTCCCGAAAGGTACAGGCATTTTTTTATTTTTTTTGTTCAAATAAAAAAAAAAACACAACTTTATTGTTGCTATAAAATCTGCTGTGATCACAAGCGTAAAGAACACCCTGCTGCATATCCAGAGTTTCTGTCTTGCCGTTCTCTGGCAACCAAAATTAATCTTTTTGAAGACTTGAGTTTTTAAAAACCTTCGATTTGATTGTACGTGGCTGAAATTTCATGTTAACCTGTGTCCCGCTAATAATTTGCACCTAAATTTGCTGAGCAGATTTTGATACGGTCAAAGAAAACAGAGACATCCTGCTGAACGCCTTTTGATATGCAAATATTGAGCATTCTGGACTTATGACCTCCAAAACTGTGCATGTCTTCTAACTGGTATGATTGTAATACTCTGGAATACGTCGTGTATGATTTTCATTTGTTGTCTTATTGAGACATGAACTCAGCTGGGAGCTTTGTGTGGGTCAGTCTGACTCATTAACTTCAGCTATAGTTGCATCAGATTGTAGGAGGAAGATGCTCTTTCGTCCCAATTTCAACACTTCTATAAAGAAATATATATTTTTTGCATTTGTGACAACAAAAAATAAGCAGTAGTGAAACACCTGATGCTCCAGAAATACTACAGATAGTGGTAAACATCAGATACGTTTTAGTTCCTGAGTTACTGAGTGACAGTGCTCCTCCCCTCGTAAACAAGAGCTCCTTTTCAGGCCTTTGCTAAAAAAATGGAGGCCAACACAGTAAAACATGCCAGCCCTGGACTCCTTTTTCACATGAGACTAGCATATTTCAGAATCAATGATACATTTGACACTTCAGCAACAATTATTGGAAAAAAAATTCTTTTTTATTATATTCCTAACAACATGATTGATTCATCAAAAATTACTTTCTTTTACTCCTGAAATATTATTGAGTTTGCAGCAGTCCTTAAAGAGTTTAAGTGACACCCGTTCTCAATGGATTTTTGTTGTAAGTGGCCAACGATGTGCACGGTCGTTGATTGGATTTAATTGACTTTGATTTGAAGGCGAACTTCAGTTGTTGTGAATGTTTGTCACAAAATCCATTTCAAAATTTGGTAAGTCTCCTGAAAGATGAAAAGAATAATAAACTGCATAATGTTTTTGTTTTTTTCACTTGTCATATATCTTCAAGTGCAGACCTGAGCCAGCGATGACTCAGTGTTAAGTGACAGTGCTCACATGTGTAGAAGAAATAATTACTACGGCCTTCATCTACATGGAGATAGACTTAGACCATTTTTGCAAAGTACTTTTTTCAGTGGCCCCGAGCACCGTTGCCGTGGAAACAGATAACCAAAACGCAACTAAGGTTTTTTGTTTGCACCTGAAAACATTGAAAACAACACAATATCTTATACATTGAAAATATACCCCATTTTTTGCCCCTACCTATTTTTTTAAGAAATGTTTAGGATGCTAGGTTGTAAATCACGTGTAAATTGTTTAACGGTGTTTCATCACGTCCCCCTCCCATTTCTTAAAAGACCAATTTCAGTGTAGATGAATGATCATTGTAAGACACTATGAAAAGTTCTGCTTGTGTCTTCTGTCATACTATGGTACGACCTACAATGCTGTGATCCAAGGTCAAAAGCACTTAGTCGACGGTAAAATCTTTATGATATAGGAGATGTGTTTAATGGTGGCGTTCTTGGCCGGAGACTGAAAGACAATCGTCCTTCCTTTCGGATCCACCACTACCCTCACCGTGCCGTGCGCTCACTCGCGCCGATGCCTCAACTGGACCATCCGCTGCTGCGTGGAGCAATCCGGGGAGGTTGAGCAGTTCCGGTCTTGTCATTAAAAAGGAAGGGGGATTCATATCTGGTGATTTATTAAGAAGATGGAGGAAGAGGGAGCAGCGGGGTAATCAGAGCTTGACGACAGGGCGCCGAGCCTGCGCGCGAGGTCACGGCGTGAGAAAAACGGCAAGGAAAATAAAAAGGGAGTAGGGCTCGCTCGTCAAAAGCTAAATACACTCATCTTTCTTCGGCGTGAGAGGTTTGCCAGCCTAAGTGATGGGACCGCGCACAGCTTGCCAACGTGCTTGTGTGCGGCTTGCGAGGCCGCGCTGTCAGCCTGTGATTAATCTACCACTGTCTGTCTAATTACCACCCGCGCCCCTCCGTGTTCTCGGGCGCCGACGCAGACGCGCTGACCCGCACCGGAAGCTAGGTGCTCCCGACGCAAATTAAAGCCCTGTAAATATTTGCTTTTAACTCTTGCGGGCACATTGTTTCCAATTTTACGCTCTGCTGGTCCGCAACCCCCTAACAACCATCCCTCCCTCCTCCTCCTCCTCCTCCCCCTCCCCTCCGTCCACACAGATACACATTTCACGCTCAACACCTACACCGCTCGCTGCTGATATAAATGTACGTACATCTCCGTGTTGTCATCAAGTTTCCTGACAGGCCCCCCACACTCTTCTCCTCCTCTACTGTCTGGCCCTCCTTCCTCTCCCCTCCGTCTCCGCATCCTCCTATTGTGTCGGGTATTGTAGCTGACAGTCTATCAGCCCATTCTCCCACTGTCAGACCACACCGCGGTGAATGGAGTCGGCTGACGGAGGGAGGACACCCAGCGATTGTGCGAGGACAGAAAGAGTGAGCAGAAACAGTCGATTCTGATCGGCTTTACACGGAATTGGCATAAAAAAAAAACTAAAAAGTTGGATGTTTTTTTGTGAGGTGGAAAAGTTTTTACTTCCATTCATTGTGGACGTGGACACTCACACAATAACATTGACAATATTGTCTGTGGATTGTAACATGGTTCTCACACTGTTTCTACAAAATACGTTGTATAATGACACTACTCCAATTTTAGAACTTTTGGACTTCATAAGTTGTTTACAAGTCTTAATGAGACTTATTGCTAATATTTTTTTTTCTTCAGCCTCCAGACAGAGCTGTCAAGTCTGATTAATATACACAGGAAGTATCACAAAGATGCATCAGCAGACTACTAATGAATGAACGTTAAGATAAAATATAGGATGTAAAAAGTGACAATCGCAAGCCTCTAAAGCCTGAACATTGCCCCCGAAGGTTCAACCAGTGCTCAGTGTATAAATCTGATCTCGATAAGGAAAAACAACCAGTTTGCGGCTTTGGGAAATGTAATGTTTTGTCCAGGACGTATGTCAGTTCTATGTTTCCTGTTACAGCAGCAGCTTTGCATACTTTTTATTCTGTGAGCTGTCGATGGTCTTACTTTACACATTCCATTAATTCACTCATTTCTGCAGACAAGCCTTTATATATTAGATTTCCATCAAGGTTCAAGTGCACCGTGTATTTAAATCTCAATGGGATTTCCAGTACTAGTTAGCACTTAAATGAAAAAGAAACGCACTCGCATACGAGTAGTTCAAGCCGAAGCCTTGAACCCTGTGCTTTACTTTTCGCGATTACATGCTGCAAAAGTAAACTCAGACTTTAAACGCTTGTTTTATCTACAATCCTAACATATGATTAAGTGTTTCAACCATTTTCAAAACCGTTGAGGTTGATTAGTATATCCTTTTAAATTGCAGGAAAATCATTTAATATCAGGATATATACTATATCTCTAATTTGATGTTAATTTATGAGCAGAACATATAAAAAAAAAATGCTTGAAAGATTCAATATTTCATCTTTACATGTTAAAACAATCTAAAGGAAATGAAAGTTTTATTGTTTCAAGTGAAGCAACTTAAAATACGTTCCCATAGGCCTTATATATGCACATGCCACTGCAAAAGTAATATAAATCAAACAAACGCAGCAGCATCAATTCATCTAATTTCGATCTCACGGGAAGAAAAATATTTCTCTGAAATTCTTTATCTCGTTCAGAAAATTGTAGCATTTCTCGCTTGGAGAGTTGGGAAAGCCACTTCATATTTTGATTAATACAACTGCAGTTTAATAAAAATGTCTTTACGGGATGCATTTAATGTGTGCTCGTGGAGGAGAAGTGCATATTCTCCCATCTTCTTAACATCCCTCCTTCCTTCAGTGATAACTATTGAACTCTGCTCCGACTTTGATTCCAGCTTTCAAAACACAAAGACAGAGCGATGGAGAGATAAAAAATAATGAAAAAAAAAGGGGGGGGGGGGGGGGGATTGACAGGCGCTTGAGTGAACACTGACCTGCCCGCTGGCTCTTTTCTATTCGGAGCCCACACAAAGGCTGTCAGTAGGATGGCAAACATACAAACAGGCTTTTGTACACACACACACACACACACACACACACACACACACACACACACACACACACACACACACACACACACACACACACACACACACACACACACACACACACACACACACACACACACACACACACACACACACACACACACACACACACACACACACACACACCTTCTACTGGCATTAATGTGGTGTCTGCTTAGATGAAATGTCCCTTTTTCTGTTCAGCCACTCAGCATCCACTCTACTGAGCCCTCAGAATTACCTTGTGATCGACACATCAAACTGTCGTCACCGAGGTAAAACACGCATACGCACAAACACACACACGCACAGCAGCACAGAGACACTCCAGCCAACGTTGTACTTTTGCAAACAGACAGTGGGGATGCACTGATATTTAGATATCCAATTTTCTTGTCGCAGCCTTGACGTATTAATTAGCAAATGTTAAAACTAATGAGCTATCGATTCGAAGGCTGTCAGCCTTGAGAAGATAATGAGCGCGATGCGCTTGCGTGTGTGTCGGTTGCATGCTCGAAATGTAAATGTACAGTAAATGCTTTTCCATGCGCGCGTTCACCTGCACTGATTTGTGCATCTGCACCATTTTTTTGCATCTTCATCTCTCGTCTGGTGTTTCCTGCTCTCTCCTAAGAACTGCCTGAAAGCAGTGAGTCCTCCTGACCGTGTTCGTTCAACTGCATCCCGGCTATTAGCCGGGACCCCTTGCCTGGTGAAGTCAGTTTATTATCTGTCATTACGTTGAATCTAGTGAGCGTCCTGACAGGTAACACAGCAACCAAGGACTGGGTGGAAGCCAATTACAGGGGAGGTTGTCGTGAGCAGTTCTGCAGCCGTATTGGAGTTGAATTGGATGGAATTGGTTTTAGTGGGATTTAGCATCGAGATGGATGTGATTGTGGGACTAGGATTGCCGCGGTGGGTTTGACGAATGCGACTCAACTCGGATGAACTTTAGCAGAAAAGGCGCTGAGGTAAGTCAAAGAGAAAACAATGGAATGTTGTGGTTGGATAGTTTGTGCTGAGGCCTGCAGGTTTAGAGGCTTTAGAGCCAAACCAAAATGAGGGCAAAATTCATTTTTAATACTAACCGTATAACCTGTGTTATTGTCCTAATTAGGCTTGTCTTTGCCTAACATTGTGTATAGAGTCCTAATCCATCCAAAATGTGGGTGACCTCACCTCTAATATGTACCTGACCGCATCCAACATAACACTTTATGATGAAACCAAAACAGTATTTTTCCAGTATTACACTTTTATTGATTCCTTCATCAACCAAAGTCTCGCTAATAACGATAGGAGCAACACATCAGGCAATGCAACGACATAACATCTCTGACAAATGAACTAAAAACAGTCATAGCACACCGTGGATTGAAATCAGAGTGTCCAGGCCTGCAATCCAGCCTCAAAATGAAACAAATGACAATCAGCGGGCCTGTGATTACAATGATAGATACTGTAAATTCAAGTTTAAATCGATTTTGTTTTCAAAATCATCTCCTCTTCTAAGATTGCGTTGTTCGAAGCCATGGCCTTTGTGGAAAAGAAAAAAAAAAAAAATCTGCAAATCTAAAAATGTCACCAACTTGTGAAGATTAAAGGAGTCAAAGGGAGGAGTCGAATGTAGAACATTCAGGAGGGGAAGAGATTACAAAGAGACTCAGGCGTTTCCTTTTTGATCCGCACATGAGTCAGCTCATCAAAATCAAACCCTCGGCCAGCTCCAAGGAAACATAAAGGCACGCTGCTTGTTTCCCACCAAATGAAGTGCAATTTCAATCGCGCTCACTGATCAACACTTCGGTGTCCACGAGCAGCGGCACGACCTTCACGTGAGCGATTAGCAGCAGGTTAATTGGAGGAGGCCTCTGTCACAGCACATGAAAGCAGTGCTGAACGCTACCCGCCGCAATTACAGATAACAAAAGCCCGTCTTGCTGTTGAAAACACCAAATCATAAGCACTTTATGTAATTCTTGCCTTAATGTGGGCATTAAAGCAGCCCCCTCATTCCATTCCTCTCTCCCTGTAACCCTCGTGGCAACAACTTCAAAGTGTCAGCTTTCAAGGCGATGTGCTCAGAAGAGAGCGTGGAACGTGATCTCTGGTGGGACTTACTGTAATTAATGAGGGGGAAAATTGTTCACATGTAGAGGAGAAAGACGGCGAGAAAGAGACACAATGGGATCAACATTGGAGTTGCGATCTAATGGTCTGTGCAGCAAATTGTTCCGTTTTTTTTTGATCGCTTTTGTCAACCAGTTGACAAAAGGTTCAGGTCATACTCGGTGGGGTTTTGGATCAAATCTTGTTCTGCACACTCTTCCTCAAAGAGTTACTGTAAGGACAAAAAAATGTAAATAAAAAATCACTTCCTTCATGTTGTGACTTTATTAGTTTTACACTTTCCTGTGTTCCTGTCCTCGTCTTAATAGATTCGGTGACCCATTTGTTGTGACACTGGCCCCACAGAGGATTCCCATTTTCCAATACATCTAACCCTGTATAATTACCTCGCTGCAATTACTTCCTCTTTTACAACAAAGGTTGAGGCAATTGCGTCAGTCTTTACATGAAGGAATGCTTTGGCATTTTGGGGCAGATGCTGAATGACTTCCGTGTCGATTTAGATGAGAAAATGCTCGACTGATTGAAGTGGTGGTAAATGTATTTCGATTTTATATATATTTATATATATATATATATATCATTGTTAGTGGTGTTGATGTTTATAGCAGATTGTTCTCTGTGCGCTTGTGTGTAGTTTCATTACAAAACACACTCATAGTGGTCCTACAGGTAAACTACATTGTTTTCCAAATGTTTCCCTGTACATGCAAAACTTTTCTGAAATGAAAATGCAAAAACTGTTTTGTAAGTGGGACCTTAGTTTATCGATCATTTTTGAATTCTAATGTTTATAGCAACAATTCTCAGCAGCCATGCAGCATTTGTATTAAAACAAAATTGATTTACCTTCTAATGACGGCAAGAAGAAGCTGTAGCACACGACTTTTAGTCTATTTTTGGCTCCAAACAACATTCAAAGTACTGTGCAGGTAAGGTAGTGGTAAAACTGAGAGTAGTGAAAAGACACAGCAGCTCTCAACTGTTTTCATGTAGGACAAAAGTGACAGATTCATGGAAACCACTGAAACTAGTCATTACAGTAAAACCTTATTTTCTAATGCCTTAGTAAAATTTGTTTGGCTAAAAAAAAAATAGTCAGTTTGAGTGTTATTAAACAAGGAGTTTGTTGAAAACCAGCCAAGATTTTCTTCGTGTGTTCACCACAGCTCAAAGATAAACGGATTCGATTTCCCAGAAACTCGCACCATGTGATATCCCATGAAAACCTTGGAAGACACGGATTCAAAAGTCGCACAGAGGATTGCACTCACTACAACACTTAACAGTGAGAAGTCCCAGGTTCTATTCGAGCTTCAGGGTTTTCCCGACTGGAGTTTGCATTTTCACCATGTACATGTATTTTCTACGGTGAGTTCAGCTTTTACTCACAAATTAAAGACATACATGTTAGGTTAACTTATCCCAATGACCTTGCCTTTTCCATAAAGTCAGCTCAAACAGGTCCTGGCTCCATGTCTTAGACTAATGGGGGTCATTGATCAAAAAAGCCTCAAATTGTCTTTGATTTACCCCTTTTTGTGTATTAAACACACGTATTTATCTCACTAAGCTTGCAAGCCTGTGAGAGATTAAGCTGTCTTATTCCTCCCCTTTACTCTTTAAGTCAGAAGCGTCTGTGTGAGAGGTTCTTCCTAACAACTCCTACTGACAGATTGGTGGGACTGAGCAGTGGTGGGATTGGAATCCGATGACGTTGAAGTGACGTGAAGTGACGAAAAAAGGATCTTTAACTGAATTTTAATGATTTAATGTTTGAGGGGTTGATGGTAGCCTGCAGACTCTGACCCTGAAGGTTGAATAGTAGAAGGCTGTGGATGTAGAATACGTGTTAAATGCCTGGTTTGTATTCTCTTTCAATATCGTTGAGCTGTACAGAGTTACACATACCTGAAGCAATTCAGCGCCTGCGGCTGAGAGGCTTGCCCTTTCACTGCATCGCCTGCTTTTTAAATTTTTGGGGGTCATTTGTTTGATAAATACAGAGTGAGATAGGATATGAGACGGATAGGTGCAGTGAACGATGATGGCACCATGTGGTTGTCTCCCTCCTCCTTCTCCACTGCCTGCTAAGAGTTGTGTGTGTGTGTGTGTGTGTGTGTGTGTGTGTGTGTGTGTGTGTGTGTGTGTGTGTGTGTGTGTGTGTGTGTGTGTGTGTGTGTGTGTGTGTGTGTGTGTGTGTGTGTGTGTGTGTGTGTGTGTGTGTGTGTGTGTGTGTGTGTGTGTGTGTGTGTGTGTGTGTGTGTGTGTGTGTGTGTGTGTGTGTGTGTGTGTGTGTGTGTGTGTGTGTCAGGGGGGCAAAAAAAAAAATCAAACCTGTTTTCTTTAAACCTGCGATATCGGAGCGTTTCATCTCGTCCAAAATGCCACACACGCAGAAACATTCTCATGAATGTGAATGTCATCTATGTGGCTCCGTTGCCATGCTCTGCTCTTCACTCATATCCCCCTTCCTGCTTCATCAATCACTTTGAGCTTTCCCACTGCTCGCTGCAGAGCTGGACCAATTAGGTCCTCTAATTGAGCCAATTAGCAATTAAACACCCCAAACTTCTTGGAGGTCCCTCCAGGCAGATTCATGCCTGCCAAGGCTTTGGAGATTTACCAGGGACGCTGGTCATGTGGGCCACAGTCTACGCCTTCACTCAGCCCATAGATGCTCATTTCTCGGACACTGTATTACTGATGGACTCCAAAGACAGTGTCGATACTCTGGTGTCATTTTCTGGTTCCCACGACCAAAGACGTATTCAAAACACCTGCCGTCGTGATGCTTCATCCGCAGCATAACTTCCATAACAAAGCGTTGTGTCTCGCACAACAATTGTTGATGGCTTATTGCAGTGGGATTCTTACCAGTTAGAAAATCATTGTCAGTCTGTGAAGTGCAAAAAACGGGGGGGAAAAAATTCCTCCATTATGCACTCAGCTTGTGCTGATTGGCAATGCGATCATATATTGTTTTGTATTTTCCCCTTTAGCGATGCTACCAGAGAGCCTGGCAAGTGCTCAGTCAACCCTCATATTACACTAAATGTAGTGTGGCAAGTGTGTTTTTGATGGAACGCTCGAGAATACTGAGCCAGACAGGAAGTTTCCTCATGAAATACATAGTGAATCATGTCACTTTTGAAATAAAAGATCTCATGTTGACGGTGGTTTTTCTGAGCTGGCATCATACTTCACATAATTGATTCAACATCATCATGGTGGCGATATGTCAGGAGTCAGAATCGCAAAAGTCCCTCGAAGGCATCGGTTATTGGCAGTCGCACAGGTTGACAATCGGATAATGTGAATCAGTACAATGTCGTCCAACTCTAATGCGCGTCAGTTATGATATACTGTCAGAATACATCCTGTGTTTGGCCTGCTTACAGCTATTCGGTGCCTGTTGTCTTCACACTCCTTCAATTGAACCTGCCTCAGAAGTGCCTGATTGAGATGAACCATGGCAGCATTCATGCTTCAGCAAGTGGATCGCACCGAAGCAGCAACTGCGCCAGATCCTTTTTAAGTGGACAAAACATGACAAATGTGGACACGCGAGGATTGTCCACTGCTCACATTGAAGCGTTTTATTACCAAGGACCTATTGCGTCGCCATTTACATCCTCACCTTTCATCTCCCGTTCGTCGCTCGCCGTTTCTGCTCCTTTTACTTTCCCACGTTCTCTTCATCTCCTCCCTGCAATCTTCAAGTCTCTTTTATGTGTTTTACTGGATGAAAGTTTAGCCTTGCTGTAGATGGCGTGTGTGGGTGAAGGGCTGGCCTCCCGGCCCCCAGACTCTCCATGGTTTAATTAGAGCGCGCGTCGTGCGGGCCCTCTTCTCCCGCGAGCGGGTGCACATCCAGACACACGCATGGACGCGTGGGCGGAACAACAAAGTCCGCACCGTGAGGAACAAATGCAGCCACCCCAATATATCGAGTCTGAACACACGGTACGGAGATATGAATACGAGCGATTACAGACGCTGCAGACTCGTTCGCAATTAGCGATCTCTGACGGAGCACAAATGCGTTTATTTGCGGCTCGAGCCTGAGAGCATTGTCCCTACAAATAGCTTGTTGTACATAAAGGAACTTTATTATCATGTGAACGAGTCTCCTTATTTGCATTATCTACTCATCGGCCTATAGACTCTAATTATCTGCCGTTGTGCCTCAGGACACTCGACTCCCATACTTTCCGACTCGAATGGCTTTCCAGGCAGTTAAAAGGGGGACAAAAGGGAAAACAAAAACAGGCAATGCAATAATGCAGTTAATGATGTCTTCAAATGGGATGGTTATGGCGTGGTGATAAAAAGAAGAGAGAAAGGTGTACTTTTACAATGCGTTAGATTAAATTCAAAATCAGCATGCTTTCATTTATTCATCTCCAATTGTTTTGTTCAACTTTGCAGGGATTTGGAGCCAATCCCCGAGAGACCCACAGTAACACACACACACACACAAATACACACACACATTCAGGGGATAAAAAGCAGGTGTCCACAGGTAGAATATGCAAACTTCCAAAAAAAAAGCAACCAGATCATACTTTTCTGCAGAGCGCTATTCATTACGCCACAGTATAATCACAACTGGTATAACTTCCAACATGTGATATTATTATAAATGAGAGTGCACAATACATCACAGGAAGTTGGGCTTTTATATTTTAACTGGAGCTTTAGTCCCCCAATTTCTGGCAAATCAGCTGCTATAAAGCATAATTTAGTAGAAATCTTGCTTATTTTCAGGTAACGGGGGTTGCAGGATACAAACAGGAGCCATTGCAACATGTTTTTCTTGAACTATTTGAAAACAAATAAAATAACTGATGTACATAGAGTTGCTATAATTCATTTATTTGCAAAAGGCCTAACCTAACTTTTCATGGGTTGATGTTTTTTTGTTGTTGGATTCTCCAATAGTGCTTGTGTGTGTGTTTATTTACATATTGCATAACTCCACCCAACAATGTTGTGACGCTCTAATCTCCTCCACTCCCCGTGCATTTACAGACCCCGGGACTGCAACATGAGGATTTGCACATTTCCGCAGTAGATTACATGAATGGGAGCCCAGTGGACACTCATTCATGTGTGGGTCAGTAAAGGCTTATTGCATGCATGCATGCGTGTGTGTTCTGCATACAGTCACAAAGAGTCCCGGACCATTATAAGCTGCTTACGGGCGCACATTATTGACCTTTGACCTTACTGGGCAGTGAAAGGCTCAGCCTAATCTTTAGCCTCTTCTCTTGGTCCACTCATGCTTCTATGCTATTATATCTATTATCGCAAAATGCAATGCTGCAGCTTCGAGGAAATTAATAACCATAAGTCTTCAAGCAGAAATGGCAGCATCGAACATCTGTGAAGTGTCGTGACGGCATTGATCGCCCTCCATTAGTCACCTTCTCAAATGTGTGCAGAGTCTAAGGCTAAGCTGGCAGGTTACCCACAGTTCACTGAGAAGGATTTGGTCCCCGTCCTCACAGAGGGTCAGACCAGGACAGCCTGAACATGTCCAATTTAGGATTTTCATGCATGTTATATGATGAAAGGCACGGAGAAAAGTCCACTTGACATATGTAACGCGAGAGATTTCCATGGAGAATATTATGCCGTAAATCATAAAGGGACGTGATCGCCCAAACTGATTTGCTTCTCTGCATGTTTGCCGATTCATTTAAAATTTGAAATTGAAAGCACAACTTTTACTAATCTCTCCGGTGATTTGGCAATCGTGTTTGTTGCAGGATTGGTGAGTCTGTCATTGGGGTGTTTTCAATAAAGAACGTCTTTTAGAATATAGTGATGGCTGTGACCTGACTTGGTCCATTGTACTGTCAGTTGTGTTGACAACTAAATAGAACCTTATGCTCGTTAGTATACAAAAGACGTCTTATCTGTTTTGGATTTGCTTATTGCAAAAAGTGGGCGAGTAAATTATTTATTAAAGTCTGTAGTGCAAAGTTAATACATACTATTACATAGGTTGAAAATTTTACCTCACGTAGTAGCTATTGCTGGGCTTGGTTAGATGATCTCTAACATAAGCTATATTCAAATTGTTAATAGATTCCTGATTGAATGCATATGTAGCATCTAGTTTCAGGACAGAAAAAAAAAAAAACACAAAACAAAATCAGTGCTTAATAGCTCAATCAGTGTGTAGCTCGGATGAACTCTGTAAACAACTGACACAAAACGAAAACAAGATTTTATTTTAAGCATTACAACATAATTCAGTGAATATTTTTTAGGCCACATTTGATTATGACCTTTACTCCCTCCGGTAATCATCAAACGATCATGGGCAAGTCATTAATGCCCATTTTTGTTGATAAAATCGTGAGTCTGATTACAGTAGTAATCACGAGGCACAATATTTATTTTGTACAGTGGCAGTTTCTTCTCACTTGACATTCTGTCTGATGTCCCATGTTTATGTAGTGAATACTGGGGCAGGTATGTTCACGGTAAAACAGCTGGATAGATGCTCACTGGCATGAGCCTGATGAGCTGTAAAAGTAAAACCAATTTTAACAGATAGGTCAGACCATACGTAATGGTAATAGGCTAAGTGATTTGAAGTGCCTCAAAGCAATCTTTTTAGGGGCAGAGGTGTGCCTCTCTGAAAGTATTGTGGGCTGCAGATGGATACTACTGGCATTTCCCCGCTTGTGATAACATCAAATGAAACGAAAACGTCTTGGTCACCACATGAATTCTTCACTAAATGAGGGTTTTGTCGGCTTGATTCCTCAAGCACAGTCGCTAGATTTAAAAAAAAAAAAAAAAAAGTCTCCCCATTTCAGAAGATGTATTTTGCTTAGCAACAGTTTCGGGGGGGAAGCCTTGACAAAATTTAATGGAATATATTTCTCTTTCTGATAAGCTATAATCTCTCTTATCTTTCTTCCTCCCCCACCTCTTTTGCCTCCGCTCTCTCTACATTTCTCTCTCTCTCCATCACTGTCTTCCTTAAATCTTTCCCCTCCCCTCTCCTGCCTCTCTGTCTCATCCTGCAGAGTTCCTCATCACTCCAATTACCTGGATAATAGAAGACGAATAGGTATGGAACGCAACAGAACCATGGCAGAGGAAGAGTTTCGGATCACGATTGCTCACAATCAGCACTGACCTGGCAACCACACCGAGGTCTCGCCCCTTTCTCCAGCAACCCAAGGACCCTTCTTTACCCAGCATCTACTTTGCCCTCCATCTCACCTTGACCTGGCGCTCCTGGTCTTAAAGAAACCTTTAAAAAAAAACAAAAAAGCTTTTATTAGAGTCCACCTGTATTTGTTATTGCTGTTGTCCTCCGATGCGCTACCTGCCAGGCTGTGGGTTGTAAACCACATTGTCTCATAAAGACTGAAGTTTTCCTTTCGAGAGTATGAGCAGGTGGCTCAACAATATGAATCCGGTCGCGTACCCCGCTCCGCTCGCTGTTTCTAAAGCGAACCGACGGGGTATGTTGCCCAGGACACGCCCTCTTAGCCTCATGACGGACTGGTACCTCATGAGCGTGCTCGGCCTTATCGCCCTCTTTAGCCTGGCCTCGAGCCAGAAAATGGATCCCGCCAAGCACCCCATTGTCACCACTAACTACGGCAAGCTCCGGGGCATCAAGAAGGACTTGAACAATGAGATTCTAGGCCCCGTGGAGCAGTACCTAGGCGTACCTTACGCCACGGCGCCGATAGGCGATCGCCGCTTTCAACCACCCGAAGCCCCTGGATCGTGGCAGGAGATTCGCAACGCCACCCAGTTCGCCCCCGTATGCCCTCAGAATGTCCACGGGGTGCTTCCAGAGATAATGCTGCCCGTTTGGTTCACGGACAACCTGGACGTGGCAGCGGGTTACATCCAGAACCAGAGCGAGGACTGCCTCTACCTCAACGTCTACGTGCCCACAGAGGATGGTGAGTGGACAGAGTGGGGATGAAGGGGGTTTCATTGGGAACATGATGAGATAAGAATATAGATAACTGACTTTTCACTTCAGCCCCGTCTGTTTTGTCACTGTGATGCCTGTCAAGCTTTGCACAGATGGTAGACTCGCACAGGGGCAGATTATTCGAAACACATTTGAACCAAGTACTGTTTTTGGAAGATTTTAAACCACATTTAGAGACTTTTTAGAGACTCTTTTTAAGACCGAATCACCCTGCAGATGTATGGGTTGTTTTGCTTAAAGGTCAAACTGCTGCTCCAAGTTCCATTCGAGCCCACAGGACTGATAACCTGCTGGCTCAGGTAGAAGAGACAGGGTCAGATATTGAAAATGAAAAGTACATAGTGCACATCTGGGCATGTCCACATTTTTACTTTTACTATCGCAACTCTAAAAAATCTTTGAGCAAAGCATGGTGCTTGGTCCAACGGATGTTAGGGATTCTCCTTTGTAATCCTGGGTGTGTTATCGCAATAATGTCAATCAAACTAGAGTCAGCTGTGCTGACACCTTAAAGGTACAGTAGATAAGATTTAGGTAATGTGACTTTTCTGGTCATGGCGGCTGCAGTGAGACACTATTCCTCAGAGCTTTCGCCGTTTGCCGTTAGTTATAGGCAAGAACTTTAGCTTTGTTTACGATTAATCACATTACCTTTAAATAATTGAATTCACTGTTACAGCTCATGGATTCAGGTGTGAGCACGAGTAACTTTACTATTTATACAATGGATGCAAAAAAAGGCCAAAACTACCAAAACTTTGACGATTGAAAAAGAAGCACCGGATTATGCAGTTCCTAGTGCTTAGCTGACACTCGCAGTTTCAGAATTACAATTTCATGTTTAACTTTTCCCATGACGGGATTAAATGCTTTAAAAACAAGGACTAAGCAATAAGTAAGTTTTGGCTCAGATATTGAATTTGGCTCAGAGTTTACTTGAGTGTAAATCTTTCTCAACGATCCAGTCTCAACACAAAGGTACTAATAGCAGCCAAGAGTCGAGTATACAGAAGTAACTTACCTGCAGAGGGAGTGGATTTCCACTTAGTAGGTGGGTGTTTATGAAGTCTTTTTTTCCAACCCAGCTACTAGATGAACTCTGTAAGATGAAATTCCTGCAAAGTTAATGCTGTTTTCTTCTTTAGGTAGCATAATAAACATGAATAAATCTCCTTAATTATTTACTCTTGCTGTTATCTTGTAAGCCAGTATATTTTCAACACCGTTATTTGAGTGCAGATACTAATACTGATCTACATTCATATTTCTGGCAGAGAAAGTGTTCGCAGTTATGGAGCCGCATAATTTAATGGCTACCCTTATGGCAATGACCGTGGCAGGTGTGCATATCAAATATCAACTACTTCAGCCTAGATGATATAAAACATGCTCTTGTTAAAGTATCTCATATCTTTATGTACACTATTTTATTGTTGCTGTTATTTTAGATTCATTACTGTGTTTCAAAAGCTTGACAGACAAGTGTCTTCACAATTATTTCGTCTTTGTTTGGGCGAGTGGGGCTTCAGTGAACAGTCAGTTAGAACTCATAAGAAAAAAAAAAAACAACAACATTCCAACTTAACTATCATGGAAAAGTTTTTGGGAAAATAAATATTACCCTTTTTTTCTTAGTTCCTGCATAACTTTAAACACTATAAATATTTAGTTTGCCTCTTGTTTGGCAATGACTGTGAGATTTAAGTGTGTGTGTGTCTGTGTGGGAGAGGAGACTTGTGTATAAATACACGAACAAAATGCTACATGACAAGAATCCCATGGGGGGTCTATTTTTTATTTTTTTATCTACCCATCACTGGTTTTATGGCACATCCACATTTCCTATTTAAGGTGCAATAAAACAAGAGTACAAAGGTCAGGGCTGGAGCACTTTTCAATCTGCTTTATGAGAAAAGAATTAGGTGACTTTTGACTTTTCTTGGCTTTTTCTAATTATTTTTTTTATTTAAAATTTTTACTTTCTCCTCCTCCGATCCAGATGTGTTGTGAGGTACGTGAGTAATAAAAGAGAAATATTTTCATCTCGTCGGCAGGTGCGATATGAAAAGACTTCCATCGCCTCTCCGACTCCCTCGCTCTCTCTCCCTTTGCTCCGGCTTAAGTAGAATGTGTTTCACGTTTGTGTTTTCTTTTGTACGCCTCCGACAAAGTGGCCACCTTCCAGAGTAAAAAGGTTGAACAGTCGCGTTGGCGCTCATGAGAAACCTTTTGATGGCGGCGCCAACGGGATGTTTCCACGGAAGAAAAAATTTACGTTTTGAGAGATCTCTGTGAATATGGAGGGTGGTTTTTTTTTTCTGTGTGTGTGTTAAAGCACACACAAGATATGTTTGTTTTATGTACAGTGTACACACTCTATGTCACTGCCTCTATTGACAGAGGGATGTTCAAGTCCTTCATACATCCCAGTCTGATGTCAATGGGCCCAGATCAGCAAAAAAAAACATATCAATCTACAAAAGTCTTTCTCATTTTTTTTACTGAATAGAATGAAATTATGAACGTGTCCTCATTTCATAAACTTTTTTTTTTTTTTTTCTTTTACCTGGGAGTCAGTGTTGCTAAATCTCTGCTGTTTTTTGTTTTTTTGGTGGGGAGTATTCATACTCTGGGCAAGATGGTTGAACACAGTGTGACACGTTGTTTCACTAACCCTTAATTCCAGCTTTGCTACTGACCTGTACATATAAGATTAATCCTTTCCTCTCGTCCTATTGTGAGAGTGTTGACTGACTTATAATGCTGCCACAGCCTGCTCTTTTTGACGGTGATCCATCTTTCCAAGTTAAGATATCCAAGCGCCTCATGATCATGCAGACTAGTTCTTCCTCTGTGTTTTTCTCCAAACCGTCAGAACAGATGTTTTTTTTTGCAAGCCTTCCCCTCATAGTATGTCCTCAAACAGTAAGTTTGATATCTTTATCTACTGTTGAATTGTGTCCTTCCTTCATCCAGCAGGGAGATTATGAATTGCAATTTCTTTGTCATTTTTACACTCTTGTATTTTCATCCCGTGGGCTGTATGTTTGACACCTCTGCTCTAACACACTTATGTCTTTCTTTCAGTGCTTTCATCACTTTATTTTTTTAGCTCAACACTCTTCTTTCCGCCACTTCACTGTAACGCTGTGCCCTCAGCCCTCCACACCTCGTCATTCTCACTTCGAGCTCCTCGGGCACATATAGCGTTGCTATACATCAGATCTCACAGCTATGTTTTTTTTTGTGTTTTTTTTCCTCCATGTTTACTGCTGAAAATACAAAATGTCATGACACCCAGCTGGACGCATGTACGCTGTGTGTGAACGCGTTGAACTCCGAGTGTGACGATGAAACATGTCAACACTGTCAGCCTATATACTCATAGCGCAGTGTGCTGAACTTGGAGAAACATCAGCAAAATGTCTAACTAGTATAGATTGTGTGTCATCATATATTGGGGGGTGGGGGGGACGACGACTCTGAACTGGATTCACCCCTCATCCTTCATCATCACCGCAGCTATATTTGTTGTGGACAAGTCAGCCATGACATTGCTGGCCTCAGCATTTTGCAGCAGCTCCAGGGTTGTCTTTCTCTCTGCTCCTCCTTTTTCCCTCTGCCCATCCTCCCGCATTGATTCAGAATCTTTTAGGTTTTTTTTTTTTGGGGGGGGGGTGCATGTGCGCACCGGTGGAGAGAGAGAAGATGGGGAGGAAAAGAGGAGCTAATGTCGAAAAGAGAGGTGAGAGATGGAGGACTAAACAAGAGGAGAGAAGGGAAATAAGTAGCATTGAGGAAAGGAATGAAACCAGGAGAGGTGAACATTTTTTAACAGAAATCATATGAGACAAAGGGAGGGAGGAAACAAAAAAAAAAAAAAAACCTGAAGGAAACAATGAAAATAGACAAGACGATTACAATAAATTAGGAGACGGGAAAAACAATGAGAAAAGGATGAAAAGACAGAATTTGGAGCAACGTAGGCAACGTAAAAACTCTAAGAGGGGGAAAAAAGATAAGGTAGGAGACGTGACGTGTGAAGGAAGTAACCTAGAGGAGATGAGGAGAAGGTGTGAAGGATTGGAAACGAGTTTAAATGAGAAAAGCTCAGGACATGAAATATGTAAGGGAATGAAGAGAGGTGATTATGAAAGGTGTTAAACACAAGTGGAGAAAGTTGGAAATCAAGACATGAAAGGAGTAGATTGAGGAAGAACGGATGAGAGCTTTTGTGCCACCTTTTATAAATCAGGCATCATTTGTTGTACACTGGGAGTGATCGGATCAAAACTCTCACTTTATACCTCTTCTATGCACAGGCATGCCCACTGATCCTCTCTTCTCTCTCTCACTCAGTTGCTATTCCATTATTCTTGTATTCTTACCTTGAAAACTTGAAAATGTCCTCCTTTCCCATCCTCCCATCTCCTGAGGCCTTTTTTTTATTTGTATCCTTTTTATAGGGCACCAATCCTTAAAAACCTTCTCTAATTTTAAATGGATTAAGCCTGCAGAATTATTTCCTAATGCCACCATCAGTGCAAATGGAAAAAAAAAAAAAAAAGGAAAGTGGGACACTGACATGAATGTGTGTTTGTTCACAGATAAACAAACTCACTAACATTTGGCGCTTACTCCTGGCTCTTTAATTAATACTTAAGTGCTTAGTGAGTTGCAAAGCCAGCCATGTGTTGTCATTTTTCTATTAATTCTGTGTTGCGTGTGTGCAAATATGTTTCAGAAATTGTAATTCTTTTGGAGCAAATTAAGAAAGCAAATACATCTAATCATCATCCAGTGGAAAAGTCAATAAAATACAGTTGTATCAGATTAACAGGAGCTTAATTTAAAATGCAAATGACGATTTCAGCGATTTAATACTTTTCCGTGTTTGGCTATTGAGAGGCTGACACACGAATCAATCATCTCATAAAGAAATTCTGACACATGCAATAAATCAGTACGGTTATTAATAGACTGTGAGAGTACCAAGAAAAGTCAACTCTGCTCTCTAACGAATGAGACATACAAATCGGATATTATGATTGAAAAACATTGATAGAATACTAGATTCTCCTCAATTCATCAAACACTGTAAGTTCACTGCAAGTATTTGTCAAACTGATTCATACAGCCAGCAAAGAGTATTAGAAGTAACTGCATGATCCAGTGATGACAGTGAATCTGTGACCTGATGGTGTTGTCTGGTTTCCTCTGTCAGTCTTTGTCCATCGGCCATGACCGGCCCATAAGAGGCTCCTGGTATTCACATGACACCCACACACAAAAGTAAGAGCCTTCAAAACAAAAGCAACGGGCAAAAAGCTTAATTTTGGCCACCTCAGGACAGACAAATCATCAAAGCCCCATTGTGATGACACAACCACAGATCCAAGCTCTTTGTCTTCTAATCCAACTGCTTGTTTGCGTTTCGTCTCTTCGTCTAAGCCGTCTTTCAAGCTATTATCCAGTTTGCCGGGTAACAGTCATTGCCCCTTTAATGATTTTTATAATAGCAAATGCTCTGTAGCCTCCGAACATGACAAGATTGACAACAGCACTTAACAGTGTACCTGCTTGCTTGTTAGACGAGCTAACCGGTAAAGTTATTTCATTTATTCTTGCTTAGGGAAATAAAATGACACTCTCTACTCATGTGGCCATGAAAAATTCAAACATGACAAGACTCGCCCTGTACTCGCTGTTAACATTGTTAGTCTGCGCCACATGGGGAACCCATTCACTGACATAATGCGCTGCTAAGCCCAAACCATAATCATTACAGTGAAGTGCCGAGACATAAACCACAACCTTAAATTGTATGTAAGTTTAGTGTAAAAACGATACCATAGTCGTCATGTCGTCACATACCACTGTAGCATTTAGCCCCACAAGGTTGTTTTTATCCTCCACAGGTCATTTTAAACTGTGCGGTTGGGATGTTAGTTAAACCTTTTGTAAACCACAAAATCCACAATTTCTTTCTTAAAATATCTCTAGCTAGACCCTTCATCACACTATTATTTGCATAAAAGGTGACCTATATATAAAATAGCATTTTTTGATTGCATAGTTATTCACTCGCTTGCATTACTTTATCACAAGTTTCCTCATATTTCTCTGGTGAATACAAAGACTTTGTTCGGCCAATATCGTCCCGATCAAGCAGCCGTGGTATTCGGTGGAACCGCTGTAAGGCTTGATCAATCGCTCATTTAGGTATTTGATCACAAGTGACTTGGTGGCAGTAAACGTTGTTTGCTGTTTCATCAAATAGTGTATGAAATTAGTATTTTAGTCACGTTTTCCCAGAACAGTTTTCCTCCGTCAAATTGCTCTAATAAAAAAGTGAATGATTCTTTTAATAAAACCTTGAGGAATGCACGGAAACACTAGTGATTAAAATAATACTTTAATTATCAAGAATTTCTTGGTACAGAATAAAATGTCTTAGGACAGGTTGGAACTGGTTTTAGCCCTCTGGTGGGTCGCTCCCTCACCCCACGCAGCATGGGGAGGAGGGGGGCTCCATTGGAGAAGGCATCCCATAAATCATAGCAAGAGGTTTTCATCTGGCTCCTGCAGAGTCACGCTGAATCGATGGACGTGGCGAGGGACGTACCGGCTGCTGCTGCCGCCACCGCCTCGGGCCCACAGACAAACCGCATGCTTCTCTCAGCAGTCAGCGGCCGTTATCACAGAGCTGGACGTCATGGTGGATAAGTTGGAGGGGCTCGACTCAGCAGCCTCCAAATTGTGAAGTGGGTGTAAATGTTTACTGGCACGCGGGATCCATTATCGCTGTGCTTTGTGCAGTCACGATAGAGGTAATGGAGAAGTCGTCGCTTTGAAGTTACCTGGAACAGGCGAGCAGTAGAGGTTTGTTTTGTCTCATCAGATGACCCACAGTGGACGGCCAGAATCAGCCAAAATGCAATTTCTGTGCTTAAATTATTTAGTTATGAATACTCTGCCTCTGCCAACTGTGAGGATTGGCTTCAGCACCTTCACAATCCTGAATTGGGTGTAGTGATGTAGAAAATCGATAGATGCGTGATCCAATACAGTGCCATGTTGGGTTTGCAACACTCTAGAAGATTGTGTCAACCCCCTAACTAAATTTTGTTAATAGGAAAAAAATAAAAAAATCAAGATTTAGTCCTGTATTAATGAGATTCCCAGTTTTTTGCTCTCACATGATGATGTGTGCGATCGAGACTGAAGTTGAAGCTGATTAGAAATTCACCATCCGAAATCCCAAAAACCCTCAGTTGTAATTGGAATATCAAACTGAGTTTGCACATATAATTAAAATGTGCTAATATGCATAAACTCTGCTGCTTATAATGGTGCCAAAATGCAGTAAAATCAAATGATCCATGCAACCATGTCATCAGTTGGTAAAACTAACTGCGGTAGAGTGAGGAGATTTACAGTGAGGAGATCCCAGTTTCATTCTGGGCTTTCTGTGTGCAGTTTGCCTATTCTTTGTTTTTTTTTTGTTTTTTTTTATGGTGGAGTTGTGGACTGGCTCATCATCTAATCCTAAGGTTGGTAGTTAATTCCTCCATCATGTCCACGTGTGGAAGTGCCCTTCAGCAAAGCAAGTTGCTCCCAGTGGGTGTCGGGCACCTTACATAGGTTGTTGGTGTGTGTCAGGATGAATGTGACTAACAGTGTAAAGTTTGTTCAGACTGCAGGAAAAAAAAAAAAGTTCTATAAGTGAAATCCTTAGTCTGGTGTCAGACAATATGGTTAAACGTGCCTGGCTGTCAATTTTTTACATGATTGAAAATATAATTATGAGACGGTAATTGAAGTGAGCCCCGGTAGCCAAAATCGATATTTACAAAGTAGCTCCCATCCGTACCTCACTCGGCTACGGAAAATAACACTCAAGCTTTAGGGCGAGCTGCAGCTCTGATCAGTCACATTTTTGGACCCAAAACAAGATTTACCAAATAATGGACATTTTGCCTTACTCCTTCTCTGATCGTCTTCATTATTGCGATATTCCAAGCTGGAACTGAAACGTGAAAAGTCATTCTTTCCTTGAGATAATTACTTGCGATACAACCATGTGATACTTCATGATTTTCTTTTCTACAGCTCAAGCCTTCTAGCCGTAAATCTACGGTGTGGGAGGATACGTCTCACAACTCATGTGAAGCTTTCATATGACTCTTTCCCTTGAGGTTAATTTCACAAAAAGTGGCCAATTAGACTCCTCAAGAAGTGTGAACGTGTGTGTGTGGGGGGGAAAAAAAAAAATAATGAAGAAAATGGCTGGAGCAGACTACTGCAGGAGAAAGGCGATGTACATGAATTACTTAAGACCTGCTGACATCTTGCATCCGATACGGACAGCATCGCACGATCAATAATTAAGGGTCGGATTCTAAAAAGACGGACATGGTTTTGCAAGCATCTGAAACAGTTTTAAATCAGAGTTTTGAACCAGCTTTATTGGCGGTAGATTGGGTTTTAACCCCGATAAGCTGCTGCAAAAGTGCCTTTTAAGCTGCAAGTTGGGTTCAATTAGTCCCTTCGAGGAGGGCCCGCATTGGTTTTGCCAGATAATCCTTTGGGATTTGAACCGCTAACCTCAGCGTTGTCAGCGAAGTGCTGCTTTGGCGGTGCTGCGGGGCGTCTGATAAATTATTCCATCCGATACTTCATCTATCGCCATGCATCAAGCTCAAACTCCCACATCCCTCCATTCTGCAATATTTCAATTTTCTGTGGAGATTCATCAAGAAGGGTTCAATACTAATACAATAATGCGCACGGCGGCAGAGGGCCGCGCTGCAACATCGGCATCGTCAAAGGGCCAGAGATGAATAAATAAATGAAACGGAGAAAAAATGGAAAGAGAGAAAGAAAAAAAAAAGTGCCAGCATTCAGCAGTGGAAATATGATATAGATTGCTCCTGATACCAGAAAAAAAAAATAAAAATCTATGATTATTCTGCTCCATCTTTTTTTTTTTTTTTTATGTCACCTCTTTCTTCTGCCAGCTACCGCTGATATATTTTAAAGAACAAAAATGGGAGAAAAGGGGGTGATGGTGGAAATAGATCACCGTCTCTCTGCAGGCAGAATACACTTCTCAGAGTTTGAACAATTGCTCCTATATAACACTGTACTGGTGCCTGTAGCTCGTGAAATATCCCCCGATTTCTCTTCATCATACACCCAAAAGTTCCCTTTTGATGTGAGCGTGCTCGCCAGAACTGAAAGAGGCGACCGGAGCCTTTAATGGGGAGAAAGAAGAAAAAGAGAAAGAAAGAAAAAAGCCAAGGACGCAGTGAGAGGCGCCGTTTTAAAGTCAGCTGTCGGTTTTCAGTTGTCATTTTGTGGGAAAATGGAGGTCAGAAGAGACTCCTAATTCAGCATGTGGTCCGGCTCCTACAAGCTTTAACTGACAGTCTCTCTTTGTAGCTCGTCTCATGTTTCACCTCCCTCTTCTCCTCGCTGTCCTCCATTCAGCTTTCTGCACTGCGCTCGATAGAGGCATGGTGGCGCGGACGAACTATGACTATCTTGTTTGGTCCAAAGGTTTTTTTTTTTTTTTTTTCCTTCCTCTCGTCGGAGGGGAGAAGATCAAAAAAAGTCAGACGCTCTTGGTCGGGCACTGCTTTCATCTGTTTACGATAACCTACTACTGACAGGAACTACAAATGGGAAAGTTTCTCGTCTTAAAAGATCCCCTTTTAACTCGCTCCAAACGTCTTGGATTTTTACGTCTGGTATTTTTTGGCCATCAGACAAGCTTTCAAGCAAAGTTCCTGAGCTCACTTTTTAGTGGCGACCCGATAAAGATGAGGAACGTGATACATCACAATCTTTTATCTTCCGCTTCCACAACACTTGTCTGTGAAGATTCCCAGTCATCGAGGTTCTGTTCTATCATAAAAGGAACTGGACCAAATAAAACTTTGAAGATGATTCCTGTTTGTTCTGTTCAGTTTTGGAACAAAGAAGTATGACTTGTACTGTAGGCAAGGCAACTTGTCAGTAGTGTAGTTTAGGCTCGTGGAGAAAAAAACCAAATGAGAAATTAAGGTTCATGGCTATCTTGTTGGTGTGATGCTGGTTTAGCTGGTGTGTACCAGTGTTGTAGTGTGTCGGCGTTCGACCAACGTAACCCGACCTGAACCAATCGGATCAATCCATTCATCTTCTATAGCTCTTGAGAGCCTGAACAAGTGGCCAGCACCATCACTCGCACATAGTCGGCATGCAAATTTAGTCTCTGTTTACCTGACAACGCTTTTAAGTGAAAAGACAAATCATGACACCGGTGGGGAAAATGCTACTTTTCTGAAAGGCTGCGACTGCGTTTGTGCACCACATTTGCAGTAAATAGTTCTTCTGCGCATGTGCAAGTCGATGTACAATAACAACAATGGCGGCCGCCAGAGTGTCCATATTCTTAGGGGTAGTTTTTTTAGTTGACAGTCACCCGTAATAACAATCTCACTTTGTCATCTGTCTATACAAATTTCTGTGTACGTACCATTGTTAACATTAATTCAGTGTTAATTATGGTGTATTGTTCTGTGTGTGTGTGGTTTCATTACAAAAACAAATGGCACCTACTAGTGGCCTGGCATGCTAACTGCATCCTTTTCAGCATTTCTGCTGCTGAGGTGTAAAAAATGCTGGGGTTTTTTCAAAACGTTGGGAAAATGTGAAACTTTTCTGAAACTAAGCTGCCAAAATGATGTGGAAACGGCGCCTTAGTTACCAATTAACCTTAAATGCATATTTTTGAATTGTGAGTGGACGAAGAAAGGAAAGATGGACTTAGAGTAGACATTAAAGCCCCGAGCCTCGATTGAAACTGAGGATAATCTCAATGCTTGGTGAGAAGGCTAACCCCTACCTCACCCCTACTGCACATTTGAAGTAAACCTTCAAATGTGCAGCACATTAGTTCCCAAACTTTCTTGAATATTCTGACATGTATGGACATTACAAATCTGTAAATCAGGTGTGCTACGATCCTCCATGCTCATGTTCCGGCATGAGCTCAGTGTCTGCTCAGGCTGAGTGAAAGGAAATTGCAGTTAAGTCTGATTATGAGCCCTGTGCACAAGAGAGAAAAACAGCCCTCTGGTCCAAATTGGCACTGTAGTTCCCTAAAACAAGATAATTGGCCTGCTATATGCCAAACATAATTTGTCTTTATCACGTGCGCTTTAATAAACCAATTTGACCATTCTGCAAATCTTTTTACTTGTTGCCCCCAATTTGTCCCTCAAGAGATTTCACTTACAAGCGTTTTCATTTTGCGTTTACCATCTTTAATTGGTTTTTAAATTGGCCTTAAATCCAATCTCAGGTAGCATTAAAAGGTCTTACAAAGCATTAAATTCAGCTGTAAACCGCCCTCTGTGAGGTCGCCATGCGGGGAGCGTACGTGTTGCCTGCACAAACATGTAAATGCTAAAAAGGTCGTGGATCCACAGGGGGGTGGAGTTAATAAAGCTGCTGACGGTACTCTATACTTTTTTTAGCTGATGTTTTAAAAACTACACATAAATGAGAGCCATTTGTATTTGTGGTAATTAAGTTGAGCGAGAGTAAAGGGAAGGTTTGTGGGGATTGTGTTGAACAGTAATGTATGACATGTAACTGAGCTGATGTTAGACCAGAATAATCAGATTACATACACCCCTGGGAAGTGATGAAGCGGTATCGGATGAGTGGCAAAAACATCTTCAAGACTAAAAGCTGCCTTTGATGTGCTACCTCTAGATACACTCTCAGGAATTCATTTAAATTTTTAATGTGGGAGATTTATTAAATAGCGGGCATTTACAAGATAAAAAAAAAAAAAGAAGCATTGAATATGTCAGGGTAGAACTGAGGATGGGTCCCCGGGGATGAAAAAGCTTCGTTTCTGTTTGATATTTGCGAAAATCTGATGGTTTTGTTGCTCGCCGCAGCACAGACCCACAATATCTGATAAGAGACGCAAGCTGGGATGTGCTACGGAAGAAACCAACTGTTTAAATCGCTGACTGTGAAGGTTTTGTAGCCCGTGGGTTTGACGGACTGTTGAAATGAAGGGTGAGGTTATTAGAAAATGTGTCGAGACGAACTTGTCTTACAAGACAAAAGCCGCACAGACAAAGAGAGAGGTTCGGAGCGAACCCGTTTGAAACACGAGAAACTAAACCGGTGTGCGTCTGTACGCGTGAAAGACGGAGAGCGAGCGCGCTTGTCAAGTTCTTGTAGCAGGATGTCTTGTGGGCTGCGCTCGGATTTGATAGCAGATTATTCGTTAGACTCGCTCTCGTGTGTGGGATGCTGTTCGGTTTCATAATTGGCTATGGTTTTACAGTTCTCAAATCTGAAGCCTGATTGAAATTTGACTTTATTAATGTGTTTTTTTTTCTTCTGTCAGTCGAGATGTTGGGCCGTTGGGCTGAGATGTTGGACATGCCTAGTATCATCTCAGCTAAATAAGCCTCGGGCTTTATATATGGCGGTGGTAGTTGTGGATCAATTAGTTGTCAATGATTTTTTAAATTAGTTACTTGAGGCCACAAATTGAGTCATTTCCGGTCTCTAAATTGGGCAAATTGGGATGTGCTTTAATCTATATATCACTATCCATCTAAACTGGTTTTAGGATTTAAGATACTAACTAAAAAGGTTCTCAAAAAATGATTATAAAGGTACTCTTTAAATCATGATCTGCAAATAAATTGAATGTCTCATGACCCTAAAGGGCGTGAATCTTCAGGGATTAATAGCCTGCCTATTACCTGCTGGTAACGTGCTAATTAAATGAGACCTTGCACAAGCAAAGTAATGTGAAGGTAGTAACCTCCTCCTAAAAGTATAGAAAAATACCTTTCAGTTAAAATTTTTGTTTCATCTTCAAATCAGTTTATACTTTTGTCTTCCGGCAGATTTCACGGTTAACTGTGCACTAATTCTCTCTCTCTGCTGCCAGTGCGGCGACTTATCAAAATCTCAAAACTCTGTGACACGGGGAAAACAAAACGGATCACAAACAGGTTAATCCGGAGCTAAATATGCTTTCCCATAAACAGTTATCCATCAGAATTCTGCAGTCTGTTTTAGCTGCTAAATGTGCAGTTTCTAATAAGCTTCTTGCGAAATCTCGATTTATTATTCAGAGAACCAACTTGAATGGTTCTTAAAGGATGAAAAACTAATAACATGGAGGTTAAGAGACTTGATCTGCCCTTGGATCTAAATACTGCTGCTTGTTTTTCATGTAACGTTCAAAGTACTATATGGGTAATGTGATAAATATGTTAACTAGGAGAAGTATGTAATGTTAATGATTGTAGTTAATAATTTATGTGTCTTTCACTTTCTCCTTGCTTGCGGATGCAAGCGAAAGGAGCAGTTTTGTAATGTAATTATGCGAGTGAGACAGAGGCCGCAGCCAAATTATATTGATCACGTTTTGAAGCCTTCACGTCGCCTCTTAAGGAGGCAGAGACGCTGAATTGAAGAGAGGAGGGGAACCAGAGAAGAAGAGAGGGAGGGAAATGGGTTGAAGGAAAGTAGAATTTTAGATGGGGGGGGGCCGAGAGGCTGTCTTGGCAACCATCCAGCACTTCCTGTGTCGTTATTTTGCTATTCCACTAGACTCTGAATGAAGGAATTAGCAGGAGCTCAGTTCCAGCTATTTTTAGCCTATAAGCCAGTGAGATGAAGAAAGAGAGTTCGTGAAGTGGAGGGAATATGTGCGTCTGTGTTTCCATGCGGGGGCAAGGTTTCACTATTCGTGGCGGGGGGGCAGGGATGCGTGTGCGGGGTAGTCACGTGATCCCAGTAATGTGCGCGGTTTGTCTTTGCTCGTTTTGTGGCGCTTGTGTGGTTCATCGGTTTGATCGACTCCCCTGTCCGCCCTCGACGTCGCTCTCCCTCGCGCGTTTCGGGCTCTTTTCAGCCAGCCTCGCTCCCCGTCGAAGGAAGGGTGGATGGCCCTCTGCCTCCCCACCACCACCACCACAAGCAGCAGCAGCAGCAGCACCACCCTCTTTCCTATGGCTCTTCATCTTCGCCACATGCTCTGGATGAGCAGTGGAGGCAGAAATGGGATTTAGCAGTCTATTTAAATGATCTTTTTTAGCCTCGGGAGAGTGAATTGACTTTACAACAGTACTTAAATAATAAGCTCTCAAGCTTTTCACTGTGCATATTCTCTTGGCTGGGCTTCAGTGTCACTGTAGCACAATCTGAGACGGGATCTGATTTAACTTGGGAATTGTTGAAGTGCATCAAATAGGATTTGCTGAGGTCTGATATACCCTGTCCTATCAATTAAACATCCCATTTAATAATGGGAGCAGTCCTACAGGTGGTGCTGTGGTTTGGAGGCATTCTGGGAAATATATTACTGGTTCAATAAGATACTTAAATAAGGGGTAATTGATGTGGGATATTTCTCTTCTCCAATCCAAAGCAAAACAAGACGGGACTCGAAAAAAGATCATTGAATCAATCCAGAGTTGTCGATGCTGCCTGCAGAAGAACAGCGGCGGCAGCAGGGCTTCTCACGAACACCCCCACAGGACAAACAAAGCTTTTAAAAGAATCCACAGCCACTCATCCATTCTCATTTTGTGAAGAGGTAAGATCCTGAAGCAACTTGTGGCCTAGAAAAGGAAGGTTGGAAGGAAGTGTTCTTCCATATCTCCAAACAATCCGCTTTCCGTCCATTTATTGTGCACACCACTCGAACTGATGAAGCAGCCTCGCTCCATGAGGGTTGTTGTTTCATTGCTTTTTAATTCGGCGTGGATACGGGAACGCTTGCTCTTTCTTCTCTCGTCCCAGTTGCAATTTGTCTGAGTGTGACCCAAACAAATTAGGAATTGTTTATTATTCTTCACGGGATTGTACACTCAATAGCCCGTCTATACCGTTTTCTCCTTCCTTCTAATGAAGCGCTCTGAGGTTCTCCCCTTAGATCAGCGTTGACTACAAATGTTGAAAAGACGCTTCCTTTTGTTTGTTTTTGTTCCAATCATTAGCAGAAGTGTATTATATGGAGTGTCGGAACATTTTTGCTTTGCAAGGGAGAAAAATTCTCAGAACAAACGTGTCATATGAATGAAATGCGACTTTATGTTGAAGTATATCAATGTCTTTATTTTTATTTTTTAATTTTGAAGTGTTTTAGTTCGGTGTATAGATTATATTTTCCATTCTCCAGTGTTCTCTACCTAATCAAAGCGAACAACTTGTTTGTGAAGACAGTGGTTCCCAACCTTTTTCTTGAGGGACCTAAATTTTTCACCATTGTAAAGTTTGGCGAAACCACACCCGTCACGCCTTGTTTTCAACACGGTATGTTAAATGGCGTCTTTGTCATATTATGCAAGGACGACTGACTTCGCTCTGAGGTTGAACTCTTTGGGTTTACACACCATCTCCGGGTGTTTGGTGGACTGGTGCCACTTAAGCTTGGATTGTTTCAAACTTTCATTCACCAGTGTTTCGCCAACAAAAGAAAGATTTTTTAGTTTTGTGACATAAATGAATTCAACGCTGACTCAACTATTAAAATAAAAAAAAAACTTGGGGTGAATTGCTTGAATTCAAGTGTTACAATAACATTTTGACATTTAGAATCTGTAAGTAGAACTCCAATGTTCCAGTTTAAAGGCCTCTTGCTTGCTCCTTTGTTTCCTCCATAAAATCAGTTAAAAATAAGAGATCATTCGTCTTTTTGTTAAACTTGCATGAAGCAGATTATTTGTAGACATTGGAGAGAGTGTAGTTACTCTGAAATGGTGGTCAGTGCCGTTTTTTTAACTTCATTCTAAACTCTGCAAACACTTGGTGCAAACCTATATCCATTAATGTTTTTTTTTTTTTTTTTTTTTATTGGTTCATCAGTGGACAAAATGGAAAGTGATTACACAGAAGGTAAAGCAGTAAGTGCAATCCCGATGGGATCCCCACTTTACTGTGCTCGGGCCAGCCATGCCGAACAGGTTGAAGGTAGAGACCAGATGAAGAGTAATCCCTTGGCCCTCCAGCTTGGCAGTTGGGCTGATAACCCACTCCCATAAAACCCTGACAGAAGCCGAAGCTGGCGTTGCCACTGCGCCTTCCTGCTGGGAAACAGAGGTACAAGATGCTCATGCCCAGTTGGCTCAAGAATTAAACCACGCGTGTGAAGATCGGACAGTGGGATGTCAGGACAAAGCAGTTAGTGACCACGAAGCTTCCCCCTCAACTGCTGCATCTTTGCTCATTTTAATTGAACACAGTTTTCGAAGAAACTTCTTCCAAACATCTGGGAGAATAAACCACAGGTTTTCTGTGAATATTCCCATCTCTTCCTGAAACCCTGGAAAGACCCTAACCTGTTGAGACCATGATTGTCCGAACTATGGCGCACGAGCCAACTGCAGCCTGCAGCAATTTTCAAAAAATTTGACGGACTTCACTGTATTGTACTTCTGAGTTTTAACATGCTCTTAAATCTCAGCAAAACAAGACTCACCTCTGACTTTTCTCTGTGAAGGAAACATTGTTCTTATTTACACTAAAACTTGATGACATTGGGTGTATGTTTGAGGTTGCTGTCCTCTGTGGTAGAATGAAATTAAAAGCTATCCGATGCCTTCTTGATTCTATTACTCGAAGGATCAGCACGTTTGCCCTCTACCTTCCTCAAAATTGTACACGGTACTGTATACACTCTTTCAATGTGACAGCGGTGTTGGCTTGGGAGTGTGCGGTTGTTTCTAGTGTGCCTTTGTGGCCAAACCTGAGCAGGATACAAGGGTTTGTGTATTGGTACAGCAGCAGTGGACAGTCATAAATTGCCCCCGCTGGTTCTCAGTGTATTTGCCTTTTATAATTAATCCCCCTGTTTATTGATACCGTTCACATTTTGAACTGCTGAGTCGGCGGCTATTGGGGCGGTGCGGCCAGCTGCACTGTTACCGCGCTGTTGATGAGACCAATGGCATTGGGAAATTACTGAGCAATGCTGTGAAAGCGAGATAAGCTGGGCTATAGAAACGGGGTAGTGCGGCATTGCAGGAATTTATTGAATCGTAGTATTGAACTGAGTGAAAGTGATATACTACATTTCTTCTTTTTAATTTAAAATAGGAATCAATGTGAGTTCTTTATACTGGATTTAAAGTTTATTACAAAAGCTGCTTGGAGGAGAAAAAAAAATGTACAGCCCGGCTTGTTTCGAGAGCGCTCTGGTACCGAGTAGAAGTGGACTGTTAACGGAGATCCCGTCTGCCTCTTTTCTATCTGTCCATGGAAATTGTTATTAAGGTAACCTTGAGAAAAGGAGAAGCGGGAAGATCAAACAGCTCCGCAACCTGTGAGGCAAAAAGCAGAATTCAGCTGTCTGGGGATTAATGATCGCTCTGGTTCACCTCAAGGCTAAGAGAGGGAAGGACACACAAGTATGCACACATACCCAATGCTGTGTTGTAACATATGCATTTATAGTTCTACACATACATTTCTATGACTGTCTTTGTGTGCGTTTGATTGGTTCTTTTTGTTCGTCATACCGAAACCACCCTTCTACACATCTTTTATACTACCTTCATCAAGATGAAGATCTTCATGTTTGTATTTTTCAAGAGTCACCAATTACCAAAGAGTTGGTCTGACATTGAAATATTGGGGAAAAAAACCAAGAGAAAAGCACAGGAAGAACATGCAAACCTAACATTGACAAGCTCTGTTGGTCTGCATTTTCCAACCAGGCTGGCAGCTCTAAGCACTGCCCCTCTGTGCCACCACCTATTAGAAACTATTGCAATTAAATTAAATGGACAGTTTTGCATATTGTTCGCAGGATAGTTCGCTCGGGATTTAAAGGTTTACCATCTCTGTTCAAACTACCAGAAGGTCCCGGACAATGACTTAACGCAAGATAATGGAGCTTAATCATATGTCTGCTAAGACTATTGTGCCTCTTGACTTGCTTTGTTCAATGCTGCAGATTGGAGCTAACGCTGTGTACTAGGATATTTCGTTTTTCTCAAAAAATAATCTGCTTTTCTTACTTGGTAAGTTGTGGTTTGGCAACTCATGTCAATACATGATTGACATGATGCCAAAAAGATGCATTTGAAATTTAAAAAAAAATATAAAAAATGTCCCAGTTTATTTATATATGAAGCAAAACTTGTTGTTGAACAGGGTTAAATATGTGTATTTGTCCAGCTTTTGATTATATGTATATTATCAGTAAAAAGCCAATGAATGCCAGGGTATAACATATATAACATATTTCATCCTTATCGGGAAATCACAGTTTTGATGACTGAGTTCCTCCAGACTAAAAATATGTGACTAACTATGGGCTTAATTTAAATTCTGATCATAAGTGGATGGAAACTTAAAGGGGTAGTTGTTCCTTAGATAAATACTCCAAACACTTGTTGGTATTTGGACACTTTCAAGCCACTCACTAAAACAAGCAAACACACACACTTGGGACACTTGCACAGCCACATGCAGTCTACACTGTGAGGCGTGTTGCCACCGCTCATTCGTGTCTCTCCCTCACTCACACTCCGTCCCTTTCAATGCAGCTCAAAGAGCCATCTCTTCAGGGCCTCTGAAGCCGAGGTGGCCGGTGGCAGTGAATGCAAATCACCCCTCCTGCACGGGAAAATACACCCACACATACACCTTCCTCTGCCAGGGCCCACCACTCATAGTGAATGGAAACGGCATAGGAGACGTTTGCATCCAGCGGAGAATGAAAGAACGGAGGGATGAAGGGATAGCTGATGATAGAGCAGGAGGTTATTCAGAGGTAAGGCATCTGCTGTCTCCTCTTCTTGCTTTCTGGTGTAACAAGTCTGCTGATATGTTCTCACCGGGAGGAAATCGATGCATGACTGCAACACACCATTCATCACCAGTTGGTGGAAGACACGGCTGGATTCAAACTGCAAATACTAACAATGGAAATGTGTGCAGCTGGAACACCTGGGTGGGTTCACACGTTTAATTTGGGATGCATACGTGTGCAGACGCACACAACCCCCCCCTGACGTGTACCATCTCCTCATGGTTACAGGAAGGCAACACGTGAGAGGCTGAACACTATGAAGTGGGCGCGCTAAATTTAGCAGACCACTTCTGTTTATTTTATATGCGTGGAAAGAAATAAGGCAGATACTAATTCACAGTTTATCCCTGTGAAGGCAGCTTGTACAGCAGGGGACATAAATGCTCCATGAACAAGCCACTGAGCATACACAACACGACAATGTTTTGCTTTCGTCTTTTTTTTCACCTGTGATGAGCTTTATTTAGGTCTTAAAAATGTGACTTCATTCCAGAATCTCAGCCAGACTGCACACATCAGTTAAGTGGGGAGGGAAGAAGCAGAGATTCATTGCATCCTCTTAAAAATGTGACCGTAAAGAATATTTTTTTACTGTCATTTTCCTTAAATGTGTTGTAGATGAAACTAAATTACAAAAGAAGGCTTCTACAAAACTCATTTTATCCATTTTAATGAACATAAGGTCTTAGTGTCTGTTTGTGTGGTGTATGAATGAGATTTCAACAATTTAATCAGACGTCAGTCACATTATAATAACTGAAAATGGTGTAAAATCTACAATAGTAAACCATAAATTTTGATAATGTCAGTATGACTCTGTTTCAAATGTTTGTTTTTGGACAAATTCATTCCCAACGCAGCTATCCTCAATCATGTGAAGAATTATGTTGTATCGGGGTTGTTTGTTTGTCTTATTATAAACTGACATAAGACAAGACCACAGTGTGCGGTCAACCTTTACGCAAAGTAAATAAAGCAAAAACTATATTGCAAGTGAGTAAGTTTCTCAACTTTATAAACAGAGCATGATAAAAACTCAAACTATTGTATTGTTTTGTGTTCTTACCTCACCGAGATGTCTGTTTTTAAACCTATACCGTATGGAATTGACTGCACCGTTATTCTCCAGCTTGTTCTCTCCTTCCCGTAAACAGCTCACACTCAGTGGTCCCATGCTAACGGCTCCCCCACCATCAAGCGTTGTGAA
This sequence comes from Lipophrys pholis, assembly GCF_963383615.2. NCBI lineage: Eukaryota > Metazoa > Chordata > Actinopteri > Blenniiformes > Blenniidae > Lipophrys > Lipophrys pholis. Next base: position 21,328,573 of record NC_137646.1, read on the forward strand.
GTCACTCAGGCTTTGGGGGGAAAAAAAAAACATTTGGAGCAGCCTGTGCTGCACACTCACGTCAGCACAGATTTCAGCACCACGGACAGCGCCACAGAAAAACAATCCCGACGCGTACATAGAAGTGGAAATTGAGCCGTTTCTCCTGCAAAGTGAAGACCCCTAAAATGACTCCTGTTTCCTACCAACTAAATACACACTTCCTTAAAGGTTTCAATATATTGAAGTGATATTATTTACTATATGTGCTGTGACGGTAAAAGTCTGTAAACATATACCGAAGGCAAGCATTCATGTTTTGAAAGTGATCATTTTTATACATGGATTACCTCAGATTGGTGAACTTCTGCCTATTTTATATCTGTATGTGTTCTCTTAGGTCTTGAGAGGGTTCAGTTTCATAATTAATTCTATTTTAAACTTTCATTCAAATTACCTGCTGATGGTTTTGTCACCACTGGCTTATACCACTTCCTTCATTAATTCAGCTTCAGCTACATTTTAGCTGCCCAAATCTCTCAGGAAAAAAAAGAATTTTTAGTTCCATGCTGAACTTACAGATTTTCACATTGTGAAAACTTTAAATTAGTTTGGACCCCTAAGTATATTAAATAAATAGTTAGTCTTTATACTGCATGTTTTGTCTCTTTTTTTGATAACAAATTAGAAAAAAAATAATCAAACCAGTAAACAGCATCCCCCTGTTCGCAGCCTTACTCTATGTCCTTAAATCTTGATGAATCAATTGTTCGATTCGCTCTCCATGAATCAGAATGTGTTATTTAGACCTGCAATAATGTAATAGGCACTTTTCTTTTCTGCACAGGTTTTAAACTGTCTTCTTCTAACTTTTTATTAGTGGTCAAAGTTCTTTCTTGCTATTTTATGGGCCCATCCAATCAAATACTTCTCCAAGTCCGCCGAGTCTGCCGAGCCAGTTCGCACTTGATAGTACACTAAATGCTTTGACTACAGGCCGAGTCTCCAGGTGACACAACCGATTACACAGTTGGTATGCGGGTATGATTTAGCTTGGGGGGGAATTAAGGTGGCTTGAGAGAGGGATGGCAATTGAACTGTCCGAAAGCATTAAAATAACACGCATTCTGTTATAACGCCGCTGTCAGCTCTGCCTTATTTCCCACCAGCCTCCTTTATTTTCACGTTAGTTTAACAGGATTTTTACTCCCGTTTTAGACGACCTTACCGAGACAAATTAGTATTAATGGAAAGTCTCCAATGGTTTTATAACTCGGTGTTAGCAGGCGGGCTTAAGAGTGGAGTTGCCTTTAATGGAATATATACTCACTGGCATGAAAAGCAGGAAAGTAAAGGCACAAAGGAGGAAGAACGTAAATACACACAAGCAGCACACGCCTGCTTCTCCGTGTCCCTACTCGTCCTTTGACCTGAATTCCTCCCTGTGCTCCTTCTCCTACTCCCTTAGTGTACCACTCAGTCAGCATTAGGAGCTCATCCTCATCTGCTCATTGGTTAGTAACGTTCCAGCGACGCAGCCCGCGGTGGAATAAGCTCTTACAAGGCCAACCAGAGAGGAGGAAGAGGAGGCGGAGGATTTAGATGACGGCAGCTAGAAAGAAGAGCAAAGGGTCAGCCCCAAACAAATACACTTCTTTGTGTCTGCACTCCCAGAAGAGTCCTCAAAGGACATCCAGGCTATTTTGTAAAGATGCGATGCGTGTAAAACTCTGCCAATTGTCGGAGTTAAACCATTTGTGGAGGGACAGTGAGACTGTATCTCTCTATTTTAGTTCCGTCCAGTCGTGTAGTTTCTATTTAACGGCACTCATTTAAAGTGACACCACTGTCCAATGAATACTAGCTTCTTCTCATAAAAGAAGACTTGAATTAATTAGCAGTAAAACTAAAGTTTACTGAGCTGATTACGCTCAGGGGTTTAGCTGCTACTTGAAGCACTTTTTTTTTTTTAAGCATATTACATTCGACCTTTGCATTGCATGTACTTGGGTGCATTGGATACGGTTTTTGTCATTCCAACACTGCATTGGGTGGCAGCAGTAAATCCCTTCTGCATCAGGTTAACATAATATTTGAACTATTGTCATGACAACTATTATTTGACACCAAATGCTGACACCTGTTGTTTTTTTGTTTTTTTTATTGATAACTTTTAGAATGGCTTAGTAAAAAAAAATGTTAGTAGTGCTGATGGTGGTCCAAACTAGTATTGCGAGACTGGTGCTCAAACACCAGATCTTCCTCCAGACTTTTGCAGTTTAGACGTGACGAGACAAATCAGAGTCAGTTTTTAAAAATTGGCTTTAATTAATGTTTCCTTCATTTACAGATGGTCCAGATGGTTCTCATGATGATATTTGCCAATGTTCTCTAAGAACCTCACAAGCATTTTTAGACACTGCGATGACCGATAAGTGCCTCGCCTGTATCAGTTGAAACAGATTTGATCAATCTTCCCAGGTTGGTAGACGCTAACCAAACAGCTTTCCACACATAAGCTCCCAAATCCCAGTAAGTCACAGCAAAACCTCAAGACAAGCATGTGGCCTGAAACAATGTGGAAAGAGTGAAATCTGGCACTTTACTGGAAGGTTGAACCGCTTTATAAAAGATTGTTTTTTTTTTGATGCATTGGATAGTCTTGTCTTGTCTGATTCATTCCAATGCTGCCGTCTCAGTTGGTTGAGTCACTTCACATGAGGTGACTCATAAGCACCTGCTTCAGCTGTGGTGATTTTGAAGTGGTGATTTCTAAATGTACTCTGGAAACACAGTATGATCTTAATTTAAGTATATTTAATGTTTTCTGTTTTACGCCAAAGTTTCATTTGGCTAACAATGTTTCATTAATGAAACAATGTTTTATTAGAGTATTAGTATCTAATAATACTGAATGATTGTCCATTCAAAGTCTTCAACAACATTTATTTGTTTATTTATTTCACACTTTTAGAAATATATTTTACGTCACTCCCATCATTTACAAAATGCGTGATCTGTGGTGTTCCACAATGCTCAATTATACATCCAGTTATGATTTGTTTGTTTGCTCTTTCATATGGGTAAATTGCAGCTTTATTATGTAGTTTCTCTTTTAAAACACCCTCATTTTGATGAATACAGCTAATGCTCATCTGGGTGTGTCCTGCTCTGCTCTCTCTTGTATAGATTATTATCAGGGTAAAGAAAACGGACAAAGAGAAGACCTCTTTGAAGTAGAAACATCTCGCACAGAAGAGCAACAGTGATTGTACGCTATACAATAAGGTTATTAACCAGATCGCCAACAAGCCTTTGTTTAGGGCAGAAATAGCCCACGGGATGAATGACTGCTTGAATACACAAACTCCTTTGTGGGTTGTTTTTTTTTTTTTCTGGACAAAAGCAAGAAAGAGTACATATTGTAGAGATTACCTCTGAGATGAAATACTACATGAAATGGCAACGGAACAGCTGAGGCTGTCGGCATTTTGATAGCGCAACAGAGCAGCCTCCCACCATCTTTTTTTTTTTTTTTCCTTCTTGTTTTTCCTTTACCTCCTCCACCTTCCCCATATGTCAGACACCATAAAGACTCTTTGCTCTTCAAAGGTTAGCCTAATAAAGAGCACACACAGCTCAGCTGACAAAACTGCAAATGTCAAAATGGTTAAAAAGCGGGCTGTTTCTCAACATGCCTCTTATCTTTACATGGCGGCAAACAGTGGGTGCTGTTCTGACAGACCCGGGGTAGTGTGGGAGATGGGGTGAGTGTCTCTCCAGTAATCTTTTCACCTCTGGAGCAGAAGGAGTCGCACTGTTGAAGCAGGGAATTGACAGGCTCGACACAAACAAGGCTCGACAATTTGATGCAGACCTCCACCGTCACACAATCTAGAACTGGAACGTGGTGCAGTATGAATCTATTTTAGTTCTATAAAACAATATCATTACATTGATCCCTATATCATTAAAACCTGTCTTATTAATGATTGTAATGATCAGTTAGAAGTATTTTTGGTAATTGTAATACGTCACAATCACATAACTGCAAAAAATAATGCATTAGAACCAAGTCAAGAACCAAACGGGAGGAGTCATTACTGTTTTCTGTCCTCCAGCATCTGACTCAGTGATGGTGTAGTTACAAATTCTTTTCATTTATTATTATGTTAACAAGTCAGATTTTGTGTGTTACTAAGTGAATGTATCAAAACCATATATTTAAAACAAAGTTGATGGTGGTGACCTCTTGTGGCCACAATGAGTATGAGAGAAACAATGTGACGCAGGAGATGAAGTCGAAAGATGATGGAAAATTCGGGGGGTATCAATAGATAGATGGATGGGATGGACATACCATGTGGTTAATTGTTTTATATGATTTTCATTGCCCCCTCTTAGGTTAAATTGTCTCCCACGGTGATTATCAGTGTTTTAGAAGAAGACTGCGCAAAATAAGGAGTAAAACTCAAGCGATTAAGATCCCAAGTCCAGGTCAGTTAAGATAACTAACAATTAAGGAGCAATACATTTGTAACTTCCCAGTGTCCATTTAAATTCATGCATGCATTCAGTCAATAAAATAAATAGTAATAATTAATAGTTGAATCATCAATCTGTCAAGCATGGGACATGGAGAGATGTCAGAACAGTAATATAAAAACCAGATAAGATAAAAGATAACGCACATAAGATGAAAACAAAACGGTATAAAAACAGTAGTTAAAAACGGGAAACAAGACAAGAAATAACTAAAGTATTTTAAAGGTCATTTAAACATCATTTAAAATGGCCGTGGCCTGTGTTCAGTACAAGAAATCCCATGTGATGGAGGGAGGCTGTAAACAGGATTTAGTCTGCCGATTTATGCAGAACTTTGATTGATTGGCAAACCTTAGGGAACTTAAACACCAAGAATCATCGTCGGAGGTGAACACTATTACTTCAGAACCACGGTTATATGCAGTCATGCACACGTTTCAGCTCAAATTGTAAACCGAGATCGATTTCAGGACACGTGTGGCTGCAGGTCGCATTCATGCCATTAATGACCTGATGATGAGCGCAGAGGGTGGAGTTCAGTGTGTGTGTGAGTAGTTCAACCTTGTTCAGTGCAATGCAACAGATTTGACATTGTCAGGGGACGTCAGCTCACACATCACCGCTTCCATACGTCCGATGCATCAATGTGTCAACGTTGAGGTGTTCTTCATTAAAAACTGTGTGCGTTGGGCAGTGTTGACACATGGGATTCAATATAACACATGAAGCAAAGTAACTATTGGATTTTCTGCCTTTATTTGGTCACCTTATGAAAAGTTAATGCAGCGAGGCTCAATATTCCTGCCTGAGAAGGGAATTTCTTGGTATTGGGGAAAAGGTTGCTGGTAATTTGTTATTTTGTAAAGACTGAAACTTGTATTGTTGCATTTCAGATTCTGCTCTGAAGCTCACAGTCGTTGCTGTAGTGTATGCATGAACACATGGACAAATCAGCGTGTGCGTGTGCTTGTGTGTGTGCGTGTGTGTGTGTGTTGCTACGCGGGGAGAAAATCGCTTTAACCTTCATGCCTACTCGATCATCAGCACTCGGTAAATGTCACTCCATCTGCCTCCCCGCCACTCTCTACATCTCTGTTTCCCTCTCTCTCTGATTCACATAATATCGTCTTTTTTCTCTCCGTCATTTCTTTATCTGCAGGTTTTTACCCCCCCCCCCACATGTTCCCTTTGCCTCCCCTCCTCCATCCTCTCTTCTTCCCCTCCCCTCACTCTAAACTCCTTCTCCCACATCATTTTCACCTCCCATTCCTCCGCCTTTTAAAATACCCTCCAGTCACACTCTCCTCCTCCTCCTCCCCCCTTTCATTTCATATACATTTTATCCTCCTTTTTTTTCCCCTCCCCTTCCCGCCAGCATGAAAACCCTCTTTTCTCTTCATTTTCAGTTCAGTCCAACCTCCTCTGTCTTTTCCGTCCCTCTTATACACACATTATTTGAAAAGCCCTGTGTCAGCATCCTGTTCTCCCCTGTCATCTCCATCTTTCTCTCTCTTTTTCTCCCCCTCCTTCATTCTTTCTGCCTACTTCATTCCCTCCCCTCCAGGCCGAGGCGGATCGATATTTCTCAGGCTCTCGGTCTGAGGCTCCCGAATGAGGCACCGGGAGACTCAGGAGGGAGAACGAGTTGACAGGGGGAGAAAAATGGTGTGCAAAAAGAAAGGGAAAGGGGAGGGTGGGACGAGAGGAGGCCAGGAGAAGGAGGGAAACTCAAAGATGAATTGTGGAAAGAGAAGGACAGGAGGAGGCTAAGGAAACATTTCAATGACGGCTCGCAGCGATCGCTTTACCAGACGGTTATTTTCGACGTTTGCATTGTAATTGGCTGATATTGATATGTTAAGAGCACATCTACATACTAGCAGGACTCGACCTTATTCACTTCTTCGTACCTGTAGCCTAGCAACGCACAAAGCAGCCCACGGATAGCCGGTTGTTAAGCGTCGGTGTGTTTTCTCATAAAGAAAAATAAAGGTTTCCTCAGATGAAGGTGTTGGAAACACAGAAAGCCGCCTCACATTAACACAAGTAGAGTCAGTCAGCTGTCAGACGATATGGGGGGGGGGGGGGACTCCATTTACCACAGGATAGACTGTGGAGCAGCAGGGCTCAGACGTCAAAGTAAAAGTAACCTTCCTGCAAACCAAACCAGCAGTTAAGACCAAATATTAACTTTAAGTTTTCCATGAACTTCTTGAGTCTTCTGTGAAGATTTGCAGCAATTTGTGAATGTGGCTTATTGAAGTCATATTTCTTACATGGTAGGCTGTTATGTTGAGGTTTTTTGTTGTTTTTTTGTTTTTTTTTTTCATACCTCTGCAAGATTTATTACCTATTTTCTGTTAAGAAACACATAATGGAACCGGGAGGCTTTTTATTAATTAAAATCTCGACCCTGTACATGCATCTGATTGGTCATGCGGTCTAATTTCCCATGTCACAAAAAAAAAAAAAACGTAGGTTTTAGGTTAATTAGTGACTGTGTTTTGGTGACTGGTCAACTGGGAATGGAATATGGAAAACTTTATCATGATGTATAGTCATTAAGTCGTTTTGAGAAACGAGTTGATCCCAGCTGACTTTGGGTGAAGGCAAAGGACATTTGAACATGTAAACACATACATTTCAATATCAGGATGCATGTGGCGGTCTTTGAAAAGGGTTATAGAGTCTGTGTCTAAATAAAATTAGTAATACGGTGGAGTTCCCACACTGAGATCATTCCACAAAGTAATTACTTCCAATATTGCTACTAAATATCCAAAAACAAAGCTGGCGGTGATCCTTAAATTGAACAATAGTTCCATCATTGACTCTGCAAAGTGTAAAATCAAAGAAGACAATAGGTGCAGTTGTGGGCTGCACTTTTTCACTAAGTGAAGAACAGATCAGGCAAATCTGAAATCCCAAACTGAACAGCAGATGGCAAAAAAAAATGCCTTTAAATGCCACATATTTTGTATAAATGCCCCAAAACATCTTTGTTCTATTAAAAGGAAATATGATGAAGTTATTACATGATCATATTCCTGGTCTGCAATAAGTTTGCCGTTTAACAGTGAATACCACGAGGTTTCAGTTTGAACTCATGTTGGAAAAACATCCAGACGTATTGCTTCCAGTTACAGATGTGAACGTAGTGTATTAACTCTTACTACTATATCAGGCAGACTGAGGCTTATTAACAAGCCATGAGGACATTTTTTGAAGGACACCAACACTTTCTGCCTTCAGATGTCTGAATACGGTTACGTTGCGTTGTGTCGTCATGCCTCCAGTATTCCCGGGATTATCAGCTTCCCGATATTGTTTTGATCTTCTTCGCACTGCTGTTCTTTTCAGTTTTGCGTACACGAACAATCAACAGGAGCAGCTCATTTATGATTAATGTGGTAAGAGATATCTTAAGGCGATACTGGCTTTAATTACTTCATTACGGTACGCTGCATTATGTTTATTTTGTATCTGAAATATTACTTGATCTATATCCTGCTGTAGTTGGGTTATTTTATGCAATTTATGTATTTTTGTAAACCGACATGTAACTTTGAGGGATTTTGAAGTAAGTTACTTAAATTGTATATGCACTATAAAAAAAATAAAAAAAACTTAATTTAGACTTTTAGAAGATTAAAATACATATTTTAGGTTCTGTGTGTGAATGTGTTCACATTGACTCAATGAATCAAACAGAATCTATAGAAGGTTTCTTTCATTGTTTGTGCCTCATATATGCTTGGATATGTGTGACGAAATGCCAACTTTATTTATAATTTACCAAAGTGCCGTACAGGAGAATAAAAAAACAACATAAAAATACACAGTTCAAACATTATAATAAATAGATAGAAAACACAGGCAGTACAAAATAAAACACAACGTTGAAACTAAGTAAAAGGATAAAAACAAGGGTAAATGGATTTCACTAATATGGTACAGTACATTTCCATAGCGCTTCACACTGTTATTCACATTCACCCACTCACACACCAATGGAGGCGGCTGCCATGCACGGCGCTCAGTCCATCCATTGGGAACAGTTCGGGGTTCAATGTCTTGCTCAAGGACACTTCGGACTGAGAGTCGAGCAAACAGCTCACATCGTGTCGAAGGCCACCGTGAAGATACGATGAGTAATACTGATTATAATTATATAATTGTATATAGTAATACCATTATATGCAACAATATCGTCATTTTTTAGTTTTGACTCTGCGAACCGCAAATCCAAATTACGGTTCATGTTGCTGGCAGCAGCCATGGGGATGCTTTATTTTTATTATTATTTTATTTATTCCTGCAGTTGATGCCTCAAAAAAAAAAAAAAAAAAAAAAAAAAGAACCCTGTGGTATACAGATATAAATACATCTAATAAATTTGCAGAACCGCACGTCTTCCTATCTCACCCTTTTTTTATGCGCATATAGTCTCCTGAGAACAATGTGGAGCAAGATAAAAGCTTGCCAAAGCCAGCTCGAACACAACAGATCAGCTTCTCAGTGCAAGACAAGGGTGGAGAGAAAGCGGCCTCATAAATAATTTGAACTATGGAAATAGGAGCATATTCCCAAAATATCAAGCACACCTAAAACAAGGTACTCTAACATTTTATGATTTTATACTGACGTTCCTCAGGCTTCCCGATGTAGTTAGCATCAGTCCTGTTTACTGTGGAGAAAATCAAGCCAAGGTAGATTAATTACGCAGATTAAAGAGCAGAGGAGCTTCAGCTTCTCAGCCTGTGGTCCCTTGACCAAGCGTCCCGGTCTCCTCGGCCCCACTGTGCTCCGGTGCTCCCCCTGGTGGCCTCGAACAGGCGGGCGATGCGCCGCGACACTCTCATCCATCTATGTCTGTAACTTTGAAATCCCCTAAAAGCCTATTATTCACCTAATGCCGCGACAGGCAAGGTTACAGTGTATTAAGTGAGTGAGACGAGGGAGAGGGAGAAAAGTCCCTGTCGTCCTCTTTCAAAGTGTCACTCCGTATGAACAAAAGCTACTTGATATGCATGAATGTCCTCTTTGTTAATGTCCAACAGGCCATTATTTTATATCTACTCATAAGTACATAGTACTTTTTTTTCTGACAGTATCGGAACATCAGTGTAGATATTATATATATTATATATATATATGTATATATATCAACTTTTCACCTACCGTCTGTTTTTCTCTCGAGCCTGCTGAAGATAGCGAACTATAAAGTCCAGGGCTTTTATTGTAATGTGACTTTTTACCACAAGGTGGTGCGGTGAGACATTGACGCTCATCCTATCACATGTGGCTCAGTGTGAGATTTAAATGTCACTCTTCTGAAAGTAGATTTATATAAATGTTCCGACATTCACTTTTAATAGAGCGATCGCAACACGTCGCAGTGTGACGAATGAGTTTTCTGAAGCGGCAGCGCCACCTGGTAAAGGAGGCCACATCCCACAGTGACTGCTATTCATCCGAGAGAGGAACTTCACAGTTGTGCGTAGCGTAGTCGCAGCTACTCATGTGTGACCCGCCCACACACCAGCCGCACACACGCAGAGCGTCCACGCTGAGCGAGGCGGGGAGCGCGATAATGAAGCGCAAGATTGGCGGCAGTGCGTCTGCCTGCTTCTCTGCCCGATTGTCCGTCCGCCGCTACGACTGTGTCGCAGCGCATCCGAACGCGTAGCGAGCGGCGCGTCGCTCTCGTCCCGGCTGCTCGTCGACAACCTGCTGTCACGCGCACTCGTGCACGAGGCCCATCGAGTTATTCATTACTGTGGCGCTGTAATATTTTAGCTCTAGGACAATGACAATGTCCCCGTCTCGTTCTTGCTCTTTTCTCCCTCCATCTCCATCTTTCTCCCTTTCACACACACACACACACACACACACACACACACACACACACACACACACACACACACACACACACACACACACACACACACACACACACACGCATGCATGTTGTTTTGTACAGCTCCGGCCGCAGCGTCCATTCTTCATGGCCGTCGCTCGCTCACAAGCTGTCAGACACGGTTCCATTTCCTCGTAGATCACGCCGGACTAGCACACATTGCCTAAATGAGCTATTCAACATCTACTTACTCTTCTGCCAGAGCATAAACATTTTCACACGCTCGTTCGTATCTGCATACACAAAGCAAAGAAGGAGGGAAAGAAAAAAGCCTTTCCTCTTTTTTTTGTGCTTTGGTGCATCACATATGGTTAAAAAAAATAAATGAAATAACTCTTGGTGTAGACGTACATCAAATCTGGCTCATCTTAAATGCAAAGATTTAAAGTCATCATTCACCGGGACTTCTGCCAGTCATTGCTGAGGCAAAGTTTTTGCATGCTGTAAAAACACATCGTAAAGATCAAACTTCAGTCATAATCCTGACAGGTTTGTTGCAGCCAAACCCTCGGGGCAGGATAAGATCGACTTATATACAGTACAGGGTACCAGTAAAAGTAAAAAACAAAAAAGAGAGAGAAAGCCCAACAAATGATAAGAAAGCAGTTTTCATCCAGATTAGATAGAATCTGGTGGCGTTTCAAATGATTTCAAACCCTTTAAATGGACAATGGAAGATGTTTGAGGGTTATGGTTCGTCTCCTGGTGTTGGCTGTTCGCTTCACTTTCCGCTGCTGTTGCCATTGGTTCATAAATACATGTTCAGGTGTTGTGCCGAGTTCTTCCCAGCTGCTTAAAACAATTGCAGGACTCTCGCAGGACCCGTGTGCATTGGAGTGCTTACAGTATGAAAGAACGGACTGAGATAATGACTCATTATCTCAAATCGACCAAAATAACGCGTAATGAGTGAATCAGTCATTAGACTGACCTGCACAGCGCCGACAGCTCAGCACCTCTACAATAATACAGCTGAAATTATTAAGACGTTCTCATTGAGGGAGACGATTAAAAAGAAACCCCCAAATTACTTCTCTATGTATCTATTCGCTTAAAAAAAAACTACATTCTTGGATTATATTTTAAGATTTTTATGAATTCATTATATAAAGACCAGATATTTAAACTAGGAATAATGCGGAAAGAGTAGAATTGACTTCTTTGTTCGGAGATTTGGTTTGTTTCTGTTGGTAATGATTAACTTTAAACTTAAAAAGAACAAATCAACCTTGTTGTCAGACTCTGGGAGGAATTAAACTACATACATTTGACATGTGCACATTGGTCACAAAAATACCAAATCTGGATTTAGACTGACGTTTTAAATCACACGTGTCATCCTTCTGTCTTCAGCAGGTTGCCACGTCTATTTGAACGTGAAAAATGAGCTGGTTCCTCGGTTTTGACGAGAGCAACCAATCATGACTCACAAGATCTCAAATGAATGAGACACCTGTGGGAGAATTTCAAGTGATGCTTCAAAAACAAAAACGCGCTGAACGAGGAGCCAGCTACCAGAGGAATCATCTTCACCAATACCCCCCTCCCTCCGCCTCGTTTTTCCTCACTTTGCTTTTCCTCCACGAAAGAAAAAAAAGTGGCTTAACACTCGGGGAGGAAAACCTCATCGGACTAAATCTGCGTTTCTTTTTTTCTTCTTCTTTCAATCACACCAAATCTGCATTCACCATTTCGGCTGACTCCGGCTGACATATTCAACTGTGTTTACTGTGTGTGAGTTTTCCTTTGCGAGCGTTCGCGTGGCCGTCGGGGGGGGGTGGAAGCGCAGGAGGAGCGCGGCCTTACGAAACCGGCTTCAAAGTGAGCCGCGCAGTCGGCCGGCGACGCAGATGCGAAGCAACGCGAGGAGGGAAAGATGAAAACAGCTTCACAGTGACGAGGGTGAAAACAAAGAGAATGTACGGGAGACAGCAGAGAGAGGGAGAGGTGGGGCTGTAAACAACTGGAGGTCTGAAATATTATCTGAACAGTGGCTGTTCTCATGAGAGGAAAGAGCAGTATGGTTCTATTAATGAATTCAAGTCATTTCTTTAATACCTGCTTTGGTTCTATTATGAACCCGTGCGGCTATATTTGGTTTCTGTTTGTGAGAGGAGGTTTCCTCCGATGTTTGGCTTCGCGGCAGAGTTTCATCAAGAAAATGTGCCATTGATACACTGCATCCAGAAAGTATTTGACTTTTTTCACATTTTTCTTAAGTCAAACACATTTTAATTCATCGGCAATTTCATCCTGAGTGGGCTGGACCAATACAATAGTGCCATAATAACCTTTAGATTTAAACTTTTTTTTGGTTTTCTGTCGTTGTTGTTGTTGCACGGAGTACATGTGATGAAAATGTTTGCAAAACCTAAAACCTCAACATAAAGCCAGTTTTAATGGTACTGCACCTTATATTGCATCATGAATGTTTTTACAAACTCTCCCTGCCAGCATGGCTTTGGGGTTAATGCCAGTTTGCTATCTTTCATGGCAGCATCGCCGATAACTCAGCTCAGGTTTCAGTGTCATGTTGTGCCGCCACTCTGAAATTAGTTCAAAAACTTAATGTTTTCTTAAATAATTTTCCATTTTGCTTGGTGGTTTTTGGCCGGATTGGAGCTTCTTGCTGGCCGGTTTTGACCCACGGACCTTGTGTTTCACATTCATGTAGAACTTTGAGGAAAAAAAATTTCAAATAAAGCTGTAACACAGGATACCTCCATAATGACATGATTTTCTTTTTAAATGTATGTAAATGTATTAAAAGAAAATGTCAAATGTTGTGAATACTTTCTGGATGCACTGTACGGAAAGCAGAGTTTCCCAACCTGAGGTCCAGGACTCCTGTATCTGCAGCATGCCTTTCCTTTTTTTCCATCGCAACCTTTTGATATGCAGCAACTGTCAAATATCCCCGTTTTATTGTCCATTTTAAGCCTCAGCCAGAAAACAATTACCTTTAAAAAAAAAAAAAAAAGTTGTTTTGCTCTTGTGTTGTTGTGAAAGTGTGTGTGAGACATCCAGCTTTGGCCTTTGTGGGCACGTCAGTACTTTCTACCATCTAATTAAACTGAGGTATGTTGGAGAATTAACCCATTAAAGACATGCAGGAGCGGGGTTTGCCCACCTCTGTGTCGCAGACTCCCCGCACACTGCAGCTCTTTTGATTGCGTCTTTAAAATGTCAAGGAAACCAGCTGTTTTTTTTTTTTTTCTTTCCCCTGCAGCTTGATTTGCTGTGCTCGGCTGCTCGCCCACTCGTCGCAGGGAAAAATGTGTCAATCAAACTCCACTTTTTTTTCTTTAAAAAAAAAAAAAGAAAAAAAGAACTCTTTTCTCAGCATGTCACCGGCCTGGTAATAGTTGCTTGATTTGTGCTTTCCCCCATTTTGTCACAACTCCCCTAAAAATGAGCTGTTCGAGCTTCTTTCACTGGCAGTTTTTTGTGTTTGTTTTTTTTCTACTTTTTTTCTGGGATCTCGAGAAAGTTTTCAGGGGGTGAGTTTCATGTGCCACAATCACAAGCTCTTCTCAACCACACCTCGGTCTAAACGGCTCTGGGCATTCTGGGCGTCATGTCCGTGGAGATGACCGATGATTGGACAAAAACTAGTCTCAACGTGGATTAGAATTACAACCTCAATCAAGTTGATAAAAATTAAAAAAGATGACAAAAACAACACTGAGAAAATGCATCCATTTTTTGTGCGAAAGATGCTTCTGCTCCAAATTTGAAATGGGAAAGTAAACAACGTGGCATTAAAGTCTTCCAAAAAGAAAAGTTGGGACTGAGTTTGTGAATGTGTGTGCTTCATTCAGGGTTATCCTTGTCATAACCTTTGTCGTAGTTTACATATTAATTCCACTTCAGCACTCTGATTCTTTCGTTCTGAAGACATGTTGTGTTTTTTTATTTTTATTCATATATAAATATATATATATATATATATATATATATATATATATACTTTGCTGAAATAACCAAGTCCTTTCATCCCAAAAAACAAGATTATTTGTTCTTAATCCAGAGCGTGAAATCGGATTGTTTGGACCAGACGTCACATTTTCACCTCACCTCAGTCCATCGTCACACATCATGAAATATGTGGAAATGAATATATCTGGTACGAAGGTGATTGCTTTTTTCTGTTTTTACATTTTAAGTCTTAACCCCACCCCCCACCCCCCCCCACCACCACCACCACAAATAACTGTAATGTATATATGTAATAAAAATCTGAAGTGTTAATCGTGTTAAGGCTCAGAAACTGAAGCATCTGACTTTTTCTTTTCTTTTCTTGTCAACCTTTTTAAAAAGTTTTCCTTGCATCACATTTGAAAAAGTGTTTCTGAAACGGCAAAAATTTTCTCCATCTATGTATATATATTTTATTTTTTGCTGTGTCTGAGAAAAAACATGAGTCTGAATGGGTTTTTCACAGTTTTGCGTCCTGTTACATTCACAGCTCACTTAACAACTCGGCTCTTCTGGAATCAGGCTTCTGCATACGATTGTTGTCCTTGACTGAAGAAGTGAGTTTATTTTTTTTTGCAGGTTTGAAAAACAGAACTCGACTTATTTTCTTTTGTTGTTATTTCATTGTTTCCAAGGTCACAAGTGAACTTTTACCTGACAACACACTTCACTAAAATCAAACCTCAGGTCTCATGCTGCTCTTACCATTATTGCTGAGCTCTGCTTTCAGGCTCCACTTGCAGATAGAAACTTTTCTTCGCCTCTCTGGGGTGCGAATATAACAGAGCGCATTCCAAACGTCAGACTGCAGCAGCGAGCGAATATTGCACACTTTTGCTTTGAGGTCATAAATCTTACTTTGGAAAGAAGTGTTCCCATTAAATTAGTCGTCATTGCTCATTTTCTAATTAAGAGTTGTGTTGTTGCTCGGAGCCAGCTGTCAAGTCCCTCCTAATGATTAGCTCGCTACCTGAAAGCGCCGCATATATCCGAGGTGCGAGTGCCGGAGCGTCCGGGAGGAGGATTTGTTTCGGAGCAACCCGTGGCTCGCTAGACGGATCGCATCGCTTTCATTTCACTTTGTAGCGTGCGGGCAGGCGCTAAACTCGCCTCTCGTTGTTTTCTCGGTGAAATCCGGCCACGCGTCTTATTTGATGATGTGGTCAAGACTGAAATACCTCACTGACTGCTGGAGGGATTCCCAGGAACGGACACTCATATCCGCTGAGTGGACTGTCATTAAACGTCGTCTGATCATATTTCCCAGACAGAGACTCTGTATGGAGACGAGTATATCACACTGGGCAAACCGGTTGACATTTCTAATAAACTGACATGGATTTTCAACATATTTTTTGCTTCAGTTGATGCACAGAGTACGAAACAATTATTGTATTTAGCTCCGTTTTTAGCCTCTCATTCAACTGTCTTGCATTTTAACAGATTATTGTAAATATACTGACAAACTTAAGTCTCTGAAAACAGTTTAAAGCTTTAGTCACCCTTCGTCAATGGGTTCAGTGTGTCCTACAAATCTGAAATGTGGTCCGGTGTTCAATGTAGAAACACTTCATAGTGTAAATATTTCCCTTTTTTTTTTTTTACATGGCTTCGTTACTGTATAACTCATATAGGTTTGCCCCGTGAAGCTGCATGAGTTAATTTTGAAACCTGCATCGGTTTAAAACCTGGAGCGGGGGGGAAAAAAAAAAAGAAAAGCAGATCAGATGTAGCAGGAGTTTGGTGCGGACACTGATCTTTAGGAGTTTCTATTCATCCTCAAGCTTTTTTCTAACTTTACTCACGCCAACCTCCAGATTGCGGTCAACAGACAAAGGGAAACTTTTTTTTTTCTTCCTCTCCAGATCCAAAACTGATGTAAGCTTCGGGGCGAACTTTCTTAACCTGACTCAGCTGTTGGGAGCAAAAAATAAATTAAAAAAATACATTATTTAAGGAGGCTACTGCTAGTATTACACTTTGTGTGTACTGTTGCTTCACTCACCGCTTTTGTTTTTCCAAGATTCAACAAGTTACTTTGATGTGTCATTATTTTAAATGGTGCTGATGTGTATGATGAGACATTGTATATTTGAATCAGAGGACAATTGCAACGTATTGAAGCAGGTTGATCCCTTTGGGGAAATTACCACTCTGTATTTACCCCACCCTTCCATAGGTAACTTGAACTGCACATGCTGGGAGCAGTGCTGATTGTATCTCCCCATGTTCTGTACTCATCAAATATTTTCTCATGTTTATTTCCTTTGTTTAAAACTCCTCCTGGCCAGGTATCAAATACTCTGTCCTGTACGATATAAAGAATTTCACTTGGACCGCGAGCAGATACTTTCAGTAAGTCTGTCTGGTTACATAAGCTGTTTGTTGTTGTTTTTTTTTCCCACAACTTTTAAGGGAAAAAGAAAGAAAAAAATGTTGTTTTTTTTGCGAAACCTCAAGTGTCCCCGAGTGACTTCATCAGATGAAAGGTGAAACAGTTTTCTTCTCACCGCGCTCAGCCTCTGAATGCGGAGGTGAACAGCGTTTTCCACAAGCGGTCACCACGAGGAGGTGGTGACCGGTGTACAAATACAGTTTTGGTTCTGTTTGTGACTCGGTGGGGATGATCCAAGCAGAAGTTATTGATGACCAGTTTTCTGATTGTATGAACCCCAAAAAAAAACCCAAAATCTTATTTTCTCCATCTGTACTACTTACCGTATCTCGCCTTCATTTTCTGATCTTTCTCTCTAATCTGCCACTCTTAGAATTTACATAAAATAAATAAAATAAAGCAGCCATTGGGCAGATGGGGATCAAATTACACTCACCTTTTTTTTTACCTGCACTCCTCTACGCAATTAGCCACGCGCTGGCTTGTCATATCAGATTGACACACTGCTGTTCTGTGTAATTATTTGCCCGCCTGGGGAATGGGAGCTTTTTTTGGGTTTCGCCACTGAATAATGACGACAAACGTACACACACACACACACACACACACACACACACACACACACACACACACACACACACACGAGCGCTACGAAACACTGAAACACCCGGTGCCCTGTTTTATCTGCAACATGATTAACATGCCTTTTACCATTACAGGGTCATTGTCTCTCTGCTTTAGCGGCGGCTGTGTAATTAAAGGTGTCTTTGTGTCCACTGTGTCTTTCTTTAAACAAACAAAAAACAACCAAAAAAATACGCCAAAGAGAAACCTCTAATTGAGTGATGTTGTGCAGCGTCCCTTTTAAAGCGTCTTGTGTGTTGAGACGTCAGCGTTTTGGGGGGTTTGAGCATCAGGACCGTTGTTTCCTTTTCCCTCTCGCTTTTTGATCTCAAATCAACTTTTTTAAAATGTGTTTGGAGCAAAAAGGACCGGGTCCTGTTCTTCAAATCACTCGGGCCTCACTCTGATTATTAACCCCGCCTCTTTCACCACTTCCCTCCTTTTACCACCTTTCCATTCAAACAAAGAGGTAGACTCAGGGTTTCAAGGAAGGAGAGCAAATAGAAAGAGAGCAATTCAAACAGTGGCAGCCATTTTCTTCTACAGGGGGAAGAAAAAGAAACTACATCCGCAACAAAAAAGAAAAAAAAAAAAAAAATCTTTGATCTTGTGTCTTTTCTTGTGATAAATCTGTGTCTGTGATGCCTTTTGTTTTTGTACTCTTTTTATAAGGAAAGGAAAAAAAAATCAAAAGACTAAGCAAACATGAACTCTTGCTGATTTGTCCTTTTTGCTCTTGCTTCTTTTCTTTTTTTGATATTCTTTTTTTTTCTTTTTCTCGGTTTTTGCCAGTAATCTTTTTTGAATTTTCTCTTTTCTCTTTTTCCCCCCTTTTTTTCTTAACCCTAGGTCCGCTCACAAAAAAACACGATGAATCTTCAATGAACAAGCCTCGAGACGAAGGTATTTTTGTTGCATGTTTTTCCTTTTTTCTTGTTTTGAAGTCTTTTTGGGGGATGTGTTACACACATTGCACACTCACACGCATCCTCCAGCACACACACGCATGCACACACACTACGAACACACACACACATCTATAGGTGGGACTTTTTGATGCAGTGGAGCTGTGTTGGTGGAAAAGTGTACATGTGCTTTAAAAAAACAAAAAAAAAAACAGGATGTCATCAGGCTTTGTGTAACCTTGGGTGATCGTAACGACGGGATCTCATTATGAATCCAGCTCCGAGTGTTTTCCAGAGCTCCTTAAGTGGCTCTCGAGTGACGGAGGGCCTCGGACCCCGCCGTCACCCGCCGCGCCCTTGAAAGCCCGTCGGTCCGCCGACAGCACGGCTCCGTGACACCAAACCGTTGTTTAGCTCCTTACCGAGAGCGGCTTACACAACCAGGCGCGTCGTTATTGCGATTCGGCCTCCAGCTCAAGGATGAAATTGCTATTGAATGAGGAACTACACAAATATTAAAGGCAGCTCTATTCCCAGTCAGTGGCGATAACATCAAATCAAGAGAAGGGGGTAGGAAGAAAGAAGAAACTGCACAAAAAAAAGGTCGGGGAGGGGGGGGATACATACTCAAGGACACTTGTGCCCTGCTGTGGAAGATTTAACTCTAATCGGCATCTGGAATGGGGACGCAAAAAAACTCTCAGCCTGCTTCTAATTTATCTCCAACCGACAACACTCTCAGATGGTGGAGGTGATTTTATCTACACTTTCATCTGCCCCCTTCCTCTTTCTTGTGGACTTGTTTCTCACAAGGAAAGAAAAGGAAAGATGACTGATGATATTTTGATGCATATATCTCTTGGTGCTATTTTTAAGAAGGGGCTGTGCAGGTGAAACTTTTTCTTGGCTCTTTCATTTGGGGTATTTTTTCTTTTTCTTTTTTTCTTTTCTCTTGAAGTTTGGGATTCGGGAGGAAGTTTGACACGAGAGGATTTTCTTGCTGATCAAATGCATCGGCACAGACACAACCTTCTTGTTTTTGTTTTTTTTTCTTTTTCTTTCTTTCTTTCTTTTTTTTTGAGCTGCCACAAGTCAGTCAGGCCCAGTCAGGATGCTTCTTACCCCTCCAATAAACTAACCATTTTCTCCTAAAAATGTCATCCTTCATCCCAACTTACAGTTAAACTCAATAACCTCCAGCAACTTACTGCACTGTGTGTCCTACATGCATACAAATACATGCACTTTATATAATAATGTGCTTTTATATGCATTAGGACATGAATCGCTTGGACATATCCCGTCTGTTCCTGAAATTAGCTGCGAACCCATGAGCAAGAAGCAAGAAATATTTCATCAAGCCACCACAGAAGTGAGAAAGCTTCTTTTCCAATCGAAACTTTCTTGAACATTTGTCCTTGCAGACTAAATGTACATATAGAATTTAACACGAGCATCTGCATTCACAAAGTTGTACCGATGATATATTTAATAAGGTTGGAGGCGTCAGGGAGCCAAGAACTATTCATATGTGATGTGATAAATCACACCAAGTATAACATATTATTATTGCTAGTAGAATTGTTAAGCAGATGATATATTGTCTTAGGTTAAAATAATAGATGAAGGTGTCCTTGATTGAGTGTCAAAGATCATTACCAATGTTATGAATTAAAATCTCTTCAACAGGGTTTCTCAAAAAACAACGCAGGGTTTTTTGATGTCGGCGTTGGTTGTGTTCTTTATATTTCTACAAATAACCAAATTATTCCCGAGAAAACGGGGTTAGACTTTGAACAGCAAAATCAATTTGATTATATGAAATTACTGCAATCTCTTCCATTTTTTCATTATAAAATGAACTGATTAGACTTTGTTGACTAAAATACAAAGATCCCGGTAAGAGTTATTTCACTTCAACATCTTCAATTCAATCGACGCCTCGAGGGGAAATCTTTGTCGTTCACACGTTCAGTCTACCTTAACAATGCTTGGTGATTTCTCCTTACTGTTGACGTCTCCAATTTCACCCGTTTTTCCAAACCTGTTCACCAAACCTGGACTGGGCTTTGTTTGTTCAGGTTCAAGGTCCGTGGGGACAGAATATTCTCTGTTGAACTTACCATTCCACCAAAAGATGAACTGATTACATTTTGTAGACCGAATGTTTCAGACTGACAGAAATCAAAGCTTGTTTCATGATGCCTTGCACGGGTTCCTTTTTCTCATATTATTGCTCAGTCAACGATAAACTGGTAACTTTTTAGTGGGTCCATGTGAAAAAAAAAAATAAAATCAAAGATTCACCAAAACATCGTAAACTCAAAGGCGAACTTGATCACAATGTCAATGATCAAGGTGACTTTTACACAAATTTTCTGCTGACTCAACGATGACCTGATTTGATTTCAGTCATCTCAGATCAAACTGATTAGCGGCATGAATTCTTGTTTACACACTGCCCACAAAACTCTCCAGAAGAGGCTTCAAATTAAAGAAAACATTCAGTCTGACTTCGAGTGGGTGAACCTCTTCACATTTCAAAGTCAGGGTCACTCTTCCCCAAAGCTGAACTGATTAGAGTCTCGAACACCTCACTAAAGTAATTCCACAGTTCCAAAACAAACTCACCCTCACTGATGATCTGACTCCCTCTTTATTGTTGTTGATTTTAGAAATAAATACATTTTCGTAATTTCTCCACCCTAGCTAACAAAGGAAAAACTATTTATACTATTAATACACTCTTAACAGTTCTTGCTGCAGATTCACTGATCAACCAAAACATTATGACCACTAAACGGTAAATCAGCATTACAGATCTGCATTATGCAGTGAGTGAATGTCGTTCATAAAACGTAACGTAGACGTGGTTTTGGCATGGGAATCATTATGTATGTCTGAAGAGACGTTTTCACATGCTGTATGGTATTTCTAATCCCGCCATGAAACAAACTTTTGAGTAAACTGAAGGGAAATTTATTTTAATTCCAATCAACTCGGAGGACTGCAGTGACTGTTTGTGGCTGATTCCCACTGTAAAAATCTAGTCTAACAAAATATACTTAACATTAGGATACAAACCTACAGTGCTTCAGCTAAGCAGTCAATAACTTGCAGCGGCTGCAAATTGATTAAAAGCAGTTTCTCGCAAAACAGAAGCATACTTGGATGCAGCAGAGGTGCTTTATTAGTCCTGGATTGACGCACCGCTGCAGAGTCTTCTTAGTGTTACAGTACAGTAATCCTACACAACAGGCACAGTTTTCTTCAGTGGGTCTCCGGTGACTCTGCACACATTTCTCCAGGCTCTGATCTATGAACCCTTTGATTCCAGGCCGCTCCTCAGCCTGACCTGTGCCATTTTCTGCTCCCAGGCAGCACACGGGTGGTTCTCAAAGACCCGCTTTGTCTGAAATGTTTGCACAAATAAAGCGATCAGTGTCGGCAGCCAGACTCAGACTGCAAGGGGGCTGGAGTCTTTCATTAATCTGGCATAAATGCTCATTATTGGCTGTCCTGCTTATTATTTTCTAATCAACAACATCCTTAGTGACGGACGGCTTCAGCAGCAAACGCACGGCCATTTATTTATTTTTATTCTGTCTGATTAGAGCCCAGTCGGCACAGTCGGTTCATCCTTTTTGTCCACCATTTTGTCCTCATTCTTTCAGCCGCGTATCAACAGCCTTTTCAAACTGGCATGCTTTGAAGCAGTATATTCTAGGCCACGCACAAGCCTATTCATACGCCGTCCTATTCACGTAGACGAAAGTACACACTGTACTCCCGAGAAGCGTCCTCGACCCGCGCAGACGGCTTCATTCAGGGGGGCCGCCTCGGCATCAGGTGCGAGAAAGCAACGACTTCTGGGCCGCAGTGCTGCTCAGGATCGATGTACGGGAAGATTGATGGAGCGCTGTGCGCGAGTGTGTGTACGCATACACAGAGAGGGAGCGAGGGGGTGGGGAGCCTGCAAAGCAGGGCGAGATTGAGCTAAATCAAGGAAGAGACGGTGATGGTGTGTTACTGTGCCGTTCTGTGTGTCGACTCTGATGAGAAACAAACCCAGAGCCACCTGCGCCCCAGACCTGGAACACATTTCTGCCAGGAACAATGTCACCTCTCCCTGACACACACACACAGACTGACGCGTACAAGGCTGAGCAGTACAAACATGAGCGTAAGAAAAGGAAACACTCCACTGACAGACACAGATGAAGTACAGGTGCAGAACTGCAAAAAAAAAGCTGCAAGGATTGAAAACTGCACATAGATTCTCTTGATTTCCCAAACTAATTATTGACATTATTGTACAGTCTCTCCAGAATTGTATTTTTTCTAATTATAAGGGTCAAAGGAAAAAGTTAGCAGCAAGCTATTGGCATCAAAAAAGTGTATGTTTTACAAATTTTGTTGGAGGTTATGGCAAAAAAAAAGCTGGAAGTTACTCTAAATAGAATGTAACACAAATTCTTCCAAGATCTTTGTCATCTTTAACTCATATTTGCATCAGCAGACGACCACTTTTCCTTGTTGTCGTACCACTTTGCATATTATTTTATGGCTTTAATATGAGAACATGTGTAGAAAACTTTGTTCACGACTTGGTTGTTACATCGAAAATAGAGTTGAATCTTAAAATCTGATAAATGGAATCTAATCTCAGTCTGTTTGATTATATCCAAAGTCCAAACTCTTTATAATGACTTCCCTTTAAGATAAGAAGTCGGGGCAGTTGATATGAAAGTGTAGGGAAAATCTATGGGTCAGGGGAATGTCTTTTCCCCAGAATGATTTTATTTCTTCATCTTCGAGAAAAAACCATAATCATGAAAAGAAAAAGTTCTAAGGAAAAACTAGCAATAATTTTTCATCAAAACACACAACTCATAACTTACTGTAAATGTAGGTTTAGTGGAAAAATACGAGGTGCGACATGTTTGGCTTCTTTTCAACCCAAACTATGGTCCTGTGTCATTTCTGACTCGGTTCTTCTTGTTAAAATAAACATCAGAAAAAAACGAGCAGCCACTCTTCAGCTTGTTATGGCTGAAGATTCACCCAGTGCAACCGATGAAAAGAAACAGGAAAACCAAGAGGAAGCTCACAAGTATGTTTCCAAACAAACCATCTGATTATTGTCTTTTCAAGAGCAACGTCTCATTTCTCAAACATTAGCCGCGTTATCATGGTTTGTAAGGAGGGTCTTTCTCAGTAAAGCAGCCAATTTTCTTCATGAATAGTGATGATAACAAAATGAACCCTCCAACTGGGTGTTAAATTACAGTGTAATGATATCATTAATCAAACAGCAGTCAAAGGTTTACATTTACCTTCAGTCACTCTGTCTCGCCAAAGCTTCATTCCTGATTATCCGGTCCTCATTTTCTTACTTTTTACAGATTACATACGATTACACCCACTCGCTTTTGTTTGTATTTGAACAAATCCTTTGTATTTGATGTGGGGCCGCCTCTACGCAACAGGAAGACAATATTTCTTCATAGATTTTAGCTGAATTTGTTATGCAACTGTGTGGCTTTGAACTTGAATCGAAAACACATTAGATAAAAAATAGAGATCTATCTGCCTTCAGGTAATAGTTAAATTATAGCAAATGATCAATACACAAGCAATAATAAATGAGCATCCATGCAAGAAGTGGTGTTAGTCGTTATTTAACATTCCTTTTTAATAGAAAAAAGATAACTGTCTTTTTTCTACAAGTAACGTAAGAGACATAGTTTCAACTTTACATGGATTTCATCATTTGTTACCATACCATCATAAATGACCACCAAGCCATGTTCAAATGTATGAGTTCTAATAGTGGCAGCTTCTTTTGCAGCTGTATTGATTCCACTATTTGTGGTCAATGCTGCTGATGAACATTGCTTACTGACATTAAACTAGACCTTTATATTGTAAGCTACAGTAATATTGTATATAGTTGTTGTTGTTTTTTTTTTTATATCGATCCCCATGTTCTGCTGAGCTGGAGAGAAAATCCCACCAGCTAAGATGTAAGAAAAAGCATATCTATACTGCATACAGTAGTATAGTCACACTGGCTGAACGTGTTTGAGACTGAAAGGCTGTTTTCTGCCGGCCTCTCAGGGAGAAAATCTTCAAAGTTTGCTGTGCTGTGAGGGGGAATTGTGCTCTGTTGTCAGCTTTCCAGTCATATCGCAAAGCTCAGCAAATGCCCCTGATTCAAAACACTACCGCAATAATCAACTTTCGCTCGTTTACTGTATTGTTGTAATACTGTATTCTGCAATACCGGTGCAATGCGAGATGCCTTGGTACAATGTGCAATATGATATCCAAGGCTGTGATGCAACATGATATATTTCAGCAATATCACAGGGGAGGGAGGGAGGGGAGGCAGCGAGCAGCAGCACTGCTGTGATACAGTGGAAGATAATTACAGTTGTGCTGATATTCAGTGCAACAACATGACCTCGGGTGCGATATTGCTTTTATATCACGGCCACTCTTAACTCTTTTTATTGGTGCAAAGCAATAAAAATAACACAGTGATTTATTTCTTTAATCATTCGTTTTGTCTCAAATTGTGCCGCCACCAAACCACAAAGTGATTGTTGCTAAACACAATGCCGCCTCCTCCACGTTATCTCTACATCGGCGCGTCTGTACGGTACTTATAATCATTCATGTGCAACCAGAGGAAGGGGGAAAAAAAGGTTGTTTACCATTAATAGGCTGTGAAGTATCCCCATTCTTAATGAGTACTCAATTATGGTTTAATCAGATTAGACAGTCTTTATACTGGTGCATAAAATAAACTTTATGTAATTTGATCAATTGCATTATATGACGTAATTTCCAATAGAAAAGGAGAAGCATTGGTTATACCAAATGTTAAGCTCCCTTATGGCTTCCAATAGTTCTGATATTAAGACTATTAAACTCCTCACCTTCAGTCGGGCCTTATCTGTTCAGTAACTAGATGTAGCAGGCAAACATGAAAGAAACATAGTGCTTTTTCAGTTTTTTGTATTATTTTGATGATAGAGGATATTTTAAAATGAATTTCATTTAAAGAAACAAAACACTTTCTCTGTGAACCACCAGAGGGAGCTTATGGTTTTGGTGGTACTTTAATCAAATGTTGAGAATCAACGGAACTCATTGCATTACGCTTTACTGTGGAAAAGCCTTTATATAAATAAAGTCAGAATAATTGCTCAAATCTTGCAGTAGGAGCAGTGTCGTGACAGTGGTGTGTGTATGTTTGTGTGTGATTTGAGGGGTTGTCTTGAGTTTGGCTACTTCAGGCTAAAGGCAAATATTCTGGGGGCAGTTCAGACCATTTCTACTGTGTACTGACTGATATAATACAATATACAGTATCATACAATGCATTGTATAGTTGAACTGGATCGTGAAATATGCTACCTTGTGGTGACGGACAGAACAATTGAATACAAGTGAATACAATGTGATAACTTGTGATACACAATACAAGAAGTAGATATGAAATAAAACATTGGCTATATGACGATGGAATATGCATCAGACAAAGCAAAATCATCTATGAAACAAAACATAAAATACCCGTTTGCATATAAACCATCCATCTTTAATTCTTTAGACCGCTCAATTAATTCAAAGATGTTTCCACTGGGAACTCTTGAGGGTTGTTATATTTCTGAATATCGGAATACACAAAATCGAATGGCTAATAACGATTAGCAATAAATGTGAACAGATTGCAGTAAAACCACAACGAGCTGGGATGATGCGTTTTTACAGCTGATGCTTCAGCTTTCAACACCTCCGGCTGCAGAACACTCCACGGTAGCTTTAACGTCGATACTGTCCAGGCAACTTCTAAAACTTCACTATCTGTGAAAAAATAAAAAATAAAAGCAGTCGCTGCTGGCCACAGTTTCACTCACAGGTAAACCAACGGCTGTGTTCGGCGTTTGAAAGCAGCTCTGCAGGACGTTTCTCTCCCCCGTGCTGGATTAGTGAACTCAGAGCGCTGAATCAGCTCTTAATTAACACCTCTTAATTGAATATGTTCCACACAGTGATAGCTGCGAGAAGGGCTTGGATGTGCTGCCGTTTTCCCAGGAATAACGTACATATTTGGCTGGCGGGGACTTTTTTAATTTTTTTTTTTCTTCAAGTGGTTGAGATTTCATGTGTTAGAATCATTTCTGATAAATTAACCCAAGCAGAGATGGGAGGGCGGGTGTATTAAATGGGTCAGTGGGTGGGGTGGGTGGGGGGGGGGGCTCTACTTTAATTTCAATTTGAACATGTATTTAGCATAATGCAGTGATCACTGTCTTATAATTCAACGGTGTTTAACATGACTTTCTTCTTCTTCTTATTACCTGCAAAATAAATAAGACATACATGGACTGGGGGCCTCATCTGGTCCGCAGGCCACCATTTGCCCCAGTCTGGTTTAAACACAAAGCAGGAACAAAGCACGTATCACATTGTCAATAAGTTGGTAACTTTGATTTAAATAGACTTTAAATTCCATTTTCCACGGAGCAGTATATTCGACTATAATGAGTACGAGGATTGATTTTATTCTATTTTTTATTTTTTCCAAACCTGTGATAAAGGGATGGATGTATCTTTCTTACCCTCTCTGGCAAATTGCACTCTGCAGACAGCGGGAGACAAAGGACTGAAGATGCTGCCACTGCTCGCTCCAGCATGGCCACCATGGTGGTCGATGGTGTGAAGGAGTAATGGGAGTTTGTCTCTTCACTGCCCCCTTTTTTTTTTTTTTTTTTTTGTCTGCATCCGAGTGTTTTTTCTCAATTTCCTCTTCTCTTTGCCCGTTCCTCTTTCACTCGCCTCCTCCTTCCTCTGCCTCTCTGTGTTATGTGGTGTTTCCACTCTGGTTATGACTCTGCTAACGGACGTTTTGCCTGTGGGCAGTGCAGCATCCCTCCATATCGGCCTCCCTGTTTGTGCTGTCAGACGTGCACATGCACTCTGAAACAGCCCCTCTTAACATACACACAACTCTATCTCTCTTTTATTTTTTATCATTATTATTTTGAAAATGGCCCCATGCAACAATAGAGACTTGGCAACGTTTGGTCTTTTTCGTATCATTAGGAGCATCCAGGGACATGCTCTCCTACTAAATCCCTACATTTCCTGTAGGATTTAGTTTTTGCCCGGGACACCGTGTAATATTCAACATGCTGTACAATACATCTCCTCACAGCCAAATATTTGAATTGCCAAATACAAAAAAAAAAAAAAAAACACAAGGAAAATGTGAGCAATCATTTAACTGGCTTTGCATCCTTTTTGTTTTTGCAGAATGATGATAATAATTTCACAAGAGAGGCTGCAAAATGATAGTGAGGAGGGAAAACTATGAAGCAGGACGCAGTAGTGACCCAACCAGTCAAGAATAGTACTCCAAAGTAGTGCAACACGGAAATGTTTGCAATCTTCTGCAGGAAAAGATCAACAGCACTGTCAGAGCAACTTTATTCCAACATTACAGAGACTCAATCTCCTGTCTGTTTCCATCACTTCGTCTCCCAGCCGGCCTGTTTGTTAGATGCTGCTGAAACCGGCCTGCCTCCCTGCTACCTTGACGCTCGACCCACGTCATGTCAAGGTTGTGTCAATATCTCGTCGAATACACCTACTCCACTGCACGCTGACAGATCGTGTCTTATTGAGTTTTGACAAGACAAAGAGAGTGATGAGGCACAGCAAGGAGGCTGAGGCACGAAATAAACAACAGATCCAAAGGTGTGGAGCGAGGGAGCGAGGAGAGCTATTTGGCGACGTGTGGCACGTCAGCTACCTCAGTGTTTGGGAAATCGCTCAACGCAGTATTATTTGGGTTTTGTTTTGCTCTTGGCCGGGTTTATCACCCTGTGTAATGGCTATAAGGGAATGGGGGAGGCAGCGTCGAAGGCTGGCTCGGCTCCTCTTCCACTCCTGGACGCCGGTGAATAGCCTTGATGTTTGGCTTTGAGCTAGCCAAGAGCTATTGTGAGTCTATTTTATCCAAATCAATGGACTTTAAAGTGCTCACTGAAATAAATTAAGTTTGTAATTGTTGGATTGCATTGGAGAGATGACTTTCCAGTGAGACAAGTTCTATAGGTGAAGGATTACAGAGTAATACACTAGGCTCATGGTACTTGATGCCTTGTTTTGCATGCTGTAAATGCTAACGGCGAGGAAAATGATTGCGTCACACGCTTCCGTATTTTAATGAGGGAAATTGTGGCTCCAGCAGCAAATAATCAGTGATAATCCCCGACAGCTAACCTGCTCAATGCCAACAGCAGCTGTTTTATTTATGTTTTCGTAATGCAGGATTAGAAATTGATGGCAGAAGAGGGGGCGGTGTGGTGTGTGATGAAGGAAGTTGACGAGCACCGTGTAGAATGCATACTAGGATTTCTTCAATAATTTCTTGCCTAAATAATTGCCTTCCTTCGCTTCACATGGTCCTTTGAAAACTACACGTGACAGAGTTTGCAAAAGGTTAGAAGTTAAGGGTCATACGAAACCTCTATATTTATTCACATTATTTCAAAATGGAACTCATTTTGTTTTTCCATTCCTTAAATAAAATAGGCACGAGAAAGTATTTTGAGAGTTGTGCATCATGCACTATGAATGCATGAGTGTGTCCTATTTCTAAGTAATATATATATAAAGAGTGAAGCTGGTGAAAATATTCTTGGCAGGTAAATTTATTTACAAGTTTGTGGAAGTGAAGCCAGGAAAGTAGGATTAGGACTGCGTGATCACAGGAGACGGTGATGATCAAGTGGGACTGCAGGAGGAAAAAAGAAAAGTTCCCTCAGTCAGACTCTCAAACTCTCTTAACCACCAAAACATATCGGCATCCACCAGCAGTCTTTTTCTTGATGTGGCTGCTCAGATACGAGGGGAGATGTTGAAAAACTCCCATCAGAGCAGAGGGTCTGACAGCTCCGGAGCAGAAGCGGAGTTTTTCTACTTCACCATCAGATTTCAGTACGAGGACAGGCGAGAGAGAGATAAGTGGCTGCTAATAATCCCACCTCCCACCGGGGTGATGTGGAGCACAAACAGGAAGATCTCCATGCATGCGAAAATGTTTGATTACAGATTAACACACACACACACACACAGCCTGTAGTGATGTGTAGATACGCCGCTGGCAGATCTCACAGATCACAGCTCAAACTGAAGGACATGCACACACGAGATCGGAGATTAATTATTTGTCTCTCTGAAGTTCTGCTGAAACGCCTCAAACTAAGTTGCTTTGTTCGCTTGCAAAAACTTCCACTCGATTTGACCATCCGATGCTTTTTTTTTGTTGGTTTGTTAGTTATGAGTGTGTTGTCTCCTCCTCTCCCTGTGTCCACTCTGTTTGTGTTTTTTTTATTTGTTTTTTTTATTTTCCTTTCCACCTGGATTGTACTGTTACTGTCGGTGGTGCATTCCACTTAAGGCGGTATTGTTATGTATGAGATGAAGATGGGTGGGTAGTGACAAAGCTGACAGCGTTTCTTCATGGGAAAGCTGGTGTCACAACGCATGCGACGGTGGAGATCCATTGTTTGTGTGCTCCTCCTGCTGGAGCCTGCAAACAGGAAAAGAATACGCTACACTCGGCAGATAATACACTGTATATACGCAAACAAAAGGAGCCTGTAGTTTTGTGTGTTTTCTCCTGTTATTCAATTCCAGCAGTAGCTTGAACTTGGAGACGATAACGTCCAAAGGAAACATCGTCACAGACACATAGTGGTTAGCTCTCCCACCGCAGAGAAAGAAATTCTAGGTTTGAATCTGGGATTGCTCGGTCTTAGACGGTGGATGGACACAATTCCCTTTTTTTTTAAACTATATAAAAATACGGTCACCCCAAAGCACTTTTACCAAAAGAAAATTCAAAAGCCGAAATATTTCTAATAGTTCAGCTCCTCTTCTAATATTTTCAACTTATTTTTATATTTAAAAAGTTTCCTATTGTGATGCAATATGTCCTTGTCTGTTTTAATCATGCACTTTGTTGATTTGTGCGATGGACTTTTTAAGATCCCATTAAGGTACAATAGCTGAGCTGATTTTAACACCCAATTGTAAACTCCGTTCTTAGTTAAATTATAAAAAAAAGAAGCTATTGATACGCATAATTTTATCCATTCCTGAATCTTCTTGAATTGGGGATATTCTTGTTTCGATGGTGGACCACTAACCACTACACCACGGCGCAGCCCCACAATTAATACTTGAATGAAGGAATTATTATGATTAATACACTCTAGTCAGCTACAATATCAGTTATTTGCTTCAATAACAATGAATATTTCAGAACAGTGGTGCTTGACAATGAACTTTAATATTTTCATTCAACCAATTATCAATGAAGTCAAATCAACATAATGATATAGAGCAGTGATTTTTCTTGGACACCTGTCATCAAACGGTGAAAAGCTGATAAAAGGTGATGTGATCATGTTGGAGGAAAAGATGGTTCAGTTTGTCAGAATCAACTCAACATCCTGTTGAGTTGTCAGCTACTCAATATCTGAGCTACTGGCATATTGATTCTCTCTACGATAGAAAGCTCTCAGAAAACACATTTCCACAGACATCCAATACGGAAAGCTTCACCAATGAAACATTCTAACGGGTCAACACACTCTGGCGGATGTTACTTTGACACCCCGAGCAGTGATGAATGGTAAATAGATTTTACTTATACACTTTGTTTTGAAGTGCTTTAAAAACCACTTTGCATTCACACGTTCAAATACACTGACACTTAAATGGGTACGGAGCTCTCAATGAATTCTTCTTGGGCCCAAAGAACACTTCAGGACACAAATTACCTACCGTGTGATTGGAGAACAAACCTGAGCTGCCACTCCGAGTGCTATTCTTTGGTAGCTGTGGCCTTTTCCAGCTGTCACACCACATCCTGGCCTCCAGAATCCTGAGATGTCGCTCGGAAAAAGGACCTGCTGGTAAATTTTTGGGAAGCCGAAGTGTACTGGAGCCGAATACCAGACTCGTTACAGGGTTTTGGATCGTTTGTATTAATTTGCTTTCTATTATCTGGTTGACATAGATGAATGAAAATTTGCCAAATAAAAAAACAATTGCCTTTGAAGTACTTGGCGTGGTAAACTCATCCCACTTCTTTGCAGTCTGACACCCCATGAAAGCACAATGCAGTGCTCGCATGTGGGAAAGGGGAAAAAAAAAAAGAAGCTGCTATAGCTGTTCAGGAAGCGAATGGGACATTTTAAGTTGAATACAATTTACTGGCAAGGGATTCCATTCTATTGTGATGTGAATGGGAAAACGGTGGGAGTGTGTTGTTGTCGTGGGTCGCCAGGTTTGCAGCGATTCTGCATTTTACCCGTTGCTGTAGCTGCAGGCGGGAGCCAATCAGACTCTGTTTTAAATGCAAAACATTTTCTTTTTAATCATATTATATTCAATTTAAGAAACTAAAGGGTTTTACTTTTGTTAGAAAAATGAAATTAAAATAAACACAAGCTGCATGAACGGCATCGCTATGTGCGTATTATGTATCGAGGTGTAAGTTGGATGTAAAGACTCGAGCTCAACATCTTTACAGGAGGGGACGGACAACCCAGCCCCTGGATCTCAGTCAATGAGGCCTCGCAGCAATACACACTCATGCTCATTCAGTCCCAATTAGACCCCAGACACCCCGTGAAAGCAGGACTGGAACGACAATCCCAGTAATGGCCAGATCGTTATAAGAGGGAGGAAAGTGGCGGGGGCAAAGGAGGCGGAGAGACAGAGATAGGGGAGTGGGGATAATGAGAGGTTGTATGAGGACAGTCAAGTACAAAGATGAGGAGAGCTGGAGCATTTTTAGATAGATGGAGCATACAAATGCAAAACAAATGAAAGTATTGATGCCTGCTTGAGAGCCTTCCACTCATTTTCTTTAAAGTAATAACCCGCCGCGTGGAGAAAACACAATGCTGCTTTGTCGTGATGTGAAGATTTTAAGTGTGGCAGCATTAAAAAGCAAAGAAGCGGTTAGTTTTTTTTTGGCTTGACACAATACGTGCAAATAATCACAAAAGTTACGTTTTATCTCTGAGCTCTCAGAACCTTCGCTGCCTCTCCTTTCACTCAGGGCTTAAGTCAAGATTCAACTTAATTAAGTTCCCGCACTTATGAGAACTGTTGAAACTCCCTCGGTTTAGAGTATTGTGTTTTCATATCACTGCCTGGAAAAACGTGATGTGAGGAGTGGTACACACACACACACGATGTTACCAAGACAGTTATTGAACAACCAGACAGAAGAATAGTTGTTTACTTTTTAGTAATACTGAAAGTGATGATAGCACATTGTTGTGGAGAAACAGAGACGTCCTTTACTTAATGAGGACTTGTGTTAGCTCAGGTTCAGGTGGCTGCCTTCAAAGGGAACCTACGAATCTCACTTGCAATCTTTTTCCATTTGCTTTGAAACTTTAGTCCAGTGTCTCTTAATGATTTTTACTTTGTGCTGCAGTTGATTGTGTGTTTGCTCCAGGTACTCTGGTTTTCGCATTATTTTTACATTAAGTAAATTCAAATAAAAGGGGCATAGAAGATGATGGATGGATTTATGGATCGAACATGAAGCAGGAAAGATCTGAAATAAGTCAGTTTAGTCTGTTGAAAAATAAACAATCCTTTCAAAATAAGAAATTCCCATGCAGTTTCTGAAACAGTTTTCAAAGAAGACTGGCAATCTCGAGCATGCGTTTGGTACTTTTTTCAGGAATGATGGGTGTTTAGCAGATAACTAGATCAAGGCCTTGACGATTAGGGATGCCAGTGAAAATGCAAACAAGCAACATTTTACAACCAAGAAAACTACAATAAAATACAATAGGTACACCCGGGATCAAGGCGGTCTTTAAATCATTGACGTTAGCGGTAGTGGAAACATTAGCGTGACAGAAATGTGCCACGATTCACTAAAATCATCTCGAGGACATTCCAAAGGGAGACGCACACAAAATGTTGCACACACTTTTAAAGGGATAATTACAAAGATTGCTTGAAGTCCTGATGGGTCAGCAATTCTGCGCTTGAGGATGTAGTGTTTAAAAATCAGGAGTCAAGAGGAGAGATGATCTTTCGACACTTGAGTGTTTGCACAGGGAGGCCGCAGGTGAGCAGTGGATGGTTAGGGCCGCCTTTAAGCAGGAAGGAGGAGGGATACTCTTTAAAAAATAGGGCGTGAAGAGGCATCAAGGAGTCACGATAGGCTGGAAGGAATAGAGTTTTGGAATAGTTTTATGAATCAAGGAGTGCGAGAAGTTTTTCAGAGTAAAGTGAGTCATCTTAAAGCTGTAAGGAGTCAAGCAGTAACATATTAGAAAAACTCCTAAAGCAGGGAGGTGTGTTCATTTTAAACACAAGCAATATGAATGTTGGACATTTCTAGAGGTATAAGGATTGTCTCTGAGCAGAAGGTAGTATGGAGAGACTGTCGGTAATATATAGGTGAGACAGAATAAAGCAACAAGGAGTAAGGGTATTTCTTTTGAGTATTTGAGTGACTGAATAGTCTTTAAGCAGAAACAATCCAGGATCATATTTGAGTAGTACGAATGTGTACTGTGGTTAGGCAAAATGGCATGTGGCGTGTTCCTAAAATAAAATAGTTCCTACTAATTTGGGCCAATAATGTGAAGTCTGAGAAACTCTAGGCTCATCTTTGAGTGCCTGGAAGTTGGTTGAAAGCCGCGTGATATTTTTAGGCGAAAGCAGATTTCGAATTGCGATCACTGAGTTGATATTTCTGTGAGCCGTCACACAGCTTTGCTTTGTGTGTTTTTTTGCAGGTTTTTTGTGGCACTTCAAACAAGACCCCAGTTATCTCCCAACACACATAAAACCTGCAGTCAAACAAGCACGCTCACGCAAAGATTAGCCTGTTTTGTTACCACTCAAGCATAGAGAATGTGGAGATAAAGGAAAAAAGAAAATGAGGAAGAAGAAGAGTAAGAAGAGGGGGGGGTGGGTCAATTGGAGTTCAAAAGGCTTAGGGCTGGGGAAAAAAAAAAAAAAAAAACACGGATGTGGAAAATTGGAAGAGAAGAGGACTGTTATGAGGATGGGAAAAGAGAGCGCCAGCAGTGGGAAGGCAAGGACAATGCCTGTGTTTGTGTCGCCTTTGTCGCTGTGGTATTTTGGAGGACAGAAGGACTGTGTGTGTGTGTGTGTGTGTGTGTGTGTGTGTGTGTGTGTGTGTGTGTGTGTGTGTGTGTGTGTGTGTGTGTGTGTGTGTGTGTGTGTGTGTGTGTGTGTGTGTGTGTGTGTGTGTGTGTGTGTGTGTGTGTGCGTGTGCGTGCGTGCGTTCCCCTCCCCATCCACTCAATTTGTGGAATTGATCCGCTCCCTAATAGTGAGCAAAACAAAAAAGTCAGCCTAATCCAACCACTATTTATAACACAGACAGCAAAGTGTACGTGTCGGGGGGGGGGCAGATAGAATTTACAGTAGGAGTACTACAAAGACCCGTGACAGGGAGATGAGGCAGAGATAGAGAGAGAGACAAACGAGGAGAAACAAGGGAGGAAAGAAAAGAAAGCTACTGAGGGCAGGTGGAATGAAAACAAGTCGGGGCTTCTGGCTGAGGAGCTACGAGAGACAGCGACGTAGAGAGAGGGGTTACAAACAGACTTGCCAGATGAAAACTGAGGGGAAAGGAGTTGAAAGATGAAAAGAAAAAGGGGAGAATCAGAGAGAAAATGAAGATCAGACAAGGCAAGAGATGGAGATGAGAGAGGCCGGCGGAGGGGGGGATGCTGGAGGGAAGAAACTCTAGAGCGACTGAACAGCAGGAAAGGTTGTCAGTGGTAGGAGAGCGAGGAGAAGTAGAGGCGAAGAGGCCATGTGAGAGGACACAGAGGGAGAAGGAGCAACGGATGGATGAGAGGAGAAAATTAAAGAGAACTACTTTTGTTTTGGAGATGTTATTGAGTCTAATAAGAGCGTGGTGTTGTAAGACGGGCCAAGACGGCTATTCTTATTCCCCGTGGTCATTCTCTTCTTTTCTCTCTTTCTTTTTTTTTCTTTTTTTTATATATACCTCGCCCACACTTAATCTGCTGAGGGAGAGAAGGAGCAGCTCTGACTGATTTGGGGAAAGGAAAGTGGCTGCAGGAGGCGTTAAGCTCAAAATACAAAGGAGTTCTGGGAAAACATGCTCGGCGCACTGCAACAATTTTCTCTTTTCTTGAGGTGGTGTTGACTGTTTCTCTGGGATCCCGGTTCAGGAGATTATATACAATGACTATGAGAAATATTCCTCCCTTTTATGCATTAATAAATTGAACCACAGTTACCTTTTTTCTTTTTGGAAAGAGGGAATTCACTAAAGAAACTCTTGCGTGTCCAATTGAACCCAGAATGGTAATACAAAACAATAGCACCTCAGTGTAAGAGTGTATAAAAAAAGTCACTGCATAAACATTTCTTGCCTTCAAGCCAGTGCTAAACTGCAGCTTACTCGCAATCACGGTGCAACGTCTCACTGAACTGGTCGAGACAAGAGACACACAACTAGACGCCATAGTTTTACTTCACTTTGCAAAACTGCTCAATCTGATTTAAGTTGCTAATGGACAAAACTTCTTCACTCTGAATAACTATTTGTCCTTTATATATATATATATATATATATATATATACACACTGTATTACACTGGCAATAAGTTCACCTCTAAAACTGTACTTGATATCAAGATTTTTTCCAAAGCTCTGCAGTACCTCCAGCAGTGGTCCACTCCACACTGGTCTATGAGATAGAGGTCTGGCTGTAACTTCTCCACTCTAAGAACTACACAGTTGTTTTTACAACATGCTGCGTATACTTCAGTCCATTGTCTTGCCGAAACAACAATCTGTTCACTTGCCAACTGCATCGTATTGACTTCCAGGATGCTCCTTT